>NW_005364109.1:21606-30210 GCF_000412655.1 Myotis brandtii
GCCCAGAGCACAGGACCTCAGATAGTACATTCCTGGTGTTCATGTCACATGGCCTCCTGGATAGACTCTGTGGGAAACAGCACAGCGATGAAAACCCAGACGTGCTACCTTATGACACCATCTTTCGGATATTCAACAATCGCAACTGCCCCAGTCTCAAGGACAAACCTAAGGTCATCATTGTCCAGGCCTGCAGAGGTGGTGAGTTCTGATAAGGAAACTCCAAAGAGCATGAGGTGTTTGCAGTGGATTGTGATGTATGTTTTGCTTTTAGGGGAAACAATCCTATACCACATTCAGTGCAAATAAAGTGAATTGAATTCTTGGGAAATGCCAAGGGGAGTTGGTATCATGAGAGATTGTCTTTTCAGCTAAGAAATATTTATTCAATTTAATCAAAGGTAAGTGGTGAAGGAGATCTTCAGAATCCCTAAGTCAAAGTTGAACACAAATATCTAAACCTTGGAATAAGATCATTTTAATGACATCTGTACATGTGTTACAGGTGTTTTGCCATTCTCCGACTCGAGAAGAGTGTCATTGGAAAGTGGGGCTGTTCTATAGTAGCAGCACCCTTTTCACCTCATGCGTTTTTGAAAGGGAAGTGAGTAGGGAGATGTGGGCACTTGGGATTGCTGGCAACATTTCCTTTGCTTTTTTCTGAATTCAAATTGCCTCTTAGTGTTTTGGAGCAGTGTTTGGAAGAAAAAGCAGAAATAGCCTAGATGAAAAATGGTAACTAGGCTCTGAAATATTGCAGATAAGGTTTTAGGCCCTTTGCTCTTCTTAGGAAGGAGGTTCTTCCACTTTACTGATGCTATCACTATTTTCTGGTAAGATGCTGCCACTATTAATTGGCACATAAAGATACTAGAGAGAGACCAAGGTATTTGTGTGGGGGCAAGGGTTTGGCGTGTGTATGTATGCATGTGTGTACGAAATTGTTGAGAAACATTTAAAAAGAATGAGGCAGACAATAGTGACAGTCATACTGATAGAGGCACACAGTTTGCACAGAGTTAATGTCTCCACAGAAAATCGCGGGGAATTGTGGGTCAGTGACTCTCCAGCAGCCGTGACAGACAGCTCTTCCCAGTCACCTGAGAACCTGGAGGACGATGCCGTTTACAAAGCACACGTGGAGAAGGACTTCATTGCTTTCTGCTCCTCAACCCCACGTAGGTCTTTCAGTTACAGACAAGGGTTGTGCGCCTAAGGCCACCTCAGAATGATTCTGGAATATTGAGGTAGGCTCCCTGCATCAGTGATGTAAGACACATTTTGAGGGCTGTCAAAACAATTTACACTTATCTGACCTATTCTATGGAAACAGAGATTCTATATTTTCCACTTTTTAAAACTGTACTTTTATTCTAAGTGCTGCACTTTACGGTCAAAGGTATACCACATACTAAACCTAATACAAGTTCCCCATACACCATTTAAAAAACAAATTTGATTCCATTTTCTATCAAATCTCTTTAACATTTTGGATAGAGTTTTAGTGGATCCAGACACTGGCTGCCATCCTTAAATTATCAACACCAACTCCTTTTCTCCATGGTTCTCATTTGATGTTTTTAGAGGGAGCCATTGCAAGGCTCAGCAGGATGAGGAGATCCTTTAAAAGAGGTAGAAATTATACCCTGGGGCTTAGCAGGCCTAATAATAGGGATCAGTGTTTAGTCCTTGACGTCTAGGTAGTCATGTTAAGAAGCCTCTAACATTTGAATGTTTCTACTTTGCAAATTTTTGTATTAAGTCCTTTCTATTTGTTACCATTTCATGGACTTATTTTTTTTTTCCTCATCCAAGGAGTCATATTTTTTCCATTAATTTAAGAGACAGTGGAAAGGACGGGGAGGGGAGGGAAAGGAAAGGGAGAGAGAGAGAAACATCCATGTGACAGAGACACATCAATTGGTTGCCTCCCTCACACACCCTGACCAGGGGGCAGGGATCTGACCTGCAACCCAAGTATGTGCCAGTGACCAGGCATGCAACCCGAGACCCTCCAGTGTGGAGACCATGCTCTAACTGAGCAACACCAGTCAGGCCTCATGGAGGTTTGATTGACATACAAAATGCTGTATATACTTAATGTATGCAACATAGTGAGTGGGATGTAATATACACCAGTGAAACCATGACCACAATTTCCTTTGGATTTGTTCACCCACTTCGCTTATAATATTGTGAAAGACAGAATGCTATACACTCTGTAAACCACCTAGAAACCAGGGAGCCATTTGGTGTTGCTTACTGTATAAGCTTGGGGAAATTCTTTAATCATCTGAAGGTCTATTCTTTCCTCTCTAAAATGGGGTAATTTCAGTTATCTCTCAAGCCTCTTTTCAAAAACAAGTGAATGAACATGAAGCACACAGTAAGAGTCAGGTCCAAGAATATAATGCAATCATGAAATTCTGGTGAGTTATTCCTTTAGTTAAATCTTTGCCAGTTTTTTTTTTCCTATTTTCTCCTCTTTTTGGAAAATTAGTTAATGTAGAGATATAAGTGTTTCCCCCAAACATGTCAAGTTATTTCCAAAGCTATGCTTAAAAAACACAAAAGCTACATAAAAAATAAAATAAGATAAAATAAAAAACCATTGAGAAAAAAAAAATTCAAGGGCGCAGCCCTAAACTGACCACTCCTTAACTTCACAGATAACGTGTCCTGGAGAGACCCTAGTAAAGGTTCTCTCTTCATCACAAAACTAATCAGATGCTTCAAGAAGTATTCTTGGCGCTGTCACCTCGAGGAAGTATTTCGGAAGGTAAGCTTTTTCTTCTTCCTTTTCCAATCCTGTGTGCTGGAAGACTCTACTATTATTCTTATTTCAAATGACAATGACAGACTTTGTCAGGCAAACAAAAGTAGAGCAGTGCCTGGTTTCCCTTATCCAGGGGTTGACGTCTGATTTAGGAAAAGAAGATGTCAACGCAAAATTGCACAAGATCAAAATAGAACAAAATAATATAACCTGTAAGCTTATTTGTTATGGGCTATACATTATTTTAAGTCAAAGATTGGAAAGTATTTTGAGTTGATTTGTATGGCTTTCTTTATTGAATAAATATATATTGGGTGTTATCATACTTTGTAATTATTGCTATCCTGTGACACAGGTGTAAGTGAGATATTGTGTCATAAGGCCACTCAGGACCTTTTTGTGAGAGAGATGGATTCGAAACAAGTAGACCAGCAAACACATGTGTCACTGCAGATTGCGATAGGCTCCATTACACAAAGGATCTAGGGCAGGTGAAAGAAAAAAGGGAGAAATATTCTTTAAATGGAGTGATCCAGAAAGGAAGACTAAATTCCTTTCCCACCTCAGGAAATTCCTTATTCCCCCCTTCCTCCTAATTTGTTTTCCTCCAGGGTTCTGAGCACCACTCATTCAGCATAGATTCTGTTTGTTTTCAACCTGTACTTACTCACTTGAATGCAAGCTTCATGAAGGTAGAAATGTGCTCAACACCTCAACATGTTGGCACATAGGAATTGATATTCATTCAATAAATCAATGCATGAATATCAATATCTTTCTCCCTTTAGGGTATCAAGAATATGGGGCAGTTTTATTTTTATTTTTTAAAATATACTTTTATTGATTTCAAAGAAGAAGGGAGAGGGGAGAGAGAGATAAAAACATCAATGATGAGAGAGAATCATTGATTGGATGCTTCCTGCATGCCCCCCACTGGGGATCAGCCTTGACCGAAATTAAACCCAGAATCCTTTAGTTCACAGACCAACGCTCTATCCACTGAGCCAAACCAGCTAGGGCTGTATGGTTGTTTTTAAATTAAAAACTGTAGAGAACAGTAGCACTCTGTGGGCAAAGAGGAACACAGCTTTAGTAAACAGGAGAAGATTGCATTGTAACTTGCATTAGGGTCTCCTTGAATGGGAACTTTGGAAATTAAGTCCTGTTGGATGAATAGGAATTAGACATTGTACTTTAGGGCATTGCTAGGAGAAGTCTAGAAATAGTGTGATCAGTGGGGAGAGGTCCTCATCCCCACCACTTGCTGGTGGGAGTGGGTGTGTTGCAATATCCTGAGAATTTTCTGAGGCTCACATGGGAAGGTGATATGTTATAGAAAGCTTCATTTCTGTGCAATTATACCCGGAGTTCCCAAGGTCCCATTTCCATTTGTCCTGTCAATAAGAAGTACCAGTTTGTTTTCGGCAGATCTGAAATCAAAGCCAGTGTCCAGAGTCTCTGTTCCATGTCTCCACAGTCAAATGGAGCATCAAGCTGGCTGATTTGTGTTTCCAGTTATAGTCCATTGCGTGTGAGGTCCACGTGGCTGTGGGCCATGCAGCTAAGGAGACAACAGGGGCAGGAACAAAGCCAGAGGAGCATGAGAGCCAAGAGAGCCACATAGGGAGTGAGCTTCTTATCGGCTTGTTTATGCATTCCCAAGTTGGTGCAGGCTTGTAATGGCCCTGCCTAGTCTAGCCAAAGCCATTGATCCCCAGGCTTGACTGACAGGTGCTTTCCCTTGTCACCCCAACTCCTTGTGCATGCACTCATCTCCCATTAGTTGGATCCCTTCCCCCAGTGGGCTGCAGGGAATGGGCTGTTGAAATTTCAGCTTCCTGGTGAAGTTGCCCAAATAACATGCCTGAAGTGTCTTGCTTTTAACCTTGCTCCTTTTCTATCATTAATAACTAATTGCAATGGTATCAATAGAATCTCATTTATCAGTCCATGACAAAATCTTCAGAGGTCAGCTTGTTGGTCAGGATGTCAAAGTTGTTGTGTTCAGGTTTTAAAACAACAATTGAGTTTGTGCCTTATTGAATTCAGGATTAACTTGCAGGTTGCAGGTAGAGCATTTTTGAGAGCCAGTTCTCATGAATTGTCTCTAGGAGATCAGTTAAGATCCGTAGATCTGAAATGCAAAATACAAAAGTGAACTTTGAAAGGCCTTGGGTTAGGCTTGAAGTGTTTATTTTGCGATAAAGTGTATATTCTGACATGTGGCGTTACTTCTAAACAGTAGGGTAACAGTGACAGGGAGTTAGAATATCCATTGGCTTGGTCCCTTCATTCCCAGAATATTTTGGCTCATGGTGTAAAATGTTTTCTGAGAGTGGATGAGTTATGTTTCATCTAGAACCTCTTTTTTTTTAAAAGGTTCAACTATCATTCGAAAAGCCAGATGTTAGTGCCCAGATGCCAACCATTGAACGACTATCCATGTCAAGATATTTCTACCTCTTTCCTGGCAATTGAAAATAGTAAGTATCAAAGCTGTTGGCAGGTATAACAAATGGGAAAGTGATACTGTTGGTGAGGTTCAATGGCTAATGACAGTCAATTGCTTGGTTAGTCAAATTAATGTTGCTTATTGATGTAGTTTAGTGACTAGATGTTATTTTTTCCTCTACTTATATGAATCTGGATCCTCCTCATCTTGTTAATCAATTAATCAGTCAGCCAATCAAGGAGATAAGCCAAACTGAGACAGGAAGTAATAAACAATCAAGTACACAGGGTAGTAATTAATAAAACATAAGTGTACTAGTGCTTCCATTATTACTTGATATTGCTCTCACTACACACACACACACACACACACACACACACACACACACACACACACAGAGTTACCAAACATTGCCTCAGGTCCTGAAAAGCAAAATAACAAACAACAACAATAAAAACAGAAAACAGAGGAGATAACTGTGAAGGAAGCAGGATATTGGTCCTTTAAGTGCAGATATCACATTACTGACCTTGAGCTCCTGATACCAAAACGGAATAAAATATACCCTGGACTGTAATTCATGTGTTGATGCAGATTCTGGCTCTCTGACTGTTCTCTCAATGTACATTGCAGAGTCTTCTCTCTGATCCATAATTCCTGCTCTGAAACCCTGTCAAACATCCATGTTTACACACATTTATTGTTTTTGGTAAATATATTTTAGAGTGGGCCTAATGAATTTAGACCCAGCTATTAATTTACTCACTTGTAACAGCTTAGTATCACACTGTATTGTAAGTATTGGTAATCTCTCTTTCAACAGCATAATTAAAATTATATTTTATAGTAAAGTTTATCTCACTACTTTAATTCTTCACCCACCGTCTTGTACTCCTGGTTTGTGATTCCCTGGTGGAATAATTGCATAGATAGTTCACCAGAATAGCTTTCATTGACTAGTTAGTATAAGAGAACCAAATTAGGGGTTGTGCTGTTTGACTAATATTTATCAAGCACTTACTATTTTCCATGTTCTGTTCTAGAATGTTGGAATATACCAGTATACAAAATAAATGGAAAGCTTTTGCTTCAGAAAGCTCATACTCTAGTTAGTGGAGACAGACTATAAATACACAAACAAGTACATATATGTCAGATAGTGATAAGAGCTAAGAAGAAAAATAAAGGAGGTTAAAAAAATGAAAGAGATGGGTGTTTTACTATAATGGATCAATTATTCCAGAAAGGCTCCTTTGAAGTGATAAAATAAGTCAGAACAGAGAGTGTGCAGAATCGGGTAGTGAACCTTGTGATTCTTGTAAGAACAATGTTCTAGCACCACTGGGACCAGCAAGCACAAATGCCCTGAGTCAGAAATGTGCTTAACATCTTTAAAGAACTGCCAAAAGGCAGGGGGCTGGGGGAAATGGCAGAGACAAATTCAGAAAATGGTGTATTTTGTGTTTGTTTGTGTGTTTCTTTTTCTTCTTCAGGGAATTACAGGCAGTCCTGTCCTTCTTTACCAACTTCTAGAAGCACCTTTGCCAGTATGGCACACATATTTAACCTTTTGTATTTAAATAAAAATGAAAACACATGAACTGTGTCTTTGGGTCCTTTACTAGAGACTAGAATTTCAGTTAAAATGGTGGGTGAATGGAAATGAAGTGGAGTAAGCTAACTGGGTTTTCTAGCTTAGGGCTCATAGAATACCTGCATTTCACTGAGTGAAAACAGCTGGCCTTGACTTTCCCTCTGCAGTGAGGTGAAAGGGGATGGTGCCTAGATGGAAGACAAGAACTGTAAATTGGTCAGCTCCTCAGTTGTATACTCATCAAACCCACGGTCTAGTACGAGGCATGCTTCAGAGAAGTTTTCTAATTTAATATTTAACCAACATCATAGATTCAAATAATATTTTTCAACAGTAAACTATTATTTTAGGAAATTATTCCCATGTGTCTTTCTATCACTTAATTAACTTTCTTGTTGTTTTCTTTCCAGATGTTTGCATATTTCCAAACTCAGGAAAATTTTATTCTCTAAGAAGCTCTTGGATATTGTCTAAAATAATTTGGCATTTGGTTCAAGATGGGACGACCTTACTGCATTTGTATACAAACACAAATATCTTCCGATAAAAAACAGAAAGAGAAAGGGGAGTGTCAGCAATAGGAGAGAGAATATTAAAATTTCTGGAAAGATGAATATTTGTAGAGAAATTTTGGCACCATGACTATCAGAGCTACTAAGTGAGGATATGTACTACTTCTGTTATATACACATAGAATGTTAATGAAATATTTGAGTACATACTTGAACTGACTTAAAATAAGATGTTCTCAGTTTCAAATATAATCATAACTGTCTATATTTATTAACACAATTATTAATAACAATATTTAATATTAAAATAATATGAACTCTATATTCATATTATTTTAATAAATGTGATTACTGTAAAGAATTTTATTTATAAGAAATCAATTGAACCATGACAGCAACCCTATAAAGTAATTACTATCAATATCTCTGTTCTACCTATAATAAAGCAAAAGTATATAGAGTTTAAATGACTTTCCAAAAGTCACTCAGTTAGTAGGTGGACACACCATGATTTGAACTCAATTTGACTTTCTCTAGAATCCAAGTTATTGACCACTGTTCTGCATTGTCTCTGCAAAGCCATGAAAAACAGAAGCTATAAGAGTTCAGAATTGCAAGGTTTAACTGAATTTTTAATTATAATGTTTAACTTACACTAGAAAGATTCATAATGTTTATATTTCTGGACTTGGATGTCTGTGTAGAAACATGAGACACATCACAAAGATCCAAAAGCACATACTATAGAGAATTCATCCTTCTACTGTGTGATAATATTAAAAATCCAATAACATAAAGATTTTCACACATCTCCACACAGTTGGAAACAACACACACACATGCACATATATATTAATATTTCATATGCATATACTAGCTACATACAAATGTAAACATATAAAAACAAGAAGGAAAAAAAGTGAACTATGCATTAATCTTGAGAATTCAGAAAATACTGAACCAATAAGAAAATAGGAAAATGAAAATAGATATTAAAACACAAAAATCAATGAGCTGTCATGAAAAAATAATAATTGAGCAGATCAAGGAATGCAAAAGCTGGTCTTTAAAAATACTAATAGCAGACATTCAGTAAGATTGAGTATGAAAAATAAGAATTAGTAGAAACACAATATAGATGATAAAAATGAACCATAAGTACAAATAAACATAAATACAATAAAATTATAAAATTGTCTGCCATACATAATATAGTTAAAATTCTAGAAAAGATAAATTAACAAAATTAATCCATGAAGAAATAAAAAGC
>NW_005364109.1:30224-31452 GCF_000412655.1 Myotis brandtii
TATCAATAAACATTAAACATATTATTTTTGTTATATCTACTTGCAAAGAAGTTAACAGACATAAATAAGTAAGTAAATAAATAAATAGATAGATAAATATCTTACAAAACCTCTAAGAAAGTGATGAGCTTAACTTTATATAAGTACTTCCATATAATAAAAATAGAATTAATCTCTTTAAATTCTTTTATGGGACTAGTACAAAACTGATACAAAGTAGAGAAGTGGAGGCAAAGTTAGAAAAACATAAGTTGATTCTCAGGAACATTGATGTAAACACTCTAAATAAGGTGTTAGCAAAACAAATCCAGCCACATTTTTGTAATAATAATAATTTTTCGCCAGTATTTGCTCTGGAATTTAGTTATAGTTGAATAACAGAAATATTTATGCTTACATTACTCAAATTAAGAGATTAAAGAAAAAATATATATTTTAAGATGTTTAGGAAAGCATTTAATAATATTCATATTCATTAGTGATTTAAAATTAAACCTTAGATAAATAGGAAGAAAAGCAATTCCTGAATTAAACAACATGTACCTAATAAAAGCTTAATAATACATAATGATAGAGCAAAAACAATATGAGAAAATAAAGGGTATCCCCCCCAAAAATATATATTAAGGCCTGATAACTCAATTTTGAAAATGAAATGTATTTTAATAAACATTCCCTTTACAATTATTTAAAGTGTGTGTATACATTTTTGGGAAACCATATCCTATCTAATAACAGAGAAACATGGTAATTAGCCATACCTCCACTACCCTCCCATTGGCTAATCAGGGCGATATGCAAATTAACTGCCAACCAAGATGGCGGCCAGCAGCCAGGGAGCTTGAAGCGAACAGGAGGCTTGCTAGCTTCAGTGACGGAGGCTTGAAACATTCCCCGCCTGCCTTGCTGGCCTCTGAGCTTGCAGTTTAAGAAACATTGTTACAAATATAGAAGCTAAACAAAACCCCAGCAACCTGCTTTCAGCCAGCCAGGCTTCAGCCAGCAGGACCGCAACATTGTTTCAATTATAGAACAAATGCAGATCCCTGCTTTCATCCAGCCGGGATCTCAGAGCTGGAGTGAGCGGGACCACAATAGTGTTACACTTATAGAACCCAAACAAACCAGATACCTGCTTTCAGCAGCCAAGGCCTCAGAGCTGGAGCCAAGCCTCAGAGCTAAAGCTGGCCCAGAATTAAAAAAAAAAAAAAAGGACAGGTTGGGAGCT
>NW_005364109.1:31647-38930 GCF_000412655.1 Myotis brandtii
ACCCATGCACCAGGCCTCTATCCTATATAGTAAAAGGGTAATATGCCTCCCAGCACCGGGATCAGCAGAGCAGCAAGGACTCCCAGCACCGGAATCAGCGGAGCCGCGAGGTGTTCTGGCACCGGGATCAGCATGACAGGGGGCAGCGACCAAAACCCCTGATCGCCCTGCAGCTCGGTGTGTGAAAGGGGGCGGGGCCACAACCTCCCTATCCGCCCTGCTCTGTTCCTGACAAGGGAAGGCGCCCCAACCGCCTGATCAGCCCTGCTCTGTGCCTGATAGGGGGGAGCTCCCCAACCCCCTGATTGCCCTGCTGCTCTGTGTGTGACAGGGTGCAGCAACCCAACCCTCTCCCCCCACGGGCCCTGCTCTGTGTGTGACGGGGTAGAGCCATAACCTCCCCATCGGCTCTGCCCTGAGTGTGACAGGGTGCGGCGCCCCAACCCCCTGATCCGCCCTGCTCTGAGCCCTACCAGGGGCTGCACTTAGGGATTGGGCCTGCCCTCTGCCACCCGGGAGCAGGCCTAAGCCAGCACGTCATTATCTCCCAAGGGGTCCCAGACTGGGAGAGGGGCACAGGCCGGCTGAGGGACCCCCTCTTCCCCACAAATGCACAAATTTTTTGCACCGGGCCTCTAGTATATATATATATGTATATGTATATCCTTGTTGTGCAGAAATATTACAGAATTATTTATTTATATAAAGAGCAAGGGTCCGTAAGGACCTTAGGCTCAACCAAGTGCATGGGGACTGGCGAGCAGGCTGAACAACATGAGGTTCCTGGTGGCAGATGGTGCAGAGTGGGAGTGTGGGTGTGTGCATGAGCATGGACCCAAGCAACACACACTCACACGCCCGCACCCACACAGCGCTTCCCTGGACTTCACCCTACAGCCGGGATCCTTCTGGTCCTGCCTCTGGTGGGTGAGGGTGGGAGTCAGTCTGGGGAAACTTTCTCAGACTTGCCTGGTGCTGGGACTGGATGCATCTGAGCTCAGGGAGGTTCCTGGTGGCCAAGGGTGCAGAGCGGGAGTGAGGGCGTGTGGGTGTGTGCATGAGTTTGGACCTGAGGGACACACACTCACATGCTCACACCCACACAGGGTCCTTGACCACGCCACCCACGCTTCCCTGGACTTCACCTCTAGCCTGGATCCTCCATATCCAGACCCCAAGGCAGCTCAAGTTCAGCAAGTGTTTGCAATTTGCCCAATTGGATAGTTTCCTCTTAACCCGTTTGTGGGGGTGTAATCTGAGTTAAAACCAATGGACTAAATAAACAGAAGCACTTTCTAGAAAGTCAATTTAGAAATATGGATCACAATTCAAGTGAATTAGCTTTGGGCCAGGAGTTCCATGTCTGTGAATGTGTCCTAAGTAAACAGTCAAATAAGCAATTATGTTCACTGCAGTTGTTGATGCCAGGGGAAACCAGAAACAATCTGCCCCACAATAAAGGGTTAGTGAGGTAAACCATGGTAATGTCAAACAGTCAGGCATAACACCGTAGCCATTAAAAATTAGGTCTGTACATCCAATTCGTTGACATGAGAAGACGAATGAAAAGAAGGCCGTAGCCAAATATTAAGTGGAGGGCAGGGGAAGCTCAGAAGAGTGCACGTATATTGATATGTATGTATATTTTATATGTCAGGGAAATAATAGTTTTAAAAACAGTGATTCTTCCTGAATTCCGCAATTGTGAGTGTTAGCAAATTGTTTCAGGTGTGACAGGTGTCCTTTGGTGTCCCATACACACAGACATCCTTGCCTGTGGGACAGCCTGAACCTTTGCCACACCTGCCCCTCTCTGCAGTGACAATGGCCAATCAGACATTCCCTTTCATAGGGCTGGTTTCCTTTTCTCCTTTGCCCAAACCAAGCCTTTCCAACAAAAGAATATTAACCAATCAATCCTAAGAAGTTTGTTGCCGACCGCAACTTTTACAGAAAGCAGATGTTGCTTTCAAGCCTACCAGGTTGTAATTCAAAACTATTATTTATCTGTAACTTGACCATTTTTTATTCGCTTAAAATATTCAGGAGTATTTTAAATACATACAGAAAAGTGGAGAATAATATGACAAATACTTATCTATACTAATAAAAAGGTTATATGCTAATTAGATCAGACATCTTCTGGACATCCTTCTGGAAAAAACCATGGTGGTGGGGGCCGAGCAGAAGGCAGTTAGGGGCGACCAGGCCAGCAGGGGGCGCGCCAGCGGGGACCACCACCACAATCGGGGGTGTGGCCAGCCTGCAAACCATTGGCAGCCCTTTGCCCAGACAGAGGTGGCACTGGGGACTGGGTGTGGGCTGCGCAAATCTTTTAAAAATAAAGAAAGACCCACTGGCACTCCGAGGTGCCTCCTGGCACTGGCTGCCCCGCCCCCACTCCCTCCCAAAGAGGAGCCCCAGGCCGAGCCTCAGGCAGAGCTGCTCAGGTGGATGTGGCAGGTCCGAGGCCCCATGTGGCTGGAGAGATTCGCACCACAGTCATTGTAGTGACTCTGTTTAATTCTGCTGGGAAAACCGGCAAGGCTCCCATGTGTTTGGGGGCAGCCTGTTTATGCTGGGACCCAGGTGTGCGGCTGCACACACGCAGGGGGCATGTGCTGGGAGCGCGACGCAAGCATCATATGGACATTTGTGCATGAAAAGGTGTGCACACACCTTTGTGTGCATAAATACCTGTTTCTCAGAAGCGTACCTGGAAAGGTGCTTTATCTGGAATAGGCAGTTTTCAAAATGTAATCCAGAGCAAGGGATCTGTAGCAAAAACACACACACAAGAAAAGGTTTTCGATACTAAACACAAAGCTGCAATTGAAGTGTTTATGCCCAAATGTACTGTGAATCAAACATATGGTGATATTGATCATCTGGTGGGTGTGTTTGAAAAGTTTGGTTGATCACTTCTCACTTCACAAAAATAAAATAAAATAACTAAGTGATTACTAAATATATACTTCTAAGGCAAAGTAGTTTACCCACTTTTTGCATGTGTGTAGCACATCAAGGCTGTTTATAAAGTATAACTTGGATGGTGTGACAATATTTTTGAGGAAGGGGATGTGGCCGGTTGTTTTAAAAAATTAGGCACCTCACAGCTTTTAAGACCAACGTGTTAACCTAAAATCTTCAGAAGGCAGGGTCAGGGGTCTTTTAAGACCTTTGTATAAGCTTAAGACATAAAAAAAGCAGTGACCTTTTTAGGATGTGGCCTGAAAGAAACCTGTTATTTTTAGTTATTACTGTCTTCAAAGTAAAATAACATTTTTGCAGCCTTTTTATGTGAGGTATGTTATTTTCATACTTTCATTACAATATTTGAAATAGGTGTTGTCATTATTTTAAAGGAATAGTTTTTTCCTCTCAATATCAGACCTAAACTTTCACACACACACACACACACACACACACACACACACACACACCCCAACAATGTTTATTTGCAGTAACTTATGTGTCTGGACTCTGGGTGGGCTAATCTCAGTGATTAGACAGGTGCTTTTATAGCCAAGGTCAAAGGCTCTTTCCCCTGATTAGCCCTTAAAGGGGAGCAGCCGCAGGCTCTCCTGACCAGCACAGGGGAAGTGGGGAGGGACAGGAAAACCATTAGAGGAAAGGAGTGAGATTGGAAACTCCCTGGCAACTACTCTTAAGAGAGTTCAAACGCTCTGAGCAGCGGCGGTCGGGTGGTGGGTCAGCGAGCGTGGCGGGGAGACAGGTGGGCAGGCCACACATAGGTGGGCAGGGCAATGGGTTACCATGCAATTTCACATGCTGGGCCTCTAGTTTCTATATATAAAAGCCTAAGCGACTGTTACAACCAAGCGACCAGAAAGACCAGTCAACCAGTAGCTATGATGCACACTGACAACAGGGGGAAGATGCTCAATGCAGGAACTGGCCCCTGGTGGTCAGTGTGCTACCACAGCCAACCTCCTGCGGCCAGCCACCCTCCCCCCATCCTTCCTTGTGGCCAGCCAACCTCCTGCTGTCCCTCCTTCCGCCCAGTCCCGCCACCCAGATCACCTCGAATGGGGCTGGCTGGCCAACCTCCCACACTTTCTCCCCCCTGCCCAGTGCTGCCTCCTTGCTGGTCCCCCGGCCGGCTGGCCCTGATCGACATCTATCTGGGCTGGCTAACCTCCTTCTGTCCCTCCCCCCAGCTGGTTCCTCCCCCTAGCTGTCCAGCCAACCTGCCACAGACCCTCTCCCTGGCCGACCTACCTCCCTTGGTCTCTCCCCCTGCTCCTCCTCCTGGCTGGCAGGCCCCGATCAGCCCAGCCCTGATCTGATCTGGGCTAGAAGGCCCATATGGACCCTGATCACTGAACAAGCCTAGGAACCCCACCCATGCACGAATTCATGCACTGAGCCTCGAGTATTTAAGTAAAATGTAAAAAATAACTGTATTAAATGTTGCATTAGACTTCCAAGAAATAAAATTAAAAGTAAAATAAAAATTTCTGGAGCACAAGAAATCATTTACTCTACCGTTAATTCCCAGTATATTCATACATCCTTCCATTATTCCTAGAATACATGATTGGATTCATTGAAATATCTCACTTAAAATTTTTTAAATCATTTTTTCATTACTGTTCACATAGAATATTATGTTGGTTTCAGGTGTACACTCCAGTTATCAGACATTCCATAACTCACTAAATGATAATCCCAATAAATGTCATTCCCATCTGACACCATGAATAGTTATTAGTGTATCACTGAGCCCTGGCTGGTGTTTCTCAGTGGCTAGAGCATTGGCCTGAGCACCAAACAAATGCAGGCTCAATTCTGGTCAAGGGCATGTACCTAGGTTGCAGGTTCAACTCTGGCCCTGGTCAGGGAGTATGTGGGAATCAACCAATCGATGGGTCTATCTCACATTGATGTTTCTTTTTCTCTTTCTCTCTTTTCCTCTCCTCCCCCCTCTTCTACTCTCTCTAAAAGCAATGGAATAAAAAAAATTCTCAGATGAGAATCTTTAAAAAAATGTTTAATATAATATTATTAACTATATCCCCTGTGCTGTACTTTACATCCCCATGACTATTCTGTAACAACCAGTTCATACTTCCTAATCATTTCACCTTTTTCACCCATCCCCTAACCTCCCTCCCATTTAGAAACTGTCAAAATGTTCTCTATATCTATGAGTCTGTTTCTATTCTGCTTGGTCATTTATTCTGTTATTTTAGATTCAATTTTTGATAAATATGTATTTATTGTCATTTTATTGTTCAGATATTTTTATCTTTTTTCTTCTTCTTCTTAAAGAAGACCCTTTAATATTTTGCTTAATACTGGTTTGGTGGTGGGGAACTCCTTTAGCTTTTTCTTATGTAAGAAGCACTTTATATGTCCTTCTATTCTAAATGATAGTTTTTCTGGATAGAGTAATCTTAGTTACAGTCTTTGATTTTCAGCACTTTGAATATTTCTTGCCCATCCACTCCAGCCTGTAAGGTTTCTATAAAGAAATCATTAGACAGTCTCATGGGAGCTCCTTTGAAAGCTGCCTGCTACCTCTCATTCTGATGCCAGATAATTCATTTCCTTCCTGTATGTCCCTAGTGATTTTCAAGCTGTTGTCCCAGGGCTGGAATTCAGAACCAATGAGTCCAAGTAGGGTTACTCACAGTCCCTTTGTAAAGAACTGCTTGGGACTCCAGAAGCCCTCCATCTCATTCAGCCACAATCTCCACTGGTCTTCATAGCCAGAAGTAATGGGAACTTCTCCTCTTGCCACTGGAATCCTGGGCTGCAGGTCTTAGTATGTGGATGGGACCCCTTGCTTCTCAGCGGGAACCTCTGCAGAACAGATATCCTTCCCGATTTATATCTGCTGAATGTGGGAATGCGACCAGCTCGTTCTGTGTCTCTCCTCCTCCTACCAGTCTTGAAGTGGCTTCTTCTTTAAATCCCTAGTTGTAGGATTTTCATTCAGCTAGGTTTCAGGTGGCTCTGAATGATGCTTGTTCTGTAGTTCAGTTGGAAGTTTGATGTGGTTGTGGGAGGATTTGAGTACCACATTTACTTATGCCACCATCTTGATCAGAGTTCCTTATTGAAACCTCACAGAATTAATAATAAATTTCCAACATTTGCAAGAATTTTGATAAATATATAACATTAATACCATTTTCTAATCAAAAGACATACAAGTAGAAATTATTTTGCTTTTTAAGCTTCTATTTGCAAGAGCAACAAATCTTACAAGGTACTTAAAGAAAATTATAAACAAATAGTTACAAGGTATATATGGGAAACTACTTTAAGAAATTATTGAGTGACATAGACGAAAATATAACTATCATGAGGGATATGCCACATCATTAATAAGAAGACAATTAAATGTAAGGTTTTTAATTTTCTACCCAAATTAATTTATAAACACAACAGAATACCAAAGAAAATCTAACCAGGTATTTTTTTGAACCTGAAAAGTTATTTATAATCTTTGTTTAGAAGGTCAAGTAGTAAGACTATCTAAGAAAAAATAATTAAAAAGTGGTTGGGAGATTGCCTGAACACAAATCATGAAATCTATTTGGCACGTGGGTAGACAAATAGATACATAAAAAAGATAGAAATGAACAATATAAAAAATGTCATGTTGCAGAGGTAAAATAATGAGTGATTCAAGATATTATTTTATAGAAACGCACATGCTGGGGTCCAACCCCAGCAGGTCCAGGGGATCCCCATAGGTGTGGACGAAGTCAGCGAAGAAGGAATGACACGGAGACAGCATTCAGTTGATCAGCAGCCTAGCCAGGATCTGTAGCCAAGTTCTGGTTAGGATCTCCAGCCAAGTTCTGGTTCCATGTTCTCTCGCTAGGTTCTCCAGCCAGGTTCTTCAGGTTCTCCAGCCAGGTTCGGTCGCCAGGTTCTTTAGCCAGGTTCTCCAGCCAGGTTCTATCCAGGTTCTTTTGCCATGTTCTGTCTAGGTTCTCCAGCGAAGTTCTGTAGCCAGGTTCTGTCCAGGATCTTTTGCCATGTTCTCTTGCTAGGTTCTGTCTCTAGGTTCTCCAGCCAAGTCCTGTCTCTAGGTTCTGTCTCTAGGTTCTTCTGCCAGGTTCTCTCGCTAGGTTCTGTTTTTAGGTTCTGTGTGCTGTTGTCTTGTTACATCTGTATTTATACCAGTTGATTCCAATCCTATCAATCTCTATTCCAAAGGTTAGGGCGTTTCTTATCTCCATTCCAGGGAGTAAAGATTATGTAGCTTAAGCGTGATTGTTCGTAGTTAAAGTGATTAACTACCC
>NW_005364109.1:39817-40122 GCF_000412655.1 Myotis brandtii
GAGCCTGCCAGCAGGTGGGAGGAACCGAGAGGTCAGCCATCCCACCCACTTGTCAGGCCTGCCCCTACCATGGGTTGCTCTCTGTGTGTGGGGTGACTGGTGAGGCAGGGACCTTGGCTTTGTGTCACCCGCAACCCCGTCACCCATCCCTGGTTTCCCATTGGGCGATCAGAGCCTGCCGGTCAGGGAACGAGACCAGAGATGGTCAGTGCACCTTATATTGACTGTTTGAGCAGTCATTCTGGTCATTCATTCCTCCATTAGGATCAATTTGCATATTGATCTTTTATTATATAGGAGAGAGG
>NW_005364110.1:0-720 GCF_000412655.1 Myotis brandtii
CACTAAAATTGTTAAAAATAACAGTGAATTAGTAACACACCTTAACCTATTAAGTATAAGCAAATTCTGGTTTAGAGCATTTGAAAATTAACATGGTATTAATGATCACATATGACATATGAACCAGAAATTTTCTCTATTAAATCTGAAATCTATAAAATCAAGGTCTGCAAAATCGAGGGTTTACTGTACTGCATTTACCTACTCTGTCATCTTGATGGGAAGCCTTGGTTTTAATTGCTTATTGGTACAATTGGATTTCCTTTCTATTTTAAATAATAACTTATTTGTTCACATTCCTCAAGAAAAAATTTTTTTAAACACTTCCATTGTATTATTATTTTTCTTATTCTCTTTAATATATGGGGGGGGGGGACAAAAGTCGGATTACAGTTGTGAGTACAAAACACAGAGTTTATTCTCATGTAGGTATATCAACATTTAATTGTACTCTCATTCGCCCACATCCACATCATAATACAACTAAACAAAAGAACACCAATCATTTGAAACCACATGAAATCTAGCTTAACAGAAGTCCTACAATTAAGGATATAAAGAAGAAGCCACTGAGACTGGTAGGAGAGAAAGAGACACTGAACAGGCTGGTCAAACACACTGTTCCCACATGCATATGTGGCAGATAAAACTTCCCTGACCTCTGAATGGAATAGAATACATATCAGGAAGCACAGAGTTCCCAACAAGATGAACCCAAAG
>NW_005364111.1:0-1276 GCF_000412655.1 Myotis brandtii
AGTATGCATGCATTTCAACTAAACTACTACTGTGCAAAGGAAGCACTCATATAACATCTGTAACTCAGCAAACAATGTCCTCTCATCTTCTTCACACTTCATCCTGCCTCCATTCTCATTTGCCTACAATGCCTTTTTTCTACTGTTTATTCCTTCCAATTTGTGTTTCAATGTTTGTGTTATGCTTCCATTTTTCCCTTTTCTGCTCAAACTTGAGTATTATTACTGCAATATACAAAGTTAAAGCAATCCCCATCAAAATCCTAATGACATTTTTAAAATGTATTTTTATTGATTTCAGAGAGGAAGGGAGAGGGAGAGAGAGATAGAAGCATCAGTTATGAAAGAGAATCATTGATTGGCTGCCTCTTGCACATCCCCTACTGGGAATTGAGCCCGCAACCCCCATGACCCTTTAGTTAGTCCGAAGGCTGATGTCTATCCACTGAGCCAAACTGACTAGGGCTTTCTGCTGCTCTTAAGGATATCCTCAGGTAAGGATTTAAAAAAAAAAAAAACAGCAACAATAAACTACAAGGAAGAAAACATAGGTACTAAGCTTTTGGGTTTTGGTCTTAGAGAAGATTTTATGAATTTGACCCAAAAGGCAAGGGAAGTAAAGGCAAAAATAAATGAATGGGGCTATATCAAACCAAAAAATATCTGCAGAACAAAAGAAACTACCAACAAAACAAAAAGGCAACCAACTGAATTGGAGAGAATATTTGCAAACAATAGCTCTGACAATGGGTTAATATTCAAATATATAAAGAATTTATACAACTCAACACCAAACAAACAAACAATCTAAATTTTTTAAAATGGGCAGTGGATATGAACAGACACTTCTCTCAAGTAGATACACAAATGGCTAACTGATATATGAAAAGATGGTCAACTTCTCCAGCTATTAGGGAAATGCAAATCAAAACTACAATGAGATACCACCTCACACCTGTCAGAATGGCTTTTATCAACAAAACAAGTAGTAACAAGTGTTGAAGAGAGTGTGGATCAAAAGGATCCCTTATTCACCTTTGGTGGAAATGTGAACTGGTACAGCCACTATGAAAAACAGTATGAAACTTACCCCCAAAATTAAAAATAATATTAGCATATCACCCTGCAATCCTTCTTATAGGCACCAAACTAAATATTTTGAAAACATTTATTCAGGAAGATATATGCACCCTTATGTACATTGCAGCATTTTTTCACAGTGGCTAAGATGTGGAAACCACCAAAGTGTCCTTTGATAGATTACTGGATAAAGAAG
>NW_005364112.1:0-538 GCF_000412655.1 Myotis brandtii
GAAATAACAAAAACCATAGACAGATCAATAGATAAAGTTTTTATATACAGAGCACAATATTACTCAGCAATGAAAAAATAGCATTTCACATAAGCATTAGTGTTTAATCTCAAAATAACTGTGTAGCATGAAAGAGACCAATATTTGTTAAAGAATAGACACCTTATAGTGCTTACAATATTATGGAAAATATGAACTAATCTTGTAAAGGAAGGAAAATGAATGAATGCATTTAGGGATGGAGAAGGCAGAAGACAGATTATAAAAGGCAGGAGGTAAATATAATATAGGGTGAAGTAGCTTTAGAGTTGTATGGAAATTAATTCAATAGTAAATAAATAATAATACAAGTATACACTCTTCCCTGGCCATTGTACTTCAGTTGGTTGGGTACCATCCCTTGCCCTGAAAGGTCGCTGCTTCCATTCCAGAACAGGGAACATAATTGGCTGGAAGCCCTGTAGGTGGCGTACAGGAGGCAGCTATTTGATGTTTCTCATGTTATCATTTCTCTCTCTCTCTCTCTCTCTCTCTCTCT
>NW_005364113.1:0-1184 GCF_000412655.1 Myotis brandtii
GGCACTGCAGTGAGCACTGTGAGGTTCACTGGGGAGACTCAGTAATAAGAGGCTGAAGCTACGGTTCCCCACAAAAGTGGGCGTAGAGCCCGCTGGGAATTGCTACAACAGTTTCAGGGTAACAACC
The DNA here is from genome assembly GCF_000412655.1 of Myotis brandtii. Classification (NCBI taxonomy): domain Eukaryota; kingdom Metazoa; phylum Chordata; class Mammalia; order Chiroptera; family Vespertilionidae; genus Myotis; species Myotis brandtii. Next base: position 128 of record NW_005364113.1, read on the forward strand.
CCTGAGCTTCTGATGCTGAGTCTGAGTGAGCCTGTGAGTTTGCATTTGCCTTTCTACTGATTCCCCAGAGACACTGACAGGGCTGTTTCCGGGGTCACACTCTGAGGGCTCTGGGGCTCCAATGCCTAGCACTGAGTGCACATCCCATTCGTCTATGCTGAGGCATAAACCTTCCTTCATGTGGCCTCACCAGAACCTGTGTCTATGTTTTAATGAAGCCAGAAGCCATTCACCAAAATACCTTTGCATGTGGGTGTTCCTATCCAAATGCCGTCCCTACACTCTACAACATTGGATCCATACATTTGGTAATAGTCTGGACATCTATAAACCACGTGTTCTCCTGACTTGTATGAGTTCTTCGGCTGGCCCACGAGGATGGTGTTGTCATAGCTGGGTGGGCTAGGACAAGTCTTTGCTGAAAAGGCAAGAACACAGACTTTTCAGTAAATCTTTAACATGTTGGCCAATAATTATACTCTAGAATAATAGATACACACCAAACTAAAGCCTACTGTACAATGTCTTTCTTATAACTTGAAAATGTTATAAAAAATGTTTTTCTTAAAACTTGTTCACCATCTTGACTTAATTACATTGAAAAATTTTACATTTATTAAAGGTGTCACGTGGGAATGGTGGAATTGAAAGCCTGAAGAGATGGGCATACAGGTCATGATCCAAACCAAACTTCTTACATCCAAATTCTTATTTGTCCACACGGGCCACAGACACTATGTACATATATTTTTTGGTTCTGTCCAAATTTGTTTCCCATAATTACATCAAACACATTCAATTGACTATGTTTTTATTGATTTCAGTGAGGAAGGGAGAGGGATTGAGAGATAGAAACATCAATGATGAGAGGGAATCATTGATTGGCTGCCTCCAGCACGCCCCACAATGGGGATGGAGCCTGCAACCTGGACATGTGCCCTTGACCATAATCAGTCCTGGAACCCTTCAGTCTCAGTCCAAAGCTCTTCCACTGAACCAAACCGGTTAGGGCTATAATTATTTATTAATTCATCAAAATTTTATCATAAACAGTAAA
>NW_005364114.1:0-1476 GCF_000412655.1 Myotis brandtii
CATATAGGCATGATTCTAATTTCGATAGAAAAAATATCCTTACCTAAAAGTAATCCAACGTGTTAGTGAAGGTTATGAATGGGATTTGTTTGAATTTTTCTTTATTTTTCAATTTCAGTTTACATTCAATATTATTCTGTATTCGTTTCAGATGTACAGTATAGTGATTAGGTGACAATCATGTACTATATGGAGTGGTCCCCTAGCCCCCCAATATTTCAAGTTCCCACCTGGCCCCATACATGTTATTACACTATTATTGACTAGATTTCCTATGCTGTAATTCACATCTCTGCAGCTATTCCGTAAATACCAGTTTCCACTTAATCCCCTCACCTTTTTCACCCAGCCCCCCAGCTCCCCTCCCCTCTGACAATGTCAATCTGTTCTCTGTAATTATGAATCTGTTTCTATTACTTGTTTATTTATTTTGTTCTTTAGGTTCCATACGTAAGTGAAATCATATGACATTTATCTTTCTCTGTCTGACATTTCATTTAGCATAATATCCTCTAGTCTACCCATGCTGTCACAAAAGGTAAGATTATATTCTTTTTTATGGCCAGGTAATATTCCATTGTGTATATGTATCACAACTTTTTTATCCATTTGTCTATTGATGGACACTTGGGTTGCTCCCATATCTTGGTTATTGTAAATAATGCTTCAATGAGCATAGGGGTGCACATATTCTTTTGAATTAGTATTTTAGGTTTCTTTATACTAGTATATACCCAGAAGTGGAATCGCTGGGTCATAAGGCAGTTCCATTTAAAAATTTTTGAGACACCTCTGCACTGTTTTCCATAGTGGTTACACCAATCTGCATTGTCACCAACAGTGCATAAGGGTTCCCTTTTCTCCACATTCTTACCAACACTTGTTGTTTGTTGATTTATTGATGATAGCCATTCTGATAGGTGTGAGGAATATCTCATTGTGCTTTTAATTTGCATTTCTCTGATGATTAGTGATGTTGAGCAACTTTCCATATGTCTATTGGCCATCTGTATGTCCTCTTTGGAGAACTGTCTATTCAGGTCTTCTGCCCACGTTTAAAAATTTTTTTTTGTTTTTTAGAGAGAAAAAGGGAGAGGGAGAGGGAGAGGGAGAGGAAGAGAGAGAAAGAGAAACATCCATTTGAGAAGATCAATTGGCTGCCTCCTGTAGGCCCTCCCACTGGGAATCAAGCTGGAAACCCAGGCATGTACCCTGACCTAGAATCAAACCACAACCTCCGATGTCCAACCAACTGAGCCACACCAGCCAGGGCTCTTCTGTCCACTTTTTAACTGTGTTGTTTCTTTTTCTTTTTAAAATTCTTTATTGTTTAAAGTATTACAGATGTCTCTTACTGGGTTGTTTCTTTTTCTGGTATTTAGTTGTATGAGTTCTTTATAAATTTTGGATGTTAACCCTTTATTAGATATATCACTGGCTAATATGTTCTCCCATTCAGTAGGTTGTCTTTTTATT
>NW_005364115.1:0-755 GCF_000412655.1 Myotis brandtii
TGTTTTATGTACATAATATGTTCAACAAAATAGATAACGGAAATGTAAAAGTACCTATCTATATATATAAAATCCAAAGTGACCAGTTGACCATTCAACTGGTTGACACTTTGACCGGTCGCTATGACATGCACTGACCACCAGGGGGCAGACACTCAACACAGGAGCTGTCCCCTGGTTGTCAGTGCATTCCCACAGTGGGAACTGCTGCTTAGCTGACCAACAAGCGCCAGGCTCATGGCTGGTGAGTGCAGCTGCAACAGTGCTAGTCTCTCCCACCTCTGCGGCAGCACTACCAAGCAGCAACGGCAGCAGGTGCAGCAGGATCAGGATGAGCAGGAGCGTTGCAGTGCCTGGCCTGGGCTCAGGCTCCTCCCCTCCCCCTCCTACACTATTATTTTCCTTGGGGACTGCCAGTCTGCCCGATCTCTGCAGGCCAGGGCAGAAACCGGCAATCTGACATCCCCTGAGGGGTCCTGGATTGCGAGGGAGCACAGGCCAAGGCTGAGGGGATCCCACTGTTGCACAAATCTGTGCAGTGGGCCTCTAGTCATATCCTATATAATAAAAGGCTAATATGCAAATTGTCCCCTTGACTGGGATTTCAACTGGGAATTCAACCGGGAGTTCAACCAGGGGGTGGGCCAGCCAGTCAACCTCCCACAGTCCCTCCTCCCAGCCGGCCCAGCCCAATTGGTCCCCATCAGGGTGGGCTGGATGGACCCCGCCCATGTATGAATTCATGCACTGGGCCT
>NW_005364116.1:0-887 GCF_000412655.1 Myotis brandtii
GGTCATATTGGATTCAGGTTAGTCCTAATCCAATGACTGGTGTCCACTGAAGAAAAGGAAACTTTACACACAAACAGATACACAGGAGAGAATGCCACATGAGGCTGGAGATAAAGATTGAAGTGATGCCTCTATAAGACAAGGAACACCAAAGGCTGGCAGCAACCACCAGAAGCTAGGAGAGAGGCATGGAAGAGTCTCTTTAGAGCCTCCAGAAAGAGCCCATGCTGGTGACACCTGGATTTCAGACTTCTGGCTTCCAGAATGAAGAGAGAATACATTTCTGCTGTTTTAAGATACCCAGTTTGTGGTAATTTGTTGCAGCAGCCCTAGGAAACTAATACAGAGCCTTTCTGGTTTTTCCAGGACAGGACAGGTTCTTCTAGTACATGTTTTCATAGCATCAACATTTTTTTTCCTAAATAGCATTGTATCACACCTGTGGTTATATGTTTGCCTGGTTTTTGTTTGTTTGTTTGTTTTTATCAATGCTTATCCCCCTTATTAAAATGGAAGCCCTATGAAAACAGAGATAGTGTTGGGTTTTGTTCATCATAGTGACTAGCATAAAAACAGTAAAGAATGCAATAAGTACTTTTTAAATGAAAGCAAGAGTGAATGAATGAATGAATGAATGAATGAATTGATGAATGGCAAGAAGAGAGTCTAGCACTTGTAATTTTGGCCTAGGGTTGGGGGTATGGAAAAAGGGTCCATCTGAAAGCAAAACAAACACCTTCCTTTCTTCTTTCCTTTCTTGTTCCTTCTCTCTCACTCGTTCCCTCATTCTTCCCCTCTCTTTCATTCTCTTGTCTTTGTCAAGTTTGAGTCAGAGCATTTTGTCTTTTTTAAAGTCTGTGGGGAATGGTAAGATTTACAAAACAGTT
>NW_005364117.1:0-752 GCF_000412655.1 Myotis brandtii
GAAATCAATAAAAATATATTTTTAAAAAATAAAAACTGCGCATAATGTTGTTTTAATTCATGAAGAGACCCACAAGACATTCTCATCTCAGACATTCCCAAGGTATTTTTATTGTTGTTGTTAATCCTCACCTGAAGATATTTTTTCCGATATTTAGAGAGAGTGGAAGGGAGGGAGAGAGAGACACATCAATTGGTTGCCTCCCACACATGCCCTGACCAGGGCTGGGGTCAAACCTGTAACCGAGGTACATGCCCTTGACCATGAATCAAGCCAGAAACCATTTGGTATACATGCCAGCACTCTAAACACTGAACCACACCAGCCAGGGCCCACGGTATTTCTTGAAGCCAATTCTCTCTGTGTTTTCTTTATTTTCACGGGAAATAGCATTTTTGTTCTTTCCCTGATAGTTCTAGGTAGTGTTAGAATGTCCTCTAAAATTCCTTGGAATTTATTTGAATTCTCCGATGTTTTACCAATAAGAATTTTTACTTGTGGAATTAGATGTATAGTTCTGTTGTACCTGGGTTGTGACCATTTGTATTGTTCAGGTGCCAGCCTATTAGCTTTTAAAATATGTGTGTCCCCAGGCACACCCTGTGCTGCTCACTTAGGATGAGAACACTAATGACTGACAGCAGAGCTTGTCATCTTATTGGTATTGACTTCTCCTAGGGATTGAGGGCTGCACTTTGGGATACTTGTGTCTAAACCAGTGGTTCTCAACCTTCCTAAAGCCGTGACCCTTT
>NW_005364118.1:0-858 GCF_000412655.1 Myotis brandtii
CTAAAACTTAATATATTCATGCATAAAAGGAATGATATTTACTTTCCAAGATCAAATTTATGTTTGTCAAAGTACCTAGGACAGACCTGGTGTACAGAGCAGGTTCTCAATAAATATGTCTTTTGTCTGGGAGGCTTCATATCAGAAATAGGACTTGATTTGGTCTCTGGGAGTTGAGGAAGTTAGTTCAGGGCTATCATAGCTCCGTGGTACAGGTCAATAGAGTATTTTTCTAAATACCCCTCACTGTGATCTGCTTCCTTTCATGCCGCAGATTCCCCTTCTGCACCGACAGAGGACCCCAGAGAAGCTCTGAGAGCAGTGTCATCACTGGAGCTGACGCTCCCAAACATCCTGGAGGGTGATGAGTTGAGAAGCAGCAGTGTGTGAAATTTCTCAACCCCGGCATCGTTGTGGTCTGGGTTGGGCAGTTTTTTTGTTACCAGGGGCTGTCTTGTTCACTGTACGATGTTTACTAGCATCCCAGGTCCCTTTCCACTAGTTGTTAGTAGCACTCCTCCCTAGTTGTGACATCCAAAAACATTTCCAGACATTCCAAATATCTCATTGTGGTTTTGATTTGTACTTCCCTGATGATTTTATTGATGCTGAGTATCTTTTCTTATACCTGTCGGTCATTTGTATGATATGCCTAGTCAAATCCTTTGCCCATTTTCAAATTGGGGGGCAAAATCATCATGGTTTTGAGAACCACTGATATAGAGGGACTCTCACACACATATAGTTGACAGATTTAACAAGTAAAAATACAGAGTCCTTTCAAAGACAAACTATGGAGTGGGAGAAGATATTTGCAAATTATATATCTGATAATATGGTATCAGGGATTAATTTCCA
>NW_005364119.1:0-1636 GCF_000412655.1 Myotis brandtii
TAGACCCTCTAAATTGTGTGTGTGAAAGATGAAGGCTTAAACATTTATCCCTCAGCTCTTGCACCCCACTGAGGGATTCCTCTGGGGGTGATAACCTCCCTGCTTTTACGATTTGCTTGAATGAGGCTGACTGGGTTCTGAAGCCAAAAGCAAAACAATTGCCATTGAGGTGTGAAGGGGATGTTGTGAAGAGCCTCTGGTTGCAGAGACCTGTCCACTGAACTGCCTGCAGAAACACACAAAGTGAAGGGCAGCATTGGTCCAGTGGTGCCTGCTGGAGGGAGGCCAGGACCTAGGGACTCTGGCTGTTTACATATTCCTGGGAGGACAGACTTGGGGCAGAAGTAAAAAATATCATTGTTGGCAGCTTGTCTTGCTTGGGTGGATGCAGAATATACACATCTAAGGGCAAATACATAATAAAAATGGGAAGCTAATTTTACCTCCCTTTCCTTAGAGCATTCACTTGAGAAAATGTGTAATTATATAAGTTCTCTTTTTGTCTCTTTAAGATGTAAGCAAAAATTTTTCAAAGGCTAAGTAAACCTTCTGCCAGTGTAACCACCTAGCAATATCTTTCTCCAGTAGTTCTGAGCCCCCTAATTGAAATGTAAATATCAATGCATATAGCCCCCCTATCTCTTCTGTGGGAGGGAGGGCCTACCTTCTGCAGAGCACTGGGCTCCAAGCTGTATAACTATCTCTTGTCATAAAGATGTGAGAGGTTTATTTTCCCCTTTGGATAAAGCCAATTAGCTAACACCCACATCCCTAGTCTCTTTTAAATTAGTGCTAAGCTATCTAACCACATGAGGTAATTATTTCTATTTTGATGGCTTCATAAAAGTTTTGGGATAACATTTAAGATTGGTTCCTCCAATACATCCTAGAAGAGAAAGAAAACACAAACCCTGTGTCTGTATTACCTGTTTGTTGATTTCTTTTCTACCACTTTAAGATTTGATCTATAATGAAGGTAAAAAAAAGCAATTCTTCTATTCATTGTCTTTCTCCAAAAACTATTTGCTTCCTTTAACTTTACACAAGAGCCTTACACTATAACGTGTACTCTCCTATTTTTAATTAGCACTGAACAGCAAAGCCCTAGAAACATGATGAAAAGGATAAAGTGAACATAATTTTCAAGAATAAAAATGTTACATCATCTCAATTCCAGAGCTTTTAAAAATAGCTAAGATTTGAAAATAGTCCATGTGCCCATCAGCATATGAGTGGATAAAAATGCTGTGGTACATTTACACAATGGAATACTACTCAGCTATAGGAAAGAAGGAACTCTTTCCATTTGCAGCAGCAGGGATGGACCTGGAGAGCATTATGCTAAGCCAAATAAGCTAGTCAGAGAAAGACAAGTAGCACATGATCTCACTCATATATGGAATTTAATGAACAAAGTAAACTGATGAACAGAATAGATCCAGAGACATAGAACCATGGAACAGACTGACGAATTTCAGAAGGAAGGCTGGGGTGGGGGTGGGTTGAGGGGGAAAGATTAACCAGGGAACTTATATGCATTTATGCAAAGCCCATGGACACAGACAATAGTGAGGTGAAGGCTTAAAGGGGCAGATGTGAGTTGGAGGGAGTCAATGGGAAAAAACAACAACAACAA
>NW_005364119.1:3832-4856 GCF_000412655.1 Myotis brandtii
GGACCCCCACCCTGATCCGGGACACCCTTCAGGGCAAACCAGCCGGCCCCCACCTGTGCACCAGGCCTCTATCCTATATAGTAAAAGGGTAATATGCAAACTGACCCTAACAGCAGAAAGACTGGGAATGACTGGTCACTATGACACACACTGACCACCAGGGGGCAGACGCTCAATGCAGGAGCTGCCCTCTGGTGGTCAGGGTGCTCTCACATGGGAGGAGCTCTGCTCAGCCACAATCCAGGCTGGTGGCTGCCAGTACAGCGGTGGTGGTGGGAGCCTCTCCTGCCTCCTCAGCAGCGCTAAGGATGTCCGACTGCAGTCTAGGCCTGCTCCCCGCTGGCAAGTGGACATCCCCCGAGGGCTGCCAGGCTGCCAGAGGGATGTCTGATTGCCATCTTAGGCCAAATCCCCCGGGGAGCGGGCCTAAGCCAGCAGGTGGTCATCCCCTGAGGGGTCCCAGACTGCGAGAGGGCACAGGCCGGGCTGAGGGACCCCCCCTTCCACTGAGTGCACAAATTTTTGTGTACTGGGCCTCTAGTTACTTTATAATACTTTATTTAGATAATGGTTCAATCTAAGTAACTAATGGATAAAAAAATGAATTATACCAATTAAGAGACTACAATAGCACAAATATTCAAAAATGTAGAGGTATGCATTTTTCTATATGTCACTTGGAAGTTTTGTTCTTTATATTATTCTTTGTGGGGTTTTTTGTTTTTGAAAGGAGTTTTTGGGTAAAATAGAAATTTTGGGGGTGAAATAGACAGTTTTAGGAAATTTTAAAAATTAAGGGGTCCATGAAAAACACAGTTCTACAGAGTTGCAAAAGGGTACATTTCCATAAGACAAGGGAGCTGGGAGTAGCAAAAGGTACACCTTTACAGAATAAAGGGAAGGAGAAAGAAAGCCCAGAGAGAATAGGAGAACAGGGAGGGAACCTCATGTGTCCCATGTGAGGTTCCACCTATGAGGTCCCACAACGACGCCTAAACATTGACAGACACATGCTATAGTGACC
>NW_005364120.1:0-1057 GCF_000412655.1 Myotis brandtii
GAACAATAAAGATTTATTTAAAAAATAATAATAATAATTTTAAAAAAGAAAAAAAAAAAGACTGACAAAAGTATGGTGATTAACAGAGGGAAATGGGGGTGGGGACGGTAGAAGAGGAAAAGGGGGAATAAATGGTGGCAAAAGGAAAATTGACCTTAGTTGTGGAAAACACATTATAATAGACAGATTATGTATTATAGAATTGTGGACTTGAAACCTATATCATTTTATTAACAAAGGTCACCCCCAATAAATCCAATAAAAAATGTAAAAAAATAAAAAGGACTTTCAGCCATGGAAGTTAAAAATATTTGCTTAATACTACACAGTAATACAAAGGGATGAACTAGTGTTTGTTGAGGACAAGGCCATCCAGAACATTTAATGCGTGCAGAATGCTATATACAATGTAAAGTAGAGCAGTGGCTCCCAGACTTTCTTGGACATGAAAATTTCTGGTAAGTTAACAGAAGGAAAAAATAAATTCTGATTTATCTGTGTATCTGATGAACTGGATATCAGACATTTTTTTAAAGCTCAAAAGGTGATGTAGACATGCAATCAGATTTTGGAACTGTTACTGAAAAACAGTGCCTCGTCTCCCCTGGTTGCTGTTGGGGTTGAAGTCCTTGTGATATTCCAAGAAATGAAATTTTCTTAGATGTGCACAGAATGATGTGATACCCCTGGGTTTCCAAAGTCCCATTTCCCTAGTCCAGTCACTGAAGAAGTCTAGCTGGGGTTTCGGTAGAGCTAAACTCAGAGCCAGTGTCCAGAGTTTCCTTTGGAACATGGTCTAGTATATCCGGCTAGCTGCAGTCCATTAGTTCATTGCATGAGGGGTTCACATAGCAGTGGGCCACAAGGGAGAATGCCAGGAAGCCAAACATGAACCAAGAGTCAAACGTGTCAAGAGGCTCCAAGAGAACAAACTCCTTTGTTTAAGGCAGTGATGGCGAACCTATGATACGCGTGTCAGAGGTGACATGCGAACTCATTTTCTTGGTTGATTTTTCCTTCTTAAATGGCATTTAAATATGTAAAATAAATATAAAAA
>NW_005364121.1:0-289 GCF_000412655.1 Myotis brandtii
GCCCTAGCCAGTTTGGCTCAGTGGATATAGTGTTGGCTTCCTGTGGACTGAAGGGTCAAGGGCATGTACCTCAGTTGCAGGCTCAATCCCCCAGCCTGGTTGGGGCTCATGTGGCAGGCAACTAATCAATGTATCTCTCTCACATTGATTTTTTCTCTCTCTCTCTTTGTCTCTGCCCTCCCTTCCACTCTCTCTAAAAAAATCAATGGAAAAAATATCCTCAGTTGAGAATTAACCAAAAAAAAAAAAAGAGGACATCTATACTAATAAAAGGGTAATATGCTAATTA
>NW_005364122.1:0-810 GCF_000412655.1 Myotis brandtii
AGCTATGATTGTGTTTTGATCTGTTTCTCCCTTTAGTCTGTGAGTACCTATTTTATATATTGTGGTTCTTCCTGGTTGGGGGCATATATATTCGGAAGTTTTATGTTTTCTTCATATAGTGTTCCCTATATCATTATAAAGTATTTGTCTCTTGTTATCTTGAAATCTATTTTGTCAGATATAAGTATGGCTACATCTGCTTTTCTGTGGATGGTATTTGCTTGGAGAATCATTTTCTACCCTTTTACTTTGAATCTACCTTTGTCTTTGCAACTTAGACGTGTCTTGGGTAGGCAGCATATGGTTGGGTTTTGTCTTCTGATCCACTCTACTACTCTGTGCCTCTTCATTGGTGAATTCAGACCATTTACATTTAGGGTAATTATTTTTTTTATATATTTTATTAATTTTTTACAGAGAGGAAGGGAGAGGGACAGAGAGTAAGAAACATCGATCAGCTGCCTCCCACACGCCCCCCACCGGGGATGTGCCCGCAGCCAAGGTACATGCCCTTGACCGGAATTGAACCTGGGACCCTTGAGTCCGCAGGCCGACGCTCTATCCACTGAGCCAAACCAGTTAGGGCCATTTAGGGTAATTATTGATGTATGAGGATTTCCTATAGCCATTTTATCTTTTGTTTTCTGGTAGCCCTGTGCCTCCATTGGTTCTTTTCATTTATGTTTCTGTCTTGTTTTGTTCCTCTTTTTTTAAGCTATTTGTCCTGGTTTGGAGATTTTTGTGTGTGGTTACCATTAGGATTATAAAAAGTGAAGTTGCATATATTTCATAGTGTTTTTCCTTTTGAGT
>NW_005364123.1:0-12741 GCF_000412655.1 Myotis brandtii
GGTCATAATAATCTGGCCACTCAGTTTATATATATATATATGAATGTAAAATCTCATATTGATTCTGTTTTTCTGAAGAATCCTGACTGATTCAATACACAGAGTAAAATCCCTAGAATGTTCTTCCTTGGGGCAGGGCTAACTCTGGTTATTCCAAGTTCCAACTATATGTAGTTGCTACAGAAGATGGAGCCAATCTGCAGAATAGCTGCCTCCTCCAATTAGCTGCATGGCCTCAAACTGATTTTGAGTTAGGATTTTGTATTGCCTCTTCAGAAATATGGCACATGATATCAAATGACAGTACAGACCCACAAATATGTATATCCACCCACGTCACAATATGTGGAAGCAGATTCTTGACTTTGGATACAGATGTTCCATGTTGAGATGATCCTCCCCACCACTGACTCTTCTGAATCCCAGTTATATGATAAAGGCTTGGCATATGGAAACTATGCTTAATATCACCTGAGGGAAACATTAGGAAAGCCAAATAGAAAATCATCTTACAATTTTCTGCAAGCCAAGTGGCAGCAAGCTTGCCTCTTCCTTCCTCCTGGTTTACCTAGGTCAGCATCTCATGGCATCAAATCTGAGAGGAAGACATGTCTTTCCTGATGTCCTAGGACAGCCCTTTCACTTGCATTTCGAGTTTCACCTTTTCCTTCCCCATCAGGAGACTCATTATAATATTTATCCCCTCCTTCCTTGACAAACTTCATTAATGATGATGGTGATGATGATGATGATGATGATGACAATAACTTCCATGCACAAACAATTGCACTGAATCAAGTTGCAAGTCCATGAAACCATTGTCAGTCTTTTTATTCTATAGATGAGGAAACTGAAGCTTAGAGAAGCTGCATGAATGCCCATAGCTACACTAGCTAGAAAATACCTGGAATTCAAATCAAGTCTGTTTGAATTTGAAGCCTTCTCTATTAGCGTTTCCACATCTTGTTCCACTTGCTCAAACTCCAACAGTAATCAGAGCATAAGCCATGGAGTCTTGGTCTCTTCAGCCTCACAAGAGCCTGTTGCCAAAATATTCAAATGAAGTCGCACTTATCCTCATGAGTCCCCGAGCCCTGACACATCAGGTCTCCAGTCCAGGCTCTCCCTCTGCTTGGGCTGCCCAGACCCAGCAGTAAGATTATGGGAGAAAGTGTCCTCTTCAGCAACAACTTTCTCCTTTTTTAAAAAACTACATTTTATTGATTTTTACAGAGAGGAAGGGAGAGGGATACTTAGGAACATCAGTGAGAGAGAAACATTGATCAACTGCCTCCTGCACACCCCCTATTGGGGATTGAGCCCACATTCAAGGTACATGCCCTTGACTGGAATCAAACCCGGAACCCTTCTTCAGTCCGCAGGCTGATGCTCTATCCACTGAGCCAAACTGGTTAGGGCTACTTTCTCCTCTTTAAAGTCAATGGTTGCTGCTCTGTTATTTCCCATAGAGCATAAAACTGATACTTGTGTTGGGGGGATGCTGCTTGGAACCTGGCCTTCCTGTGCTTGTAATTATGTTATTGTGGAAAACCTGGTACAGGGATGCCAATCCCCACTTTTCTCCACAGTTGCTCCCCATAAGGGACTCCTCCTGTCTCTGCCATGATTGTTGTCCTGTCTTATGCTTGAGAAATTCATGAAAAATGAACCTAAAAAGCCCCAAATTTAGAGTGAAGACCATGGGCATTAGAGTCAAACGCCTTGAGATAGAATCCATGTCAACCATTTCCTGAGTGTGTGACATGGGACAATTGCTTAATCTGCCTACACTTTGTATTTCCATTGGAAATGCAACTCCTCCCAGCCTCAGTGGGTGGTGTAAGGGCTAGAGCAGGGAAGGCATGTAAAGAAGTGTGTGTTACTCAGTGCATGGCACATGGTAAACTCTCATCACACACATCGATTTTCATTCCTGTTGGATTCAGATGTTTGCATTAATACTATGTAAATTACCACTTTACTGTGTATAATCTGTAATTTGCTCTTATTTCTCCATGGGCCAAACTACCTGCTCCTTAAAATCAAAAGGATGGTGCTCACACTTCAGTGTTAGAAAATATAATAATTGCTCAATAAATACTTCCAAGTTGGTATATTGAGCCCTACTGTATGTGGTGCATAAAATTAAGTATTTGATGTACCTATCTTTGAAAAATTTATCATTTAATAAAGAAAGAGCTTGTAATTTCATTTTTTTCTTCTTAAACATTTCCAAGTTTACCCATCGCTAGAGATGAATTGTGGCTGAACATTTAAGCCCATGGTATGCTTTCACACTTCCTCTGATAAATGAACAGGCCTAGTAAATTGTTGAACCATGATTTGAAAAGAAGTTGGAAGAACCTGTTTTTAACGCCTTGAGTGATGGCACGATGCCTCCGTCTCCCGGGCTGCCAGTCGGACTCTCTTGACACCAATGAACAGACCAAGATATCATCTGTTAGGGCCTAGGTGTTTAGGCTCTTTAAACTTCACAGGTGTATGGTCTATAAAATGAGATAACAGTGCTGCCCATGTGAGGGTTAAATTAGGATGTGCTAAAAATATCCAGCACTGACCTCTTTTAGGTACTCTGTGAGCAGCAGTAACTGACGTCCCTCAGCTTCCTTTCTCCTCTCAGTCTTGGTGTCCTTTAGCCTGGCTGCCCTCCCCCACATGTTGACTTGTTCACTATTGTGTCCCCAGCACCCACACTGTGTGGCACGTGAATGGGGCTGCATAAATGTTTGACAAGTGAGGATTGTATTACAGATGCAGGATTCCTGTGTGAGCAGCACGGCTTCTTCCTACAGTAGCTTTCTCCATGAGTACATGAACGTTGCTAAACCTGCCACAAAAGGGCTTCTCTGAAACACCTCTGAGGTTTTCTACACTTTAAAATTCTTATTTATATGGTAGTTACTCAAAAACTTAAACATAGAATTATCATATGATCCCACAATTGTACTTCTGGGAATATTCGCAAAAGAATTGAAAGCAGGGAATTGAACATAAATATTTGCATACTCATGTTCATTGCAGCATTACTTACAATAGACAAAGCACCACAACCCAATGTCGAGTTTGAATAAATAAAATGAGGTATATTTATACAGTGAAATATCCCTTTAAAAAGGATAAAATTCTGATATGTGCTACAATATGGACGAACTTTGAAAACATAATGCTAATTGAAATGTCAGACACAAAAAGACAGGTATTGTATAATCCCATCTATGTGAAGCATCTAGAATAAGCATATTCTTAGAGACAGAAAGAATAGTGATTACCAGAGGCTGAGGGAGAGCAGAATGGAGAGTTAACCTAGAATGGATACAGAGTTTATTTGGGATGATGAAAAACTTGTAGAGATGGATAGAAGTAACGGTTATACAACGATGTGAATATTCTTAATGGTGCTAAATTTCACACTTAAAAATGGGTAAAATGGTAACTTTTATGTTATGTATATTTTACCACAATAAAACCTTCTTATTTAGGACAGTTCAAAACCAGCAGGAGAATCTGCTCTGCTCAGTTGGAGCCGGGGCAGGGAGAGAGCTCCCACAAGGAACGCCACCCCAGTGCTGCCTGACATTTTTAATTACCACTAGCGCCTGACAGTCTCAACTGGGGGCTTTGTCAGTCAGCCCCTGTCAGATCCTGATTGCTTTGCAGAAGCCGCCTTCCTGGGCTGTAATTGTCTTTTCAGATTACCACGGTGCAGGGCGGGAATCATTTGCTTGAACCTGATTGTGTCCTCAGCATGACACTAGCTGCTGGGAATAATAGAGTGTGAATGGAATTCAGCTGACTTGAAATTTGGTTCCCCCAGTTGGCTTTCTCTGCACCCCACTATCCAACCCTCCCTTCCCAACTTCTTTGGCTTCACTGTGGCTTTCACACCTCAGTCAATATGTGCCAACAATCATGGTAGACATGGCATCTTGCACTCATCCAAGTGTCCCATTGGATGAACCCTATTTCAGAGGAAGCCTATCTATGCTACAGATAAAAATTTTTTCCCCTCGTTAGCTGCCAGAACCATTCTCACTGCTGAGAATCAAATCCGTTCCGTGAGCTCATATATCATCATTACCTACAATACAAATTCTGAAATCAAAGCAGACCTGGCAATTTTATTGATGCTCAGAGCGGAACAGAGCCCAGGTCACCCTGAATCAGTTGTGCTGGCGTTGCCTTGCTGACAAAAACAAACATGTCACTGACAAAATTACTGGAGAAAAGATGACTCGGGAAGTTCAGTGCAGAAGGTAACTTGTCAGTGACAGGGGCAGGATATTTTTATCCTTATAATTCAATGCTAATGAAATTGGTGGAGATAAGGTTTCCCCTGGGGAGTGGAGAGAAGCAGAAAGCACTGGAGTCGGTTTGTTTTCAAAGTAATTTTTCTCAATATAGCCATGATTAAATCAGGTGATCCTAGCAAGAGCCAAGGAGTTGGAACCCAAAGCAATAACCAATAAGGCCAGTTCTGTCACCCATAAGCTTGACCCCCACATCAGCTCAGTGAGGCACAGATAAGCTGCCACACCCTGAGTCTCAGTTTTCTCATCTGAGCAGTGGAAAGAATCATACTAGCCTTTTGCTGTTTTGAGGATTCGATGTTGTTTATTAAGTGATGGAGAGCTAAGAACAGAAAGAATTAGAAATACAGCACACCTCACTTTATCATTTCAGTAAGGGTTGAGATGGGGGAAAATGCCCAACCATGAGAGGTTACTGTCTGTCTCTTCCAGCTAGTGCAGTTGGGTGAGGGGAATGGGGAAGGAAGGGAAATTAGAAAGGGGAACGATGCCAGTTGATGTTGATTAAAAGAAGATGGAGGGAAGGAGAAAAGTAAAGACATTGTGTCAAGGGTCCCCAAGACTATTCTTTGGTTTGATGATTTACTGCAAAGCCTCACAGGACCCAGAAAAGCTGCTATGCTCAGGCTTATGATTTATTACAGTAAAAAGATACAGATGAAAGTCAGCAAAGGCAAAGGCACATAGGTGGATTCTGGAGGACACCAGGCACAGAGCTGCCAACTGTCTTCACCCAGTGGAGTCACGTAGACAGCACTATTTCCTTAGGGACTGATTTGTGACAACATGTGTGAAGTATTACCAACCAGGAAAGCTCACCCCAGCCTTAGTATCCAGAGATTTTATTGGGGTTAATCACATAGGCATTGATCACCCACAAGACTGACCTTGGCCACCCAGTCTGCTGCCTTCCTCAGGACTTCAGGAATGCAAAAGAGGCCTTCACCACAAATCCCTTGGTTAGCATAAACTACCTGCTATGGCCTAAGTCCATAAGTATACAAAGACTGCTATTAGGCAGGATATTTTAGGAGCTCAGAGATGATCTCCCAGGAGCCAGTCAAGTCTTTTCTTTGGAATGTGCAAAGTTTGCCCTCCCTGCCCGCTGACTGCTGAGTTAAGCCTTTACTGCACACACATGGAAAGAAATGAAGTCCAAGTTTCTTCTGCCTGACCATTTTGAGGGCAGGTCACTGCTATGTGCTGAGCCCTGTATGCTACATACTACTAATAAGTTAAAGTTATTGCAAACACATATTTTAGGCATTGCCACTCCTTTTTTTAAAGGGTATTTTAATAGTCTTTATTTTCAGATTTAATTCACCGATTTCTTTCAGAACTCAAGGGTAGTTGAATATTTACCTTTTTATGCTACCTTCTCATGTGCTTCCTCTAAAAGCCAGTGAGTGTTATTATAATGCAGCCTCTTTCCCCTTTCCTTGGCTGAAAGGATGCTCAGCATTAAGTTTGGTGCTCATTATAGCAACCTTCTCAACCTGAATTCTGACATCGTTTTTGTCTTTTCTTTTCCCTATTCAGTGTGACAGAGTGGAAAGAGCATGGCTTTGGAACTCAAAGGTATGACTCAAATCTTGCTGGCCTCAGACAAATTGCTTAACCCCTTTAAACACGTGCCTTCATTGGTAAGATGACTTTTCAAGGTTGTTGTAATGATTGGCAGTTAGGGCATAGAGTCTTTAGTGCTTGGCAAGTGCTGATTAAAGGGTAACTATTCTTATTACCATATCTTCCCTTTATTAATGATGTATTATTTCTTTGCCTGAGTTTTGTTGTTGTTGTTATCTGTTGCTGTTAATGTTGCTGTAAACCTCCTGAAACTCTTTGTGAGAGCCAGGGTTAGTCACTATATATGATGGATGTGTGGACTGGGCCACCTGCTGTGTTCTGAAGTTCTTTGCTGCATCTGTGCTGAGGCCACCTTGCCATGGGCTGCCCCTCTCTCCCCCCTGAGTGCCACAGGAATAGTAAGGCAGGCCCATTCCTCTGAAGTGTAGCATCTCTCTGATGAACACTTTTAGCCCAGTGGTCTTCCTGAACTTTCCTTACAACTGCACTTCTGTCCAAGATGCTTCCACCAGACCCCCCTTCCATCCACCCTCTCACTCGAATCAGACATGAACTGTGGTCTGATGACTCTCTCAGCCTATCCTGGATCCCACCTCGTTTTCCTTCACAGATGTTTTCCATAATAAATTTCTTTCACATTCTAGCTCATCTGGGCATCTGCTTCTTGAAGGTTCCAGACTTGTCCATAGACTGTTGGCCTAAAATGTGGTGATTGACAGAGTGGTACTAGGGCCTTCCTTATGCTGTGATCCTAGTACTTATTCTGCAGCAAATATTCACGTGCAGTGACCCTAGACCATTTTCTCACTCTTCCTTGGACTACGTGGTTGCATTCTGGAAGGAAGGAGTGGTCCACACGGCCTCCATCTGGATCATGAGTTTGTTGTAGACAAAATATACACACAAAAAACCATCATAAAGAGGTTGTCTGGTCTTCAGGCGGTGGATTGGGCTGTTTAAAACTTCTGATCTGATTGTTTATAGGCAGCATGTCCCTTCCTTAAAGTAAACACCTCTCACTAAGAGGCATTCTTCCTTAGCTGACTAAATTACATTTTAATAGATTCTCAGCTGCTTACCTTGCCTACCTTAACCAATAAGGCACCAAGAGCAAATGGTTTGACATCTATTAGCTGGATCAGTGTGAAAACATTGTTGAGCTTATTATGGTGCCTCTGTTCAGGGAACTGAAACGAATTGAAACTATTAAGAGCCCATGAATTTGGGGCAGTTTTGATGCTATCCTGCCTCAGCCAGGGCTCTAGTTCCTTTGAATATGTCTGTATTACGAGAACATTACTTGCAATGTATTACACTCAGCTGGCACCATTTACCTGTTTCTAAATATAAGCCCCAGTCACATCCGTGGCTGAGGCAAGGAAAGGCTTCCAGCAGTGCTGAAGCCCAGAGGACTCAGCTGGGGGAGAGGGGACTGGACAGACTGAGTGTGTGAAGAACGCTCTGGGCAGCCAGAGGCAGGCAGTCAACAACAGGTGTGCAACAGGCCAAGATCTGAGCCTGCAGATGGAACTTCGAGAGGAGGGTCTGGTGGATGGAAATAGGCAGAAATCCAAGCACAGCGGTGGTCAAGGTCGGGAAGTCTCTGTCTGGAGGTGATCTGGCTTCATTCCCTGAGAAGGCAGGGTCTGGGAAGGGAAGCACAGCACAGACACAGGTTGGGGCAGAAAACAACAGAAAGCCAGTTATTAGCAGAAGCCCTGTAGGAAAAATAAGGCAGGATCCCAGGTGCTGGAAATTCATTCTGAGGCCAGAGTGGGAGGAGTAGCCGGCAGTGCTCCAAGGAAAAGCTCTTTATGATCCTCATGACCAGAGAGAAGATGGGTGTCTAATTAGAGTATGGGGGGCAGGAGGAGGGAGGAGAGGTTGAATTCCCTACAGGCCTCTCGGTGGGGCTGTGGAAAGAGGAATGAATAAGAGAAAAAAGCTGTTAAAGTTAAGAAAGCGAAAAAAATTGGGATACAAGGAAAACAATATGGCAAAAAGCATAAAACGATCAAAATCTTGAAAAAGGAACCCCATTGCCTCTGTGGAAATGGGTTTCCTTCCTCTCAGCTGTCCAGCCATCTGGGCCTGTGCGGCATGGCTCCCTGCATGAGGGACACGGAGGCTGCCTGGTCTCCTGTCGGGTCAGCATCCTCTGCAGCTAACGCAGCTCTGGGAGCGACAGTAATTCTGCCTTCCTCCTAGTAGGGCTTTGCTAGATGCTCTGTGTCCCAGGTCCTCGCAGGCCAATTGCTGACTCCCCAGTTGACAATGCAGACTGGAGCCTTCTTCATTAAAATGAGCACTGACCTTGGGATTTGTGAATGGCGACATCACTGTCGTGCCACTGATACACTAAATTGGCCTCTTTTCCTTTCAGAGTGTGTCCAAGATTATCTGTGCATCTTCTTTCTCCTTAATAAGGAAATCAGACGCAGTTCCCCTTTACCATCAGCAGCTCTGAAACCAGGAGCCACTAGGGAGCCACGGACTCTTGGTTCCCACCCTCCAGCCCATCACGCATTCACTCTGTCTCAGCCATAGAGGGAGCTCCAGGTGTTCAGCCTCTGCTCCAACAAAGACACCCTATTGTCATTTCATTGCTAACTTTTTCTCCTTTCTGGGAACTTCCATTTTAGCTGCTCATTTGCTTAATTACCTCTATTGCTGATACTCACAAAAAGACTGAACATGTAACAGATGGTACCTTGAGATGGATGGATGTTATAGGTGCAGAACTGTCAACACACCTATCTCGATCCCATTTTAACTTTCACATTAAATCCCCCTGTGGACTGTTGGCGCTGAGCTAAGCTGATGTGTTCTGCAGGAGCCCAGATTCACATCAACCTTAGTAATTCTTTCTCCCTCCTGAGCTTCCTCCCTCTCTCCTCCTTCACTATATTTGGCTTCCAAGTGCTTTTTAAATGATCTCTGTAGCATCTTTAAAAACTATTCCACCTCATTTAAAATGTGGCATAAACAATGGGGTTTTGACAAATTAAGTAATAATAAGAAAACATTTTCAATATTCTGTATTTTTCCATTAAGCTCCCAAATTAGGAGTACCATTCTCTCTCCACAGTTAATGATGTGTTAGCCCTAGTTTCATTAAAAACCTCATTATTCAAAGATTTATAACTCAGCCCAAGAAATATCCCCTGAAGTTGGGAATAGATCCAATCTCAGTTTGGAAACTAACTTTTAAAGTATTTAAATGAGGATTGTGTATACAGGAAAGATAGTGGTTGATAAATGTCTCACGATGATGGGACAAAATCAACAGTATGAAACTTAACACAAGTTATTGTGGAGTGCTATGAAAGGCTGAAAAGTTATAAAATAGAAAGAACGGATGGTTGGGACTTTGGTCCTGGTGCTGTTTCCAAATCGCAGTTGAGCAGTTCACTGGAAATTTTTGGGTTACAGTTACCTCATCCGTCTGAAGAACTAGCTGGCATATGATCTCTACCACACATTCAGGCTCATGAAAAATCATGAAGCTGATTAAAAAGTATAGATTTAATTCCTCACCAAAAGAGACCAAGGCTCTTTGGAGAAGTGGCTGACTCCAGGCCTGGCATAGTGTGGGTGAGCCTAGAACATCTTTCTCTGCCAGAAGGTAAGGAGGTGCTAAAAAAAAGTGATGAAGATATGATAAAAGGATGCAAGAGCCACCCTAAAGTACTCTCACTGGCCAAATCTAGGGCAATTTGAGTAGACAGACAGGGAGACAGAGACAGAGCAAAAGAGCAAATGATAAAGCAAAGGGGGTAAAATGTTAACAACAGTGAATCTAGGTAAATCATATGTGGGCATTTTTTATATTATTATTATTATTATATATCTGACATTATTTCTAAAGAAAAAGCTTTTTTTCTTTTCTTTTTCTTTATAATGCTCAGATTTAGAGCTACCTGGCTTTAGAGTGAAAATAGGAAAAAGCAAAAACCCAGGTGATAAAATGTGCATGATAAGCCAAATGTGCAATATGAGTTAAAGTATCCTATTCAAATATTGGAACACATGTGGAGTGTTGGCATTAGTGCCTGCTGAATTATTTTCATTAAATGGGATTCTGAAAAACTTAGGTATATTTGCAGAAGGGTGACCAGAATGGTAAAGAGTTTGGGAATAAGCTGTAAAAGAAAATTGAAGGAACTAGCAAGAGAAAACTGAAGTGGGGAGATATCATATATTTCATATCTGATAGTTGATATTCAGTGTCAAATATTTGAAGGACCAAAAAGCTCCAGACAATAAGATTTATTCACTTTAGCTCCAGGGAATAGGGCCATAGCTATATTTGGCTACACATGAAGAAGAAAGTATTTTCATTAGATCATTCCATGAATGAAATAACTACCCAACCAAGAAGTGGATTCCATAGACTATAAGTTTAGTCTCTATAGTCATTGATCATGAATACTGCCTAAAATAGTGTCACTGTCATGGGGTGGGTGGTCTAAATTGGTGCTTCCCAATCCATTGGGTAGATAAACTTTGGAAATTCTTGGAATTATTTCAAGGGATGCTCAAATTCATGTGTACCCAAATATCTTTAGATCCAAAAATAATGTTCCTTTTATTTGTATTTATTACTATTTTTCAAATGTATAAGATGCTATTGATTAATAAGTAATTTTATTCGAAACCTTTCAGAATTTATCCAGTCCTTATAAGGTTACATTTTGTTTCAGTACCCATCTTAAAAGTACAACTATAATCATTTGTGAAATCTGTGCTTTTCTTTCTTTCTTTTGTTCTTCTATAGAAGAAGGCTTAAAAAAAAAAACACAGAGAGGCAAACCATATTTTTCCATATAAAGACCCAATAGTATAAACATGTTAGTTGATCCCCCTAATAGTTTATAAATGCAATGCAATTCTATTTTTTGTGGTGGACAGATGCAGGGAGATTTGACAAACTGTTTCTAAAATTTATTTGTAAGAATTAACATCCAAAATTTATAAAGTATTCATACAACTCAACACTAAAACAACAATCCAATTTAAAAATGGGCAAAGGACATGAATAGACACTCCTCCAAAGAAGACATACAGATGACCAAAAGACATATGCAAAGATGCTCAATGTCACTAATCACCAGAGAAATGCAAATTAAGATCACAATGAGATATCACCTCACACCTGTCAGAATGGTGATCATCAATAAATCAACTAACAACAAGTGTTGTGAGGATGTGGAGAAAAGGGAATCCTTATGCACTGTTGGTGGGAATGCAGACTGGTACAGCCACTGTGTAAATACAGTATGGAGTTTCCTCAAAAAATAAAAAATGAAACTGCCTTATCACCTAGCACTTCCACATGGGAAAAGATCCAAAGAAACCCAAAGTACTAATTTGAAAGAATATACATACCCTTGTGTTCATTGCAGTGCTATTTACAGTAGCCAAGATTTGGAAGCAGACCAGTGTCCATCAGTAGATGAATGTTTAAAAAAATATTGGTACATTTACACAATGGAAGACTATTGGCCATGAAAGAAAAGGAAATGCTACCTTTTGTGACAGTGTGGACAGACCTGGAAAATATTAAGCGAAGTGAAATAAGTTATTCAGAGAAAGACAAATACCATATGATTTCACTTAAATGTGGAATCTATAGAACAATATAAATGAACAAACAAAACAGAAATAGACTCATAGATAAATAGAATAGACTGATGGTTGCCAGAGTGGAGGGGAGTTGGGGGACTTGTTGAAATGGTGAAGGAATTGCGAAGTAAAGATTGGTAATTATAAAACAATTATAGGGATGTAAAATACAGCATAGGGAATATAGTCAATAACATTGTAATAACTATGTATGGTGGCAGTGGGTACTGAAAATATCAGGGGGGATCGCTTTGTAAAATATATGATTGTCTAACCATTATGCTGTACACCTGAAACTAATACAAAACAATATTGAATGTAAACTGTAATGAAAAAAGTAGACATGGTCATATTTAGCCAACTTATTCTTCCAGGTGATAATAATAATAAAATTAAATATTCCATGTAGAAAAATTCATATGCAAAAATTAATGTTTAAGATTGCCCTGACCCTCTTGCCAAAGTATAACAAGAGGGTTCATGTCCTAACAAATGGAAAACTCAAATATAACTACTGTAATAGAGCTAAAGAAGACTTTGAATGAATGAAAGAGGAGAAAGGATTTCAAAGCCAACTCATATATGTGAGAATTCAGTGTGTGATCAAGATATAACAGATATATTTTGTAAAGAAAATAAAAGGGACTTAAGGAAATTTAACACAAAATAATTTAATTCAGATACGTACTTATAGAGTACTCAAAAGGGCTAAAGGAACAATTTTAGGACAAGGCCTTTGTATTGACCCAGAATACTAAAGCTTGCTTATTAGGAGCCCTGCTATTTCAGCTCCTATAGAATGGGGACAGGGGGCAGGTAATAAGGCCATCTACACTAATAAAAGACAAAGATGCCAATTGACCATACCTTCGCTACACCCAAGCCTGCCCACCAGCCAATCAGAGCAACTATATGCAAATTAACCCAACCAAGATGGCAGCCAGCAGCCACTGAGCTGGTGCAAGCCAGAGGCTTGGTTACCCCGGTGATGGAGGAAGCCAAGCTTCCTGCCTGCCCTGGCAGGCTGTGGCCTCCGCAAAAGACAATGAAGTTTCAATTATAGAAACTAAATAAATCCCAGATACTTGCTTCCAGCCAGCCTCCACTGGGAGCTTCGGTGGCTGGGGGCCATGGCCAGCCTGCAAACAGCCATCAGCCCCTCACCCAGGATGGCCACACCCTCATGGGGTGAGGGTCCCCA
>NW_005364123.1:14961-19234 GCF_000412655.1 Myotis brandtii
CCAGCACAGCGGTGGTGGTGGGAGCCTCTCCTGCCTCCTCAGCAGCACTAAGGATGTCCGACTGCAGCTAGGCCTGCTCTCCGCTGGCAAGTGGACCTCCCCCGAAGGCTGCCAGGTTGCCAGAGGGATGTCTGACTGCCAGCTTAGACCCAATCCCCCGGGAGCAGCCTAAGCCAGCAGGTGGTCATCCCCCAAGGGGTCCCAGACTGTGAGAGGGCACAGGCCGGGCTGAGGGACCCTCCCGAGTGCACAAATTTGTGTGTACCAGGCCTCTAGTCCTATATAATAAAAGCCTAATATGCAAATCAACTGAATGGAGGAACGACTGGTGGAACTACTGGTCGCTATGATGCGCACTGACCACCCTGGGGGCAGACGCTCAATGAAGGAGCTGCCCCAAGCCCGCAGGCCCCAGGCCAGACAAGTTGGGTGCCAGCAGGGCTCTCCTAATTGCCCCACTGGTCACCCCATAGAGCAAGGTGACTGGTGGCAGCAGTTGGGGTGGGGCTGATAAGTGGGTGGCACCAGGCAGGCCAAGGTGGGTGCCCGTGGGGGGGCCTCTGATCACCCTCCCAGTTGCTCGACAGATTGGCCCTGATCGCTATGGTGTGCACTGACCACCATGGGTCATATGCTCAACACAGGAGTTTCCCCCTGGTGGTCAGTGCACTCCCACAGCCAACCTCCTGCTGCTGGCCACCCAACCATGGTCCCTCCCCCTGGATGGCTGGCCCCCATCGACCCCTGGTGCTAAACCATTCGTAGACGATCTGCTTCTGGGCCGGGGTTTTATATGTAGCAGAGCAGTTCCTTCGCTGCAACCACTCAGCCAGAAGCTGGGCTCACAACTGGTGAGTGCAGCAGTGGTGGTGGGAGTCTCTCCCACCTCCGTGGCAGCACTAAGGATGTCTGACTGATGGCTTAGGCCCAATCCCCATGGGGAGTGAGCCTAAGCCAGCAGGTGGACATCCTCCGAGGGCTCCTGACTGTGAGAGAGCATAGGCCGGGCTGAGGGATCTCCCCTTCACCCCCCTGAGGGCAAGAATTTTGTACATCGGACCTCTAGTACATAAATAAATGAGTATGGCTGAGTTCCAATAAAATTTTATTTATAAAACAGGTGTGGGCCAGGTTTGGCCCATCCTAATATATAAAAACCCTGGGTCTGTCACATCTACAATGACCGGAGGCTCAACCTAATGCCCAGGCTGTGAGCACAGCAGGCTCTGGTGGGTGGGGACTTGTGGTAGCGGAGATGGGGACGGGGGAGGGGGGGCCGGCACTCACACTCACAACCGCACACATGCACAGATACACACAGCACCCACCACTTCACAGCCTTTTCTCCCTTTCCTTCCCTCCCTCCCAGCTTGCTCTCAGAGCCTCTTTCAGAATGAGGAAACAAAACAGACTGGGCTTGAAAAGGCCTGGATGGAAGGGAGGGTGGGCAGAGGGTGGAGTGGCTCCCACTGGCCCCGCCCCCTCCCAGCCAGGAAAGAGGAAGAGGGAGACAGGGAGGCAGGGAGGCCTGGAGGACTGCTGAGAAAAACAGAGAGACAGAGATTGGGCGAGATCAGGTGGCAGGGGAGGGCAGTTAGGGGTGATCAGACAGACAGAGGCAGTTGGGGGTGAGATCAGACCAACAAGGGAGAGCAATTGGGAGTGAGATTAGGCCAACAGGGGAGAGCAGTTAGGGGTGATCAGTCAAGCAGGCAGAGGCAGTTAGGGGCAATCAGACAGGCAGGCAGGTGAGTGGTTAGGAGGCAGTGGTCCCAGATTACGAGAGGGATGTCCGACTGCCAGTTTAGGCCCGATCCCACAGGCAGTTGGACATCCCCCAAGGGCTCCCTATTGATGAGGGTGCAGGCTGGGCTGAGGGAAACCCCCCCACCCCAGGGCCACTACTTAGATATAATTGGCCAGCCGGTGGTCTAAAAGATAGTCACAGAAGTACTTTCTTATATTAAGATTTTGTAACACTGAAAAAGGTGCTGATGTGATTATTGATAGGTGCTTACTTACTGAAATCATTTTATTGTAACCTCTTAGTTTAGAAATATCATTTGTAGCAATTTCATTTGAGAGTGGAATAATCTGCTCTGTGTGTTGTCTTTTTCAAAACAGAAGAAATTCTTAAAATGCCAAACTATCTTACTTTAAAATCCTTTTAAACCTGAACAGCTCATTAATTTAGACATTTTCACAGGGATGTGTGACAGATCAATGGGCTCTGTGCTTATGTCTTTGCCCTGACAGAGGGAGGAGAGTAATCTAAAATTGGTATGTGTGAACCAAATCGTGACCTTTTATTAAGCTGCCACATTCTATCAACATTGCCAAAGAGCCTGAAAACAGGGTTCCTTTGAGGAAAGCTCTACTTTTTCTCATCATCTCTACACTAATATTCTCATCTTCCTCCAAAATCACAAGCACACTCACCCACACATGCACACACTTGTACTCACTCACATCCGCACACACACATAGGGTGCCATTTTTTATGACAGCATTTTATTAGCAAGTGTCCTCTCTCTGAGATAGCCAACATCATATAACCAATTCATATGAACTCATAACCATATTTCTATTCCCTAATGCTCAAGAGTCCTAGTTTAGAATTCAGATCATGTTTGGGCTAAGAAGCTGTCGATCAATACTCCCACTGATGTTAGCTGACCTTAGCTCTCCATTTATCTGACTGGAAATTTTACAGCAAAATAAACATTCTAAAATCAGATTATTTTTTAGCTGGAACAGACTCTTGAGATTATCAAGTCCAACCCTTCCTTTTATAGTAGAGGTGAACTTACAGAGGTTGTTAGTAGAACTCAGATCTGAAATACATAATCTTTTGGTGATTAAATCTTCTAACAGAGTTTTCTTATACAACAAATGACTTTTAAAATGTTTTAAAAATATGAAAGACCTAAGGAAAATCTTACTGACATTTGTTTAGAAGATTTAACTTTATATGAATCAGTTTTCACTGTAAGCTGTTCACTCTTTTCTTGCAATGTCATAACAGTATTTTAACTTCTGTAAGGTAAGATAGGTTTCTCATCCAATTTTTTTGTAATGTATTCACTATTTGGGGGCCTTAGTAATGTGCAAATGACCAAAGAATCTGTATAGTAAATAGAGCCTCAAAAATTCATACTTCAAATGTGAAGCCAAAGCAGAAATATAAATATAATGTCAAGAATAATTTTTCCATATTTTATGTTACATTGACAAAGTACAATTCCATTTATGTAGAAAAGGCATATTACTTAGCCCCTGATCATGTACCTTGGGTGCATGTACACCTTGAATCACACACGCCCGTCAGGATAGGAATTTAAATAACGCACGTTGTGAATATTTGAGAAGCTGATCTTCAATCCTGCTGTCTTCTGAGTTTTGCCAGCTTCTTTGGTCTGAACATTTGGAAAAAGGATCTTGTCAGCAAAATCTGGAACCTAGTTATCTTGGTGAATAATGGGACCATCTAGTCTCGGTAGAGGAGATTAATGCTACCTCTGTGGAATAAGCTCTGATATCTGGAGCAAATTTAATACCAGAGGCCAAAGTGTTGGTAATGCACTTGAAAATTTGTATTGCCCAAACATGATATACGATAGAAAAACCATCCTTTATAACAGCATAGAAAAAGGTCTAGCTTCTAAGTTATCTTAAAAATTACTAATTTTTCTAAAAGTGAGACAAATTACACTTCTGTGGTTTAATGTGTATAGCAAGTTTGAGGAAAATGTAGAATATTAGAATATTATAACATTTAAATGAAGATTTTTGGTAAACGAACACTAACTACCCTCAGCAAAAGCTGGGAATAAAAGTCTTTTTTTCTTTTGGATTACTATGTTTTAACATTTATGTTTCTCTTTTATTTATTTATTTTTAAATTTCTTTCTTTATTGATTAAGGTATTACATATGTGTCCTTATCCCCCATTACCCCCTCTCCTGACCCCACCATTCATGCCCTCACCCCCCTGGTGTCTGTGTTCGTTGGTTAGATTTATATGCATGCATATAAGTCCTTTGGTTGATCTCTCCCCCTTACCCCCACCTTCCCCTACCTTCCCTCTGAGGTTTGACGGTCTGATCGATGCTTCTCTGTCTCTGGATCTGTTTTTGTTCATCAGTTTATGTTGTTCATTATATTTGATAAATGAGTGAGATCATGTGATATTTATCTTTCTCAGACTGGTTTATTTAACTTAGCATAATGCTCTCCAGTTCCATCCATGCTGTTGCAAATGGTAAGAATTCCT
>NW_005364123.1:19529-40455 GCF_000412655.1 Myotis brandtii
TCTATTTAGGTCTGTTGCCCATTTTTTGATTGGGTTGTTTATCTTCCTTTTGTTAAGTTGTATGAGTTCCCTATAAGTGTTGGAGATTAAACCCTTATCGGTGATAACATTGGCAAATATGTTCTCCCATACAGTGGGCTTTCTTGTTTTGTTGATAGTTTCTTTTGCTGTGCAAAAAGCTTTTTTATTTTGATATCATCCCATTTGTTTAAATTCCTAGACAGACATGGGATTTTAGATTTTTATCTCCCTAGCGTTAAAGAGAATAACAATAATAGGCATTTTTTAAGGATAATTTTTAAATTTAGTGTTTTGAAAACAAGTTTTTCACATGACTTCTCAAAATCCACTTGAACCCCAAAGCTCCTTAGTAAGTTCAGGACTATCTACAAGACTAACTAATTCTTCACTTACATTTATTAAACTCATGTTGACTTGCAAGAATGGGATGTAGTAGGACAGTAAATAAGCACAGCTTATATGTGCAGTTTTCAAAATAACTTAGGAGATTGACCCTTGGTTGAAGAAGGCAAATGAAGCATGGGCTTGCTTGTTTTTTTAATCTCCCTTCCCCTGCCACTCTCCAAACCAAAAAAATTGTTTGGCCTCGGCCGGGTAGCTCAGCTGGTTAGAGCATTGTCCCTGATACGCCAAGTTTTTAGCTTCCATCCCTGGTCAGTGCACAATTCATTAACCAATGAATGCATAAATAAGTGGAACAATAAATTGATGATTCTCTCTCTTTCCCCTTCCTCTCTCTCTAAAATCAATTAATCAATAAAAATAGTTTAAAAATTCTTTAAAATAATAAAAAATTGTTTTGGCAAATCAGAAACATTGTTGAATTTATAGAAGATACAATGCAGATAGGAGCTTTATGTTACCTGTATAATATGGTAGCTGCAGGGCACAGACCAAATATCACTTTTTTAGAGTTCAAAATAAGATATTTTCCTATAATTAAGGGCTTTCAAGTAGTCTGCCCATATCTTTTATGAAAAAAATACTTGAAGATATAGTCAAATGAAACAAAAAAGAGAATAAAAGAATAAGGAGCACTGCAGGTTCATAGAAACAGTGGAGCTAGCCAGAAATGAATTGAAAGAAATTCCAGGAAGAAATTGCGCAGCAGCTACAGAAATACTTGAGTACACGTTAAAACAAGAAGACAGAGGCCCTATGCTGAATGTCTGTCGCTGCCTAATGTTTCTCAATACCTCAACTATGTCATGAGCTGTGTTTGCTTATAGGAATTGAAAAGGATTCCCCACTACAAAATGAAGAGGGACAAATGCAAAGACCAAGATGGCAATGGGGCAACGTGTGCAAAAGGAACCCTGTGCAGAAGGCCAAGTGCAACAGTAACTATCTTACCGAAAATAGGTAATTTAATCACTCCACAGCACAGCCTATAAATACGAAGCTCTCCTTTCCAGTTGGAGAGAAGGTGTGGTTAGAGCAGGAGCTCACCCCCCCTCCAGTTCTTGTTTAAAGAATAAAGTTTCTTTCTGCTCCGCTTTGGTGAGCTCTGTTTCATCCTATTGGCATGAACATGAACATTCTATTGGCACTGGCAGAAGGAACTTGGTCTAGGTCTCCGACCTTCAAAGGTCAGTAACATCTTCAAGAAGGAAAATAAAGCCTGTTACACAAAACACAGATGTTTTAAATAATCAGGTGAAGGCATATGTCTTTTCTGTTAACAAGGAAAAGAGACAGTTAAAATTTCCAAAGGGGTGGAGGAGGAAGGCTACATAAAAAGTCAAGATTCATATACATTGACACTAAAATATAGCATGATTTGAGGACCTTCAGTGTATAAGAAAAGAGATTTATCATTATTTTGATAGTTTGAATGTTCTCTAAGGAAAAGTTTAGAAATTGTTACATAGTATTACATTTTCTTTTTTTTATGAAGGCAATCAATCTTTAGTAACTAACATTTACTTGCATTCTAGAAGGTAAGCTCTTGAAGGTAAAACAGGGTTATGTCTTATTCACTGCTCTCTTCCTAATGGCTGGAGTTTGGGATATCACAGATATTCAATAATTATATGCAGACTGACTTACTATGCTGACAATATCGATTGCTTATAAAATAGCTATTCTGTGTAAGACCTGTTCCCACCCCAGATTGTTTTTAAAAGCTCATTCAAAGCACTAATATTTTTAAAGTCATTGATTTAGCCCACGCTGAAAGCTTTTGACTGTGTGTGTGTGCGTGTGTGTGTGTGACAATCCTTTTGGTTAATTTTCTGTTGAACATGTTTGTAACAGCAGTGGGAGGTCTCCTAACTAATATGGAGTTTGTTACCAGAAGTAGAATGCTGGAAGTAATGGATACTAACTTTGGGAATTTGCTGAGGAGAGGAGTCATTAAGGTATAGGACAGAGAGAGCCCTTGCTATCCAGGCTGGGCGTTTGGTGTTCCTGTTAGGTGAGAGAGAAACATTTGATCATACTGTGAACTGTGTATTTTGGATGCAGACCATTTGCTGAATGGAGTTAGAGTGTTAAAAAAAAGTATTTCTCAAAGCTTTTAAGTAATATCTTATAATAAAAAAGCCAAACACAGATGGAAGGCAGTCCAACCCAAAATCAGAGCATTAAGAAAATATGGCTTTGCTGAAAGATTTTTTTTCTGTTTGTGGCTTGTAATATAAGTTAATGGAGAATACCATAGAAAAAACTGTGCAACTATCAGCAGAGGCAGATGGACCCCCCACTCGAAGTTTGCTTTGAATGCTACACACATACCAAGAGGGCCTAAATTTTTTTTATTACTTACATAATTGAGGTCTCTGGGGAGAGAACAGGGCAGGCCTGTCAAGCAGGTCAATATAGATTAGAGAGCAAGAAAAGGCAATTGTGTTTTGGGGGTGGGACTGGGGTAAGGGTTTGGGCATTGTTTAAATCTCCCACTGGTGCTAAAGGAAGAAACACCTAGGCTTTATTTTTAAATTAAATTTATTGGGGTGACATTGGTCAACATAAACATACAGGTTTCAGGTGTGGGGTTCTATGTTACAAGATCTGTATATTGCCCCATGTGCCCACCACCCAAAATCAAATATAAAGTCACCATATATTAGAACCTCCTTCTCCCCCCACCTCCTTCCCTCTGACAACCACCATACTGCTATTTGTGTTCATGAGTTTCAGTTTTTTATCCCACATATGAGTGAAATCTTACAGTTCTTAGCTTTTTCTGACTGACTTATTTCACTTAGCATAATGTTCTCAAGGTCCATCCATGTTGTTGCAAATGGTGCTATTTCAACCTTTCTTATGGCTGAATAGAATTCCATTGTATATTTGACCACAACTATATCCAGTTCTCTATCACAGGACACTTTAGTTGTGTCCATGTCTTGCCTATCATGAATAATGCTGCAATGAACATATATCTTTGCGAATACATGATTTCCAGGTATATATCCAGGAGAGGGATTGCTGGGTCATATTGTAGCTCTATTCTTAATTTTTTGAGGAATTGCCAGACTGCTTTCCATAGTGGTTGTACCAGTCTACATTCCCACCAGCAGTGAATGAGGGTTCCTTTTTTTCCACAATCTCTCCAACACTTGATGCTGCTTGTCTTGTTGATAATGGCCACTCTCACAGGTGTGAGGTGGTATCGCATTGTAGTTTTGATTTGCATTTCCCTAATTGTCAGTGAGGTTGAACATATCTATTGGCTATTCGAATGTCTTCTTGGGAGAGGTGTGTTTTCAGGTCCTCTGCCCACTTTTTGATTGGGTTGTTTGTTTCTTTAGTGTTGAGTTTTAGGAGTTCTTTATATATTTTGGAAGTTAAACCTTTGTCAGAGCTACTGTTTGCAAATATCATCTCCCAAATGGTTGTCTGCTTCTTTGTTTTGTTGTCAGTTTCTTTTGCTGTGCAGAAGGAAGCTTTTTAGTTTTAAATAGTTCCATTCTTTATTTTTTGCCTTTACTTCTCTTGCCTTTGGGGTCAAGTTCATAAAATGTTCTCTATGACCAAGATCCATAAATTTAGTCCCTATTTTTCTTCTATGTAACTTATTGTTTCTGGTCTTATGTTTAGCTCTTTGATCCATTTTTAATTCATTTTTATACATGGGGACAAACTGTAATCCAGTTTCATTCTTTTGCATGTGGCTTTCTTTTTTCCTAGCACCATTTTACTTTATTGTGTTTCTGGCTCTTTTGTAAAAAATTATATGTTCATATACATTTGGTTTTATAGCTGGACTCTCTATTCTGTTCCATTGATCTGTGTATTTGTTTCTTTGCCAATACCATTTTGTTTTGATTATCATAGCTCTGTAGTATAATTTGAAGTTAGGTAGCATGATACCTCCAGCTTCGTTCTTTTTTTCTCAGGATTGCTTTGGCTACTCCGGGTCTTTTGTAGTTCCATTCAAATCTGATGATTTTTGGTTCTATTTCTTTAAAAAATGACATTGGGATTTTGATGGGGCTTGCATTAAATCTGTATATTGCTTTGGGTAATATATCCATTTTAATTATGTTGATTCTTCCAATCCATCAACATGAGACATTTTTCCATTTTGCTGTGTCTTTTTCAATCTCTCTCTCTTTAAAAAATCTTTATTATTGAAAATATTATATATGTCCCCAGTTTCCTCCATTGATCCCTTCTAGCCCACCCTTACCCCCACCCCAGGCCTTCACCACCCTATTATTTCTGTCCATGGGTTATGCATATATGCATACAAGTTGATTTCTTCCCTCCCACCCAAACACTCCTGCCTTATAATGCTTTGTAATTTTCAGTATATAGCTCTTTCATGTTCTTTGTTAATTTAATTCCTAGTTATTTCATTCTTTTGGTTGCAATTGAAAAATAAATGTGTGTTTTTTTCATTTCTTTTAATGAAGTTTTGTTGTTAGTATACAGGAAGGCAATGGAGTTTTTGTGCATTAATTTTGTATCCTGCAACTTGACTGTAATTGTTTATTGTTCCTAATAGTTTTTTTGGTGGCATCTTTAGGGTTTTCTATATACAGCATCATGCTGTCCACAAAAAGTGAGAGTTTTACTTCTTCCTTCTCTATTTAGATGACTTTTATTTTTTTCTCTTGCCTTATTGCTCTGGCTAGGACTTTGAACACTGTGTGAAACAAGGGTGGTGAGAGTGAACATCCTTGTCTTGTTCCTGATCTTAGAGGAAAAGCTTTCAGTTTTTCACCATTGAGTATGATATTAGCTGAGGGTTTATCATAAATGACCTTTATTATGTTGAGGTACTTTCCTTCTATTCCTTTTTTATTGAGTGTTTTAATCATAAATGGATGTTGTATCTTATGAGATGCTTTTTCTGTATATATTGAAAGATCATATGATTTTTATTATCTCTTCTGTTAATGTGGTATATTACATTGATTGACTTGCATATGTTGAGCCATTCTTGTGCCCTGAAATGAACCCCACTTGATCATGATGTATTATTTTTTGATGTATTGTTTTATTAGATTTATTAGTATTTTTAAAAAATATATATTTTTATTGATTTCAGAGAGGAAGAAAGAGGGAGAGAGAGAGAAATATCAACGAAGAGAGAGCATCATTGATTGGCTGCCTCCTGCATGTTCCCTACTGGGGATCGAGCCTGCAACCCGGGCATGTATCCTTGACCAGAATCAAACCTGGGACCCTCCAGTCTGATGCTCTATACACTGAACAAAACCAACCAGGGCAGTTTACTAGTATTTTGTTTAGGATTTTTGCATCTGTATTCATCAGAGATATTAGTCTGTAGTTTTCTTTTTTGTGTTACCAATATAACCCTGATACCAAAAGCTGGCATGCTTTCTTATCAGCTTGTGCAGATGTTGGCTACTAGAGAAGGGGGAGGTGTGAGGCTTAAGAGTTACCAACAAACAAACATTAAAAATATGGAGTTAGATTTCTCACTACAAAAGCCAATATTTTATGTTCTACTTTCCCATAAAGTAGAACAAACAGATATGAAAACAATAGACTTGATTGGAAAAATAGCGACCGGCAGGAAGGTAGGGAGGGAGAGAGTGTGAGAGTGCAAGGAAGTGATAGAGGAGTGTGTGGATGTGTGGTGTGTGTGTGTGTGTGTGTGTGTGTGAGCTAGGGACAGTTAGATTCATCAGGTCTTCTAAGGGGCTGCTAAACCAGGCAGTCTTAGTCAGAGGAGCCCCGCTCCCTGCGCAGACACTCCTGGGCGGCGAGCACGGGCACAGCGACCACGCCATCTTGGGAAACAGAGCTGCTTGAGACTAGGATCCTGGCCTCAGCACCACCCAGTCTGATCTCCGATGCATACCAGGACCCTGCAGCCACTGGGGACAGGGACCTGTGACCACAGCTACAGACCTGCGGACACCAAAAGTTCAGAAATCCCTGCGGCAGATCCGTGAGTAACAGAGCCCATCCCCCCTTCCCGCAGGCTCGCGGGCAGCGCCAGAGTAACTAACTGATAGACCCGCCCCTTGCCGGGGCCTCAGCGCTGCAGGAACTTTGGCCTGGAAGTGCGCCCTGGAAGTGAACAAGCACCTTGGAACTGGTCCCATGTAGTGCCGGGCTTCAGGATCCTGGGCTGGGAGCAAACGTGAGAACACTGGGAATTTGTCCCGCGTAGCATGGGCCCAGGGACCCCGATTCTCTGGGCAGGAGGCAGCACCAAGCACCAGTGACTTGACGGTGTTTCTTATCACCTGCACCTGAGATCCCTGATTCCCTATGCATTCATACTAAGAGCCAGTGACTCCAATTCTTGGTGCATGGGCACACAGGGACCCTGAGGTCATGCGAAGCAACAGAGACTCTGATACTGGATTCTTGGGGAACTCTGACTCCTGGTGCACGCTAGGTGGCGCTGATTTTCAACACGCTCCAGGGGGTCTCTGTTTCAGCACGGTGCAGGCAGGGTCCCTGATTCTAAGGGCACACACAAGGCCACATTGAGTGCTGGTAACACTGACTCTGAGCAAGCCTGGTTCCCACCAACCCACAACAACAACACATCATAGTGTCAGAGCTCTTCAGTGACTCTAGGGTGGTGTGAGGCTCCCACTGCACACGGCCCAGGCCCATGCAACTCGACGTTTGAACCATCGGGAGATAATCAGAATGAAGAGACAAAACAACACCCAGAGAAAAGACAATGAGGAGTTGCCAAGAAAGGAAATTAATGAAATTGAAGCATGCAACATGACAGAAAAAGAATTCAGAATAATGGTTGTACAATTCATTCACCAGATGGATGAGAAAAATCAACAACCTATGCAAGAATCAGGAAGAAATGAAAAGTGATATACCTACAATCAAAAACACCATGGAAAGTTTCAACAGCAGACTAGAAGAAGCAGAGGACCGAATTAGTGAGTTAGAAGATAAGGCAGAGAAACAAGCTCAATCTGAACAGCAACTGGAGAAAAAAATTAAAAAGCAGGCAGAGAGCCTAAGGGAGATTTGGGAAAACATGAAATGAAGTAACATATGCATAATAGGGCTGCAAGAAGGACAAGAAGAGCAGCAAGGATTAGAAAATCTATTCAAAGAAATAATGACAGAAAACTTCCCAGATATGGGGAAGAAAAAAGTTACACAAGAACAGAGAGTCCCAAGCAAGATGAACCCCAAAAGACTCACACCAAGACACGATATAATAACGATGAAAAATGTACAAGACAAAGAGAGAATCTTAAAGGCTACAAGAGAGAAATAGAGAGTTACCTAAAAAAGATTCCCCATCAGATTATTAAATGATTTCTCAACAGAAACACATCAAGCTAGAAGGGAATGGAGGGAGGTATACAAAGTGTTGCAAAGCAAAGGTCTGAATCCAAGAATACTATATCCAGCAAGACTATCAATCAAAATTGAAGGGGAAATCAGGAGCTTTGCAGACAAAAAAAGGCTAAGGGAGTTCATCACCACCAAGCCAGCAATGCAAGAAATGCTAAAGGGACTGGTGTAAAAAGAAGAAATAAAAAGCCCAGAAAGAAAACAGCCACACAAAAAAAGAAATGGCTACAAACAAGTACCTTTCAATAATAACTTTAAACGTAAATGGACTAAATGGTCCAATCAAAAGACATCGAGTGGCTGAATGGATAAAAAAACATGACCCATACATTTGCTGTCTACAAGAGACCCACCTCATTAAAAGGGACTCACACAGACTGAAAGTGAAGGGATGGAAAAATATCTTTCAGGCAAATGGAAATGAAAAAAAAGCTGGGGTAGCAATACTTATATCCGACAAAATAGACCTCAAAGTGAAGGCCATAACAAGAGATAAGGAAGGCCACTTCATAATACTAAAGGGATCAATACAACAAGAGGATATAACCCTGATAAACATATATGCACCCAATGCAGGAGCACCCACATACATAAGAAAACTCCTGGAAGACATCAGGGGAGAGATCGACAACAATACAATCATAGTAGGGGACTTTAATACACCACTGACATCACTGGATAAATCTGCTAGACAAAAAATCAGCAAAGAAACAGCAATCCTAAATGACTCACTAGATCAGATGGACTTAATTGACATCTTCAGAACACTTCACCCCAAAGCAACAAAATATACGTTCTTCTCAAGTGCTCATGGGACATCTTCAAAAATAGACCACATATTGGGTCACAAACAAAGTCTCCCCAAATTCAAGAAGATTGAAATCATACCAAGCATCTTCTCAGACCACAGCATGTTACTAAATATTGATTGGGTTACAAGTGAGATCAAAGCAGAAATTAAAAACATCCTGGAAACTAATGACAATAACAGTACAACAACCCAAAATCTATGAGACACAGTAAAAGCAGTCCTGAGAGGGAAGTTTATTGCACTACAGGCCTACCTCAAAAAAAGAAAAAAGAAAAAATGATAGTAAATCATTTAACTCTATAACTCAAAGAATTAGAAAGAGAACAACAACAAAAAAAGCCTAGCGTGAGCAGAAGGAAGGAGATAATAAAGATCAGAGCAGAAATAAATGACATAGAGAACAAAAAAACAATACAGAAAATCAATGAAACCAAGAGCTGGTTCTTTGAAAGGATAAACAAGATTGACAAACCTCTAGCCAGGCTCACCAAGAAGCAAAGAGAGAGGACCCAAATAAACCAAATCAGAAATGATAGAGGCGAAATAACAACAGACCCCACAGAAATACAAATGATTGTTAAAAAATACTATGAACAACTCTACTCCAACAAACTAGACAACCTGGAGGAAATGGACATATTTCTAGAAAAATACAACATTCCAAAACTTAATCAGGAAGAATCTAAAAATCTCAACAGGCCAATAACTATGGAAGAAATTGAAGCAGTCATCAAAAAGCTCCCAGCAAACAAAAACCCAGGACCAGATGGCTTCACAGGGGAGTTTTACCAAACATTCAAGGAAGAACTAAAACCTATCCTCCTCAGACTACTACAAAAAATTCAAGAGGAAGGAA
The DNA here is from genome assembly GCF_000412655.1 of Myotis brandtii. NCBI lineage: Eukaryota > Metazoa > Chordata > Mammalia > Chiroptera > Vespertilionidae > Myotis > Myotis brandtii. Next base: position 28,982 of record NW_005364123.1, read on the forward strand.
CACTTCCAAGCTCATTCTATGAAGCCAGCATCACCCTAATACCAAAACCAGGTAAAGACAACACAATGAAAGAGAATTACAGGCCAATATCCCTCATGAACATAGATGCCAAAATCCTCAACAAAATCTTAGCAAATCGGATCCAGCAGTACATCAGAAAGATCATACACCATGACCAAGTAGGATTTATCCCAGGGATGCAAGGATGGTACAATATCCGCAAATCAATAAACGTGATACATCACATAAACAAATTGAAGGAAAAAAACCACATAGTCATATCAATTGATGCAGAAAAAGCATTTGACAAAATCCAACACCCATTTTTGATAAAAACTCTCAGCAAGGTGGGAATAGAAGGATCATACCTCAACATAATAAAAGCCATATATGACAAACCCACAGCCAACATCATACTCAATGGACAAAAACTAACACCATTTCCCCTAAAAACAGGAACAAGACAGGGATGCCCACTCTCACCACTCCTGTTCGACATAGTACTGGAAGTATTAGCCATTGCAATTAGACAAGAAGAAGAAATAAAAGGCATCCAAATTGGAAAAGAGGAAGTAAAACTGTCCTTATTTGCAGATGACATGATATTATACTTAAAAAACCCTAAAGACTCCATCAAAAAACTATTAGACTTAATAAAAGAATTCGGCAATGTAGCAGGATACAGAATTAACGCCAAGAAATCTATGGCATTTCTATACACCAATAGTGAACTTGCAGAAAGAGAGACTAAAAAAGCAATCCCATTTACCATCTCACCAAAAAAATTAAGCTACCTAGGAATAAACTTAACTAAAGAGGTAAAAGACCTCTACTCAGAAAACTACAGGACGTTGAAAAAAGAGATAGAGGAAGACATAAAGAGATGGAAGAACATACCATGTTCTTGGATTGGTAGAATCAACATCATTAAAATGTCCATACTGCCCAAAGCAATCTATAAATTCAACGCACTTCCCATTAAAATACCAACGGCATATTTCACAGACCTAGAACGAACTCTCCAAAAATTCATCTGGAACAAAAAACGACCCCGAATAGCTGCAGCGATCCTGAGAAAGAAGAAAGTAGGTGGGATCTCAATACCAGATATCAAGCTGTATTACAAAGCCACTGTTCTCAAAACTGCCTGGTACTGGCACAAGAACAGACATATAGATCAATGGAATAGAATAGAGAGCCCAGAAATCAGCCCCAACCAATACGCTCAATTAATATTTGACAAAGGAGGCAAGAACATACAATGGAGTCAAGACAGTCTCTTCAATAAATGGTGCTGGGAAAATTGGACAGATACATGCAAGAAAATGAAACTAGACCACCAACTTACACCATACACAAAAATAAACTCAAAATGGATAAAGGACTTAAATATACGACCGGAAACCATAAAAATACTAGAAGAATCCAAAGGCAACAAAATCTCAGACCTATGCCGAAGCAATTTCTTCACCGATACAGATCCTAGGGCATTGGAAACTAAAGAGAAAATAAACAAATGGGACTACATCAAAATAAAAAGTTTCTGCACAGCAAAAGAAACCATCAACAAAACAACAAGAAAGCCCACTACATGGGAGAACATATTTGCCAACATTATATCTGATAAGGGCCTAATCTCCAACATTTATAGGGAACTCATACAACTTAACAAAAGGAAGATAAACAATCCAATCAAAAAATGGGCAAAGGACCTAAATAGACACCTTTTAAAAGAGGACATTCAGAAAGCCAAGACCAACCAAAGGACTTGTATGCATGCATATAAGCCAAACCAATGGACATGGACAACAGGGGGATGAGAGCATAAGTGTGGGGGGCGGAAGATGGGGGTTAATGGGGGAGGATGAGGACACATTTGTAAATCTTTAACTAATAAAGAATTTAAAGATAAAAAATAAAAACGAAAAAAAGAAAATAGACTTCGCAAAAGATATGATTGGTAAAACTGTGTCTATAAGTCCCTTTTAAGAAGCTCTCCTTAAGCCACGCCCACCAGCCAATCAGAGCGAGTATATGCAAATTACCCTAACCAAGATGGTAGCCGGCAGCCACAGAGCTGGAGCTAGCAGGGGGCTTGGTTGCCCGAGTGATGGAGGAAGCCAAGCTTTCCGCCTTCTGCGGCTGTCTCTGAGCTGCACTCAAGGCAACAAAGTTTAAATTATGGAAAATAAATAAACCCCAGATACCTGCTTTCAGCCTGCTGTGGCCACGGAGCTGGAGCCAGCAGGATTCTTGGGTTGCCCCTGGCGATGGAGGAAGGAAAGCTTCCCACCTGCCCTGGCCAGCTCTGAGCTCCACTCAAGGCTACAAAGTTTCAATTATAGAAGGAAAATGTATCCCAGAATAAAAGAAAAAAAGGAGAGGCTGGGAGCTTCCATCTCTGAGGGGCTTGGCCAGCCTGAAAACAGCCCTCAGCCCCTCACCCAGACTGGCCAAGCACCCCAGTGGGGGGGACCACACTGAAGGGCGTGTGATCACCTGCCAACAGCCATCAGCCCTCACCTAGGCTGGCCAAGCACCCCAGTGGGGCCACCCACCCTGAAGGGGGTGTGACAAGCTGCAAACAGCCATTAGCCCCTAACCCAGGCTGGCCAGGCACCCCAGCAAGACCCCCACCCTGATCCGGTACACACTTGAAGGCAAACTAGATGGCCCCCACCCATGCACCAGGGCTCTATCTCATATAATAAAAGGGTAATATGAAAATTGACCCTAACAGCAGAATGACTGGGAATGACTGGTAACTATGACACTCTGACCACCAGGGGGCAGATGCTCAATGCAGGAGCTGCCCCCAGTGGTCAGTGCGCTCCCATAGGGGGAGCTCTGCTCAGTCACAAGCCAGGCTGATGGCTGCCAGCACAGTGGTGATGGTAGGAGCCTCTCCTGCCTCCTCAGCAGCACAAAGGATGTCCGACTGAAGCTTAAGTCTGCACCCTGCTGGTAAGTGGACATCACCCAAGGGCTGCCTGGTTGCCAGAGGGATGTCTGACTGCCAGCTTGGGCCCAATCTCCCAGGGAGGGGGCCCAAGCCAGGAGGTGGACATCTTCATAAGGGACCCAGACTGCAAGAGGGTATAGGCAGGGCTGAGGAACCCCCTGGAGTGCAGAAATTTTTGTGCACTAAGCATCTAGTAACATATAATTAAACACATATAATATAAAAGTGTGGGGTTTTTTTTGCAATATTTACATTGGGGCATCCCTATTTTTACTAATAACATAAATAGCTAGCTGATTTCTTTCTACTGTCTAAACAGTAGGTGTCGATAAAGTGATCCATTTAAAAGGACATCAACTGAACAGGAAAATAGGTAATTTTTACAAGTAGGACAATTTCTTTAAAAAAGCACAGTTAACAATATATAAAACATTAAAGGGGAAAAAGTTGGGCCTTAAAAATCAAAGAAATGCAAATTAGATCACATATATTTTCATTATTTCATATTTTCAAAATGTCATTTGAATAAGCAAAGAAAAAGCAGATAAACAACCCATTTCAGTGTTGCTAGTCCTATACAAGAAAAGCATAATATGCAAATTGACTGAAAGGCTGAACAGTGGAACGACCATCCAGGTGATCATCCGGTAACACACTATGACACCCACTAGCACCAGGCCAGCCAAGATGGGTGCAGTGCGATTGGTCAGAGGTCCTGTCATCACCCCATGATGACCCCTCAGAGGGAGGTCCAGGCCACTGGCTGGTGGGGTGATCAATCGAGAGACTCCAGGATCACCCCAAAGAGGGAGGCCCAGGCCACTGACTGTCGGGCTGCAGCAGGTGAGTGGGGCCTCTCTCTGTGAGGGAAGCCCGGGTCCCGGATGCCAACGGCTGGAGGGAAACCCGGGTCTTGGTGCCGGTGCCAGCAACTTGGGGAAAGAAGGAGTACACTTGCATGAATTTTGTGCACTGGGCCTCTAGTAAGAGTATAATTTGGTTATTTAGAAAGTCAGTTTGGGAATACAAGTGCAGGGCTCATTTATAATACAAACTTAATTTTCTAAAAACTTTCCTCTTATTAATAAGAAACTCTAGTCTAGCCAGTGTGGCTCCTCAATGGATGAACATCAACGTAGGAACCAGGAGGTCATGGTTCAATTTCCAGTCAAAGCACATGACCAGGTTGTGGACTTGATCCCAAGTAGGGAATGTGCAGGAGGCAGCTAACCAATGATCCTCTCTCATCTGTGATATTTCTATCTTTCTCTCTTTCTTCCTCCCTCTCTTAAATCAATAAAAACATATCTTAAAAAAACAAAAAACAACAACTCTGAGCCCTGACCAGTGCGGTTCAGTTGGTTGAGCGTTGTCCTATCCACCAGAAGGTCACCGGTTCAATTCCCTGTCAGGGCACATACCCAGATTACAGGTTCAATCCCCAGGCAGAATGTGTATGGGAGGCAATGATCTATGTTTCTCTCTCCCTCTCCCTTCCTCACTCTCTAAAAAATTAATAAAAACATTAAAAAATAACAACAAAAAACAACTCTGATATCAGAAAAGAAATGGGTAAAAAAGATGTTAAGAAATAGAAATTTTCAGACTGTTTAGTTCATAACCACCTTTTCCAAGGCAAACTATTATTTTTTTATAATACAATGTAACAAACAGTTAGTTTCATCCAGTTATGTCAACAATAAATGAACTTTTTACATTTATTCTTTTCTTTTTTTTTGCTTGAGAAAATCCAGAGTATTAAAACAGTTTTCTTTTTATCAAAACTTATTTTATTTTTCTTATCATCACCAGTATTATAATTGGCAAGAAAGCTGCTACCCATTATTCAGATCCCAACAGCCCTTATTCCATGTATATACATAAAAGCCTAATATGCTAAGTTTCCCTCCGCCAAGCCAACCAGTCACGATGACATGCACTGACCACCAGGGGGCAGACACTCAATGCAGGAGCTGCGGAGCTGCAGTGACTTGGTAGTGGCAGGTCTTGGGTGATGCACCTCAAAACCAGAGAGGAGGGAGCCTGATTCCTTGCAGGGCCGCTCGATTCCACCTTCGGCCGTGGGTCATGTTGTTGCTGAGGTACTGTCGGCCCGAATCTGGTTTATGCACACTTGCGTTTGCGTTCCACACCCTGTACAACAGAAACTTGGCAGAGTGCCCTCTTGCACTCTGGGACCCCTCAGGGGATGTCAGAGAACTTATTTTTGCCAGATCCCCACAGGACAGGCCAAGGGACCCCTTCTGCTGGAGGAACTCTGCTCACTCAGCAGACGCTGGGGAGGGACCATAGGAGGTTGGCTCCAGGGTGTGGCCGGCCCATCTTGCCCAGTCCTGCCCAGCTGGCCACCCTCTAATTAATTTCCTTTCAATGTGCACAAATGCGTGCACCAGGTCACTAGTATTATAATAGCCAATATGTATTGCGGGGCAAATCGTTTTTTTGACAATGTGAGTTTCTACTGGTTACTATATCTAAGCTATGTTGTGCTATAAGAAATGTGTAAAATAGCATGGTCAGTATTGCTCAGTGGTTGAGCATCGACCTATGAATCAGGAGTTCACTGTTCAAATGCTGGTCAGAGCACATGCCAGGGTTGCAGGGTTGGTCCCCAGCAGGGAGCATGCAGAAGGCAGCCAACAAATTATTCTTTCCCATCATTGACCTTTCAATCTCTCTCTCCCTCTTTCTTCTATTCTGAAATCAATATGTAAATACATATATATTGCGTAAAATATATAGAACACAGCAATCAATTTATGTCCACTTTATTATGAAAATTTGTTGCATAGTAGGAAGCCCATATTGAAATTTTTATGCAATTTTTATTTGGATGCAGTGGTTCCATTTTTTTTTTAAAATCCTACCTCGAGAATATGTTTTTCATTGATTCTGAAGCAAGAAAAAGGGAAATGGAGAGAGAGAGAAACGCTGATGTGAGAGAGAAAAATTGCACCTGAGCAGGAATTAAATCTGCAAGTGGGTATGTGCTGTGATCAGCAACTGAACCAGTGACTCCTGGGATGATGCTCTAACCAACTGAGCCACTCTTACCAGGGCTCAGTGGTTCCATTTTTCAGTATTTATTCTAAAAATTAATCCGATATGTACCCAGAAAATTCATCACAAATGTAATTGATGTAGTATTTTAAAATATTTGTTAACCACATTTTTATGATACTTAACATAGAGAATATAGAGATAAGCAAATCTTTAAGAGGTAATTGGTTAAAGGTATTATCCTATATGATTAGATAATCATAGTCATTAAATTTTATTGTATACTAGAGTTCCGGCGTATGAAATTCGTGCGCGGGTATGGTCCCTAGGCCTGACCTGCAATCAGGGCCATCTTCCCCAGCCTTCCTCAGCCAGCCCCACCGCCTGCCACCACCCACCACCAGTTCCCCATTAGCCATCGGGTGATTGGAGCCTGCTGGCCGGGGAGATGAGCCAAGAGGCTGGCCGTTCCACCAGCTCGCTGGCCTCGCCCCCTCCCCACTGGTTGCCCTATGGGTGTGGGATGACTGGTGGGGTGGGGGCCTTGGCCTGGCACCACCCACATCCCCTGCCAGCCACCCCCAGTTCCTCATTTTCCATTGAGCGACAGGAGTCTTCAGGCCGGGGGAAGGGATCAAAAGGTGGTCAGTGTACCTCATAGTGACTGGTTGAGCAGTCATTCCGGTCATTCCACTGTTTGGGTCAATTTGCGTATTACCCTTTTATAATACACTAGAGGCCCGGTGCACAAAAAGTTGTGCACTCGGGGGAGAGGGTCTTTCAGCCTGGCCTATGCCCTCTCGCAATTTGGGACCCCTTGGCAGTGACCACTTGCTGGCTTAGGCCTGATCCCCAGGGGATTGGGCCTTAGATGGCAATCAGACAGCCCTCTGCCAGCCCGGCAGCCCTCGGGGGATGTCCACTTGCCAGCGGGGAGCAGGCCTAAACTGCAGTCGGACATCCTTAGCGCTGCTGAGGAGGCAGGAGAGGCTCCCACCACCACTGCTGTACTGGCAGCCATCAGCCTGGCTTGTGGCTGAGCAGAGCTCCTCCCATGTGAGAGCGCCCTGACCACCAGAGGGCAGCTCCTGCATTGAGCGTCTGCCCCCTGGTGGTCAGTGTGTGTCATAGTGACCAGTCATTCCCAGTCCTTCTGCTGTTAGGGTCAGTTTGCATATTACCCTTTTACTATATAGGATAGAGGCCTGGTGCACAGGTGGGGGCCGGCTGGTTTGCCCTGAAGGGTGTCCTGGATCAGGGTGGGGGTCCCGCTTGGGTGCCTGGCCAGCCTGGATGAGGGGATGATGGCTGTTTGCAGCTGGTCACACACCCTTCAGGGTGGGGGTCCCCACTGGGGTGCCTGGCCAGCCTGGATGAGGGGATGATGGCTGTTTGCAGCTGCTCACACACCCTTCAGGGTGGGGGTCCCCACTGGGGTGCCTGGCCAGCCTGGATGAGGGGATGATGGCTGTTTGCAGCTGCTCACACACCCTTCAGGGTGGGGGTCCCCACTGGGGTGCCTGGCCAGCCTGGATGAGGGGATGATGGCTGTTTGCAGCTGCTCACACACCCTTCAGGGTGGGGGTCCCCACTGGGGTGCCTGGCCAGCCTGGATGAGGGGATGATGGCTGTTTGCAGCTGCTCACACACCCTTCAGGGTGGGGGTCCCCACTGGGGTGCCTGGCCAGCCTGGATGAGGGGATGATGGCTGTTTGCAGCTGCTCACACACCCTTCAGGGTGGGGGTCCCCACTGGGGTGCCTGGCCAGCCTGGATGAGGGGATGATGGCTGTTTGCAGCTGCTCACACACCCTTCAGGGTGGGGGTCCCCACTGGGGTGCCTGGCCAGCCTGGATGAGGGGATGATGGCTGTTTGCAGCTGCTCACACACCCTTCAGGGTGGGGGTCCCCACTGGGGTGCCTGGCCAGCCTGGATGAGGGGATGATGGCTGTTTGCAGCTGCTCACACACCCTTCAGGGTGGGGGTCCCCACTGGGGTGCCTGGCCAGCCTGGATGAGGGGATGATGGCTGTTTGCAGCTGCTCACACACCCTTCAGGGTGGGGGTCCCCACTGGGGTGCCTGGCCAGCCTGGATGAGGGGATGATGGCTGTTTGCAGCTGCTCACACACCCTTCAGGGTGGGGGTCCCCACTGGGGTGCCTGGCCAGCCTGGATGAGGGGATGATGGCTGTTTGCAGCTGCTCACACACCCTTCAGGGTGGGGGTCCCCACTGGGGTGCCTGGCCAGCCTGGATGAGGGGATGATGGCTGTTTGCAGCTGCTCACACACCCTTCAGGGTGGGGGTCCCCACTGGGGTGCCTGGCCAGCCTGGATGAGGGGATGATGGCTGTTTGCAGCTGCTCACACACCCTTCAGGGTGGGGGTCCCCACTGGGGTGCCTGGCCAGCCTGGATGAGGGGATGATGGCTGTTTGCAGCTGCTCACACACCCTTCAGGGTGGGGGTCCCCACTGGGGTGCCTGGCCAGCCTGGATGAGGGGATGATGGCTGTTTGCAGCTGCTCACACACCCTTCAGGGTGGGGGTCCCCACTGGGGTGCCTGGCCAGCCTGGATGAGGGGATGATGGCTGTTTGCAGCTGCTCACACACCCTTCAGGGTGGGGGTCCCCACTGGGGTGCCTGGCCAGCCTGGATGAGGGGATGATGGCTGTTTGCAGCTGCTCACACACCCTTCAGGGTGGGGGTCCCCACTGGGGTGCCTGGCCAGCCTGGATGAGGGGATGATGGCTGTTTGCAGCTGCTCACACACCCTTCAGGGTGGGGGTCCCCACTGGGGTGCCTGGCCAGCCTGGATGAGGGGATGATGGCTGTTTGCAGCTGCTCACACACCCTTCAGGGTGGGGGTCCCCACTGGGGTGCCTGGCCAGCCTGGATGAGGGGATGATGGCTGTTTGCAGCTGCTCACACACCCTTCAGGGTGGGGGTCCCCACTGGGGTGCCTGGCCAGCCTGGATGAGGGGATGATGGCTGTTTGCAGCTGCTCACACACCCTTCAGGGTGGGGGTCCCCACTGGGGTGCCTGGCCAGCCTGGATGAGGGGATGATGGCTGTTTGCAGCTGCTCACACACCCTTCAGGGTGGGGGTCCCCACTGGGGTGCCTGGCCAGCCTGGATGAGGGGATGATGGCTGTTTGCAGCTGCTCACACACCCTTCAGGGTGGGGGTCCCCACTGGGGTGCCTGGCCAGCCTGGATGAGGGGATGATGGCTGTTTGCAGCTGCTCACACACCCTTCAGGGTGGGGGTCCCCACTGGGGTGCCTGGCCAGCCTGGATGAGGGGATGATGGCTGTTTGCAGCTGCTCACACACCCTTCAGGGTGGGGGTCCCCACTGGGGTGCCTGGCCAGCCTGGATGAGGGGATGATGGCTGTTTGCAGCTGCTCACACACCCTTCAGGGTGGGGGTCCCCACTGGGGTGCCTGGCCAGCCTGGATGAGGGGATGATGGCTGTTTGCAGCTGCTCACACACCCTTCAGGGTGGGGGTCCCCACTGGGGTGCCTGGCCAGCCTGGATGAGGGGATGATGGCTGTTTGCAGCTGCTCACACACCCTTCAGGGTGGGGGTCCCCACTGGGGTGCCTGGCCAGCCTGGATGAGGGGATGATGGCTGTTTGCAGCTGCTCACACACCCTTCAGGGTGGGGGTCCCCACTGGGGTGCCTGGCCAGCCTGGATGAGGGGATGATGGCTGTTTGCAGCTGCTCACACACCCTTCAGGGTGGGGGTCCCCACTGGGGTGCCTGGCCAGCCTGGATGAGGGGATGATGGCTGTTTGCAGCTGCTCACACACCCTTCAGGGTGGGGGTCCCCACTGGGGTGCCTGGCCAGCCTGGATGAGGGGATGATGGCTGTTTGCAGCTGCTCACACACCCTTCAGGGTGGGGGTCCCCACTGGGGTGCCTGGCCAGCCTGGATGAGGGGATGATGGCTGTTTGCAGCTGCTCACACACCCTTCAGGGTGGGGGTCCCCACTGGGGTGCCTGGCCAGCCTGGATGAGGGGATGATGGCTGTTTGCAGCTGCTCACACACCCTTCAGGGTGGGGGTCCCCACTGGGGTGCCTGGCCAGCCTGGATGAGGGGATGATGGCTGTTTGCAGCTGCTCACACACCCTTCAGGGTGGGGGTCCCCACTGGGGTGCCTGGCCAGCCTGGATGAGGGGATGATGGCTGTTTGCAGCTGCTCACACACCCTTCAGGGTGGGGGTCCCCACTGGGGTGCCTGGCCAGCCTGGATGAGGGGATGATGGCTGTTTGCAGCTGCTCACACACCCTTCAGGGTGGGGGTCCCCACTGGGGTGCCTGGCCAGCCTGGATGAGGGGATGATGGCTGTTTGCAGCTGCTCACACACCCTTCAGGGTGGGGGTCCCCACTGGGGTGCCTGGCCAGCCCCGCAGACAGCCTCAAGCACTGCCCCCCGTCCGGCAGGGTCACAGATCCATGTCTTGGTCCCGTGGACAGCCTCAAGCACTGCCCCCCACCCGGCAGGGTCAGAGATCCAGGTTCCGGGACCACGAACAGCCTCAAGCACTGCCCCTCGCCCGGCAGGTCATGGAACTGGGTCCCAGACCGCTAACAGCCTCAAGTGCTGCCCCCCGCCCGCCAGATCATGGATCCGGGTCCCAGAACCACGGACAGCCTCAAGCACTGCCCCCCACCCAGCAGGGTCACGGATCGGGGTCCCAGACCTAGGAGAGCCTCAAGCACTTCCCCCTGCCCGGCAGGGTCACAGATCTGGTCCTAGACCGCAGACAGCCTCAAGCGCTGACCCCCACCTGACAGGGTCAGAGATCCGGGTTTCGGGACCGCGAACAGCCTCAAGCATTGGCCCTCACCTGGCAGGTCATGGAACCTGGTCCCAGACCGCAGACAGAATCAAGCGCTGCCGCCTCACCCGCCAGGTCACGGATATGGGTCCTGGGACAGCAGACAGCCTCCCGTGCTGCCCCGCCCGGCAGGGTCACAGATCCAGTCCCAGACCACAGACAGCCTTGCCCGCTGCCGCCTGCCTTCAGTATGCAAATCAGCCGCCATCTTGTTGTTTCAGGGTGGGGGTCCCCACTGGGGTGCCTGGCCAGCCTGGATGAGGGGATGATGTCTGTTTGCAGCTGGTCACACCCAATTCGTGGGGGTCCCGGGGGTGCCTGGCCAGTCTGGGTGAGGGGCTGAGGGCCATTTTCAGGCTGGCGGACGACTGAAGCTTCAAACCTCTCCTTCTTTTGTTGTTTTTTTTTCTTCTGGGATTTATTTACCTTCTATGGCTGTCACTGGAACTGAGAGCTGACTTTAGCTCTGAGGCCCATCAGCAGCTCTGAGACCTCTGGTGCTGAAAGCAGGTTCCTGGGTTTGTTCTATAATATAAAGAATGTTGTGGTCCTGCTGGCTGAAGCCTGGCTTCCTGAAAGCAGTTTTCTGGGAATTGTTTAGCTTCTATATTAGACTGCAGCTCAGAGGCCGGCAGCAGCAGGCAGG
>NW_005364124.1:0-211 GCF_000412655.1 Myotis brandtii
ATGGACATGGGGAGGAGGTGTTTCCATGTGTATTTGTTTGCTGACGTTCGTGCTCTGAGCTGATGCATCTGTAATTTCACATAGAAGCTGGCCGCCTGCTCTCATGTGCCACCCCCGTCACAGGGCCTCGCCGCCGACATCGAGGTGCCAGCTCCTCCGGCCGCCACAGCCTCCACAGGCCCCTGCGAAGAGGCGACTGGGGGCCTAACTC
>NW_005364124.1:428-817 GCF_000412655.1 Myotis brandtii
TGGGGTGTGCAGGAGGCAGCCGATCCATGATTCTCTTTCATCACTGATGTTTCTCTCTCTCCCTCCCTCCCTCCCTTCCTGTCTGGGATCAATAAAAACGTATATTTTTTAAAAAAGAAAGAGACTGGCCTGTTGGAAGCCGGGCGATGGCTCCGCTGTGGCCACACCCAAGCTCCCCACAACAGCCCCTGGTCTGTCAGCCCAACAGCTGGAAGGTGGACTGAGGGGCTGGGACCCCGGCCGTGCCCACGGGGAATTCCACCCCATGATCCCGGGTGGGTGGGGGGCAGCCCCTCTGCGCCCCACAGCTACACCACCTCCTAGGCAGCCTCCTCTCTCTGAGGCCTGCGCCCGGCCCGCTAACGGGGAGGGAGGTGCTCTCCCTGGAC
>NW_005364125.1:0-777 GCF_000412655.1 Myotis brandtii
ATATGAAAAAATAGCAAATAAAGTTTCAAAACATCTATACTAATAAAAGGGTAAAATGCAAATTAACCATCACTCTCACTCTACAACAAAGATGGCGGCGCCCACAGCCACAAAGATGCCCATCAACAAAGGAAGCCAAGCCTCCCACACGCCCCAGCCAGCCGCCGAAGGCCTGTCTCTGGGCAGTGGCCACAGAGCCAGTTGGGGCGGGTGGGAGGCGGCTCCAGCCTGGAGCAAAGGCGGAAGGCAGCGGCCAGAGCAAAGGCTCGGGTCCTGGGTGCCGGAGAGAAGCCTGTGCCAGCAGCCAGGGGAAGGAAGGCCTATTCTTTCATGAATCAGGCCTCTAGTAAAATAGAGAACTGAATAAATATGTCACAATATATATTTACATACTGTATATGAGGCACCTATAACCATAAGAAATGCAAAAAATTCATTGTTAATAACTCATTTTCAAATTGCCCCCCTTAAAAATCAAATTCCCTGCCCGCCCCGTGGGGTGAGTGCCCCACGTTGGGAACCACTGACTTAGAACCTTGTGAAATCAAAACTGATGCCCTATATTTGAGGTGTTCCCCTCAATTTTATTAAAGTGTCTGATCTTATTTGGTGTTCAGATTAGTAACTCTTTTCCAAGCATAGGCTTTTCGTTCCATTGCAAAATATCCTTTTTCTTTCCTTATACATTATTTATTTGTGAAACTTCACTACTTCCCCTCCCCCCCCAAAAAAAAGAAAAGAAAAATCACCAAAAATATAGTAACACTTTGAAAATAA
>NW_005364126.1:0-791 GCF_000412655.1 Myotis brandtii
AGATACCTAGGAATAAACTTAACTAAGGAGGTTAAAACCTCTACTTGACAAACTACAGGATGTTCAAAAAAGCGATAGAGGAAGCTATAAACAAGTGGAAGAACCTACCATGTTCATGGATCCATAGAATCAACATCATTAAAATGTCCATACTTCCCAAAGCAATCTATAGATTTAATGCATTCCCCATTAAAATACCAATGGAATATTCCACAGACCTAAAACAAACTCTTCAAAAATTCATATGGAATTAAAAAGACCCCAAATAGCTGCAGCAATCCTGAGAAAGAACAAACTTGGAGGGATCACAATACCAGATATCAAGCTGTATTACAAAGCCACTGTTCTCAAACTGCCTGGTATTGGCACAAGAACAGACATATAGACCAATGGAACAAAACAGAGAACCCAGAAATTGACCCAAGCCATTATACTCAATTAATATTTGACAAAGGAGGTAAGAGCATACAATGAATTCAACATAGTCTCTTCAATAAATGGTGCTGGGAAAATGAAACTGGACCACCAACTTACACCATACACAAAAATAAACTCAAAATGGATAAAACACTGAAATGTAAGTCACGAAACCATAAAAGTCCTAGAAAAAGCTATAGACAGCAAAATATCAGACATGTCTCATAGTAATATGTTTATGGACACATCTCCTAGGGCAAAAGAAACTTAAGAGAAAATAAACAAATAGGACTACAGGACTACATAAAGCTTCTGTATAGCAAAAGAAACCATTTATAAAACAACAAGAGAGCCCACTGCATTGGAGAACATAT
>NW_005364127.1:0-805 GCF_000412655.1 Myotis brandtii
AACAATTGACAAAATCCAACACCCATTCATGATAAAGGCTCTCAGTAAACTAGGAATAGTGGAAAACTTTCTCAACTTAATAGTCTATCTTCAAAAAAAAAAATACACAAAAAAACAAAAAACAACCCCACATCTAACATCATACTTAATGGTGAGAAACAAGAAGCTTTCCCACTAAGATCAGGTACAAAGCAAGGATGTTCCCTTCCACCACTATTTTCAACATCGTACTGGAATTTGTAGCTAATACAATAGGGACGAAAAGGAAATAAAAGGTACACAAATTGGGAAAGAAGACATAAAACTCTGTTAACAGATGATATGATCCTCTATATAGAAATTTCAAAAGAATAAACAAAAAAAACTCCTGCAACTAATAAGCAAATATAGCAAGGCTGCAGAATACAAGGTTAATATACAAAAGTCAATCACTTTCTTATATGCCAGCATGAACAAATTAAATTTAAAATAAAAAACACAATATTATTTACATTAGAACACACACACAAAAAAGAGAAAATACTTAGATATAAACCTAACAAAATATGTATAAGATCTATTTGAGGAAAACTACAAAACTCTGATGAATGAAATCAAATAATTAAAAACAATGCAATGGAGAACAATCCCATGTTCATGGATAGGAAGACTCAATATTGTCAAGGTATCAATTTTTCCCAACTTGATCTTTAACACAACTCAAATAAAAAAATTTTTTTTTAATCATCATGCAAGGACATTTTTCCACTGATTTTTAGAGAGAGTAGAAGAAAGTGGGAGAGAGAGAGAGAGAGAGAGAGAGAGA
>NW_005364128.1:0-509 GCF_000412655.1 Myotis brandtii
GCATTAAAAAGTGAAAAAAAAGGACCCAAACAACTGGTGCCCGAACAGGGTTCCCCTACTTAAGCCCCCCCGCACTCGGGATGGATAGGACTGCACCGTAGGGTGCTTCAGACCCCCCTATAGAGGATAAGTAGGGTAAGCGGGTGGATAGTACAGAACTTAGATTGAGAAGATGGGTCATACTGAGTCTAAAGAAAAAAGACTCTGTATTGATCTTTTAACACATATGCTTGCTAACAGAAGAGTTAAGGTTACTCCCAGTCAGACAGAAAGTTTTATACAAGAAGTATGTCCATGGCTTCCTGAGGAAGGAACTGTTAATTTAGAAACTTGGACTAAAGTAGGAGAGCACTTATTAGAGATACCATGGATCTGAGAAGGTCCCGGCAGATACCCTTTCGCTCTGGAATTTAATTCGTGACACCTTGGCACCAGAGGCAAAAATGGTTGAACTTTCTCAAACTTTAAATAATCCCTCGGCTCCACCTAGAGAGGACACATCATTATTG
>NW_005364129.1:0-748 GCF_000412655.1 Myotis brandtii
ACTAGCAGTTCCTACTCTTCTTCTTTGTTCTTTGCTGTCACTAGATTTTTCATCTAAGCCAGCAGAGTAGGCATAGTGATACCAAAGCAGGCCATTTGTACAGCACCCTGAAAGGGTAGAGAAAATTGGCACTTACCCTGTTGTTCCTTCCGCAGCAAGGGCAAGCCTCTCAGGCTGCGGAGTTCCCTCCTGGCACCGAGCGGTGCTGGCCTGGGGGGGTGACATGATGCAGGCAAAAGGAAACTATTCTCCCTATCCATTCTGTTCAGTTATTCTCAGGGTTGTTTTGTGTGTTTTTCTCCACTCTGTGGCTGAAGATTCTTGAGTGAACTACTGAACTCTCCTAGACCTATTTCTGTGTGTGGATAGCTGTCTAATTGTTCTTTGTGGGGCAACAGAAGCTGGAGTCTCTGACGTTGTCATCTTAGTGATGTTACTCCAGGCTTTCATTAGTAAATGTGATGTTAGCTGTAGATGCTCTTTATCAAGTTGAGAAACTTTCTCTCTCTTCCTAGTTGGTGAGTTTTTTTTAATCATGAATGCATAATGGAGATATACATTTAAAAACAAAACATAGTGTTAAAAGATGGAAGTAAGTCTCAAGTAGGGTGGCTTGATAGGCCAGTCCCAGCCTGAGAAATAGAATTATCTCTCCCTTGTCCTTCTTCTATCCCTGGAAAAATATACAAATTTCCACGTGATTTTGTTATTTTTTTAATAATAACAAAGAGATTCCTAATCTTTTAAG
>NW_005364130.1:0-272 GCF_000412655.1 Myotis brandtii
GTATTTTTTATTTTTTAAATTTTTTATTAAGTGTATTTTGATGACATAGGTCTACATGAATGTAGAAGTTTCAAGTGTGGGTTTCTATGTTATAAGATCTTTATCGTTTCTGTTTCTCTCTCTCTCTCTCTCTCTCTCTCTCTCTCTCTCATCTTTACATGGAACTTTACTACTAGTATTGATTTAAAAGGTACATCATGACCCCCCGGAGTACCATAGTGGTGCTGAGCGTCATCCTATGAACCAGGAGGTCAGGTTTTGATTCCCGATCA
>NW_005364131.1:0-761 GCF_000412655.1 Myotis brandtii
TATTCTCATAAAAATTTGTCAGAAACTCCAAATATATGTGCAAAACTTTCCATCCTTGTCACCTGCTACCCATCTGTGTCCTAAACCACAGAAATTTTCATCATTTTGATGAAACATCAAGGATATTCAGAGTTCTCTGCCTTTCACATTCCATCGCTGTGGTGTAAGACTGAAAGTTGATACTCAAAATTATGTGCTGCTTTAACATCTGGTACAATCAGGAGGGTCTATAATGACCTAATTGCAAGTTTCACTCCTTTTTTTGTTTTGTTTCCAGAACAGAAAGTTTCCCTAGCCAGACAGTTCCACTTATTAAGGTACCAGATGTAGTTTTGCTTATCTCTGAGTAGTAGGTTTCCCTGACAGCCATGACATCATTCAAACAAGCTGATGACATTGTCTTGCAGGAAACAGAGGGGTACCTCATCCCCAAAATACTATGAAGCCTGCCTTCTACGACCCCAGTTGCTCACTGTGTTCCTGAGTCAGTGCCCATGTGGCTCTGTGTGACACTGTCCTCCTCCGGACTGTGAGTATTGGTGACTATATTTCTATGTAAGTCAGTAAATAATCTAGTAACTCCCATTGGCCTCATTGTCCTGTGTTGGGTGTCATGTGTTCAGCCAGCCTATAACCATAGGATGAGAATTTCTTCCTTACCAAAGGGGTGAATTGAAAGGGATGAAAACAGTTCTTCTTCTTGTAAGTCTGTGCTTTTTCTCTCTTCTCCATACTTGACAAATCAAAGGACTTATGCAGTC
>NW_005364132.1:0-490 GCF_000412655.1 Myotis brandtii
ATGACATGATATTGTACATCGAAAACCCTAAAGACTCAATAAAAAACTAATAGACTTAGTAAATGAATTTGGCAATGTAGCAGGATACAAAATTAACACACAGAAATCTATATACCAATAAGGAACTCACAGAAAGAGGAACTAAAAAAAACAATCCCATTTACCATTGCACACAAAAAAAATTAAGATTATCTAGGAATAAATTTAACCAAGGGCGTAAAGGACCTGTACTCAGAAAATTACAGGATGCTGAAAAAAGAGATAGAGGAAGATGCAAACAAATAGAAGAATATACCGTGTTCATGGATTGGTAGAATCAACATCATTAAAATGTCCATACTACCAAAGCAATCTGTAGTTTCAATGCAATCCCCATTAAAATACCAATGGCATATTTCAAAGACCTAGAACAAAGTCTCCAAAAATTCATCTTGAGTATAAAAAGACCCCAATTAGCTGTAGCAATCTTGAGAAAGAAGAACAAAGTTGG
>NW_005364133.1:0-539 GCF_000412655.1 Myotis brandtii
GAGAAAATGAATGAATGAATTTTTTTTCCATATCCCCGTAGGGAAAAGGGGGGGCAGGATTTTTATCAATATACTAACGAATTCAAGAAATAAAAAAATAAAATAAAGAAAATTTCAACTTCAAACTATTCAAAATAAATATAATAAATGATGAGTGTGGGATGAAATAAACACTTTCAATCATTTCTGGAGAGAGTAGGAGTTGTAGACTTTCTGGGAAACAGTTTGCTTGTGTTTATCAAGAACTTTAAATATTTCATTCTCAGTTCCCACCATTTTAATTTGTAGCAATTTAGTCTAAAACGTAATTAAAGACTTGCTCAAAAAATGGGGAAAGATTCGTTTACACTAATATTAAGTTCAAACAAAGGGAAATGATTAGATACATTATGAAATATTACATATCTTGTAAAAATAATGTTTTTGAATGATTTACATAAAGTGGTTCAACATTAGACATTAATGCTTTTTAATTTTTTAAAGATATGAATGGGTAGGGGAAGCCAGGGGATTGTCAAGGGAGGGGGAAAAAAAGGACA
>NW_005364134.1:0-1178 GCF_000412655.1 Myotis brandtii
TTCCTGCTCCGTATGAGTTTGGACTTTTAAAGCCCCTTCAGTGGGTTTCTTTGTTTAATTTTATTTATTGATTTTTAGAGAGAAAGAGAAAGGCAGAGAGAGGGGGAAACATCGATTTGCTGTTCCACTTATTTATGCATTCACTGGTTGCTTCTTGTATGGGCCCTGACGAGGGATTAAACCAACAACCTTGGTGTATTGGGATGATGTTCTAACCAACTGAGCTACCTGGCCAGGGTTGATTTCTTTTAATTTTTCTGATTATAAAACTAATATACACTGAATGCAATGTTAAATTTCAGTTAGAATCAGTAAAAGTAAAGATGCAGTCTTTTTCCATTCTAGTAAAATGTGAGAATATACAAGAGAGTCTAGGAAAGGCATGGGAGGACTATGTACCCGGAGACCACCTGTCCCATCTAACGGGGACCGTTGTGGCTCAGCTCCAATCAGACGCTGCCAAGTAGGAATGAGGACCTAGTGTTGCTAGAGTTAAATTTTCAAACAGAAATCAGAAATACAGACTTCTTATGATATTTTGAAACACAGTTTATGCCAAACAAAACCCAGAGCCTTTCCAAAAAAAAATAATGAGAGAATATAAAAAAGTATAAAGAAAAAAATATTGTTCCCATTCTCATCACCCAGATATAATTACTGCTGACATTTTCGTAGGTACTTCACCTTGTGTCTTTATATACATACATATATATGCGCAGAGACATACAGGGAGATACATTTTCCACCAAAAGGGAACTCTGCATAATTATTTATAATCTGCTTTTTTTCATTTAGCAGCTCAGGAACACTTTTCTTTGTAAGAAAATAGTATTAGGGACCGCAATTATGGTCCACAAGCTAAATCAGATCCTTTGCCTGTTTGAGTAAATAAAGTTTTATTGGAACACAACCACACCCATTTGTTTACATGTTGTCTATGGCTACTTTCTCACTACAATGGAATAACTGAGTAGTTGTGACAGAGAAAATATGACCCATGAGCCTAAAATATTTATGGCCTGGCCCTTTACAGAAAAATGTGGGTGACCATTGGTTTTAAACCTGAGGGTTTATAAATTCGGGTTGAGAAAGAGATTGCATCTTTATTTTCACTGATTCTAACTGAAATTTAACATTTCAATCAGTGTATATTAGTTTTATAATCAGAAAAATTAAAA
>NW_005364135.1:0-950 GCF_000412655.1 Myotis brandtii
GGCGTGTAGGGGAGGAGGCAGGGGCGGGGGGCATGGCAGGGAGTGTGGGGGAGGACTGGAGACCAGGGCAGTGGTGAAGGGGCTGGAGTGCCAGGGTGAGGAGTCTGTTGGTGGCAGGAGAGGGTTTGTGTCGTGGACTGGGGGTGACATTGTGCTGTGGGAAGAGCCTGGAGCAGCCCCAGAGCAGGGGATGGACATGAAGGAGAAGCCGGAGTCCAGGGGCACCCGGCGTGGGTCCTAGACGCCCACCAAGGTGCTGCTCTAGGAAGCCGAGTCCTCCCCGACCCCCCCAGCCAGGCCTGTGCCTGCGCTTCAGGAGGACGGCCCTGTGCTCCCCAGCCACCCGCCGGGCATTGCTGTCTGACTCCAGGGGAAGGAATTGGGGCCGAAGACCAGTTAGCGACTTGCCCGGACGGCGGGTGGCAGGGCGAGGGGGAGCCCAGGGTGCCTGTCGGAGGGGCCGCTTTCTCCGCCTGGAGACCCCACCCTCTCACCTCCTCACCCTCTCGCCTCCCCAGCCGGGCCGCCCACCCCTTTCGGGACGCCACCTGCCCTCTGGGGCCCTCTGCCCTCCGAGCCGTCCCTTCCCACCTGCAGCGCCAGGAAGCAGGACTCGGAAACCCTAAGGCTTCGTCATGTTGTTGGGAGAGGAAGACGTCTGTTGGCTTCAGACGCAAACCCTTTCACATTCGGGTGTGTGAACACTAATCGGAGCGCTGGGCGCCATCGCCGTTTCCCTTCTCCCACCCCCTCCTCCCGGTCGCCCTGTGTGAGCACACCCGCCCGCCCGGGTCTGACAGCCTGACGGCCACCGCCCAGTCCGCGGTGGTGCGAGTATCAGAAGCGGTGAAGCGATAGGCCGCTGTCGGTGCTACCACTGTGCCGTGCGCTTCCCTGACGGCAGCAGGCGGGCAGGAAGCAGTCTGTGGGTCCCCCCCCCCCCCCCCGGG
>NW_005364136.1:0-3223 GCF_000412655.1 Myotis brandtii
GGTTGAGTGTTGTCCCATGCACCAGGAGGTCGCTGGTCCCATTCCTGGTCAGGGCACAGGCCCGGGTTGCCGACTCCATCTAGGCAGTGGATCCATATGTCTCTCTCATGGATGTTTCCATCTCTCCCTCTCCCTTTCTTTCTCTGAAATCAACAAAAATGTATGTTTTTAAAAGAATCCATCTCACATTGTTGTTATGAGGATTAAATTAGATCAATAAACTACTTAGAATTAGAGCTTTTCACATTTAAGTTACTCAATAAATGGGAATTGTAGATTTAAGTAGAATTGGTCCTGAGATGAATAAGGACACTCTGGCATTCTGATAACTGGAAGGAAACCATTATTAAAGTAATAGTTCCTACTAGTGCCTCCAAAAATGGCTAGAGTTAATGCCATCTAACCAAGTCTGTGTCCTCTCCCATAGAAAAATGACTTTCAATCCTTTGTTTCAAAGAATCTTCATAGTCACAAAGCCCATCCTAGTGTCATATGTAGCCTATAATAGGTACTAGAAGAACCGGCTGAATGAATGAATGAACTCGTGTCTGACCGCTCTCATTCTTGCTGAAATGGTGGTGTCCTTGCCAGACAGCTCATCTTGGTCCACAGAGCGGCTTTGACCTGCTGGCTCCATGGTCCGCTTGTGATTAATACCAAACTGGGGTACATGCTCATCCAGACACAGAGTGGGCGGGAAAGGGATTTTCCAGTAACGACTTTGCTTACCTCCCTCCCGCCCACCTGTAGAATCACACCCACGTGCTCTCCTTTCCCAGAAGAGAGAGAGAGAGAGAAATGAGGAACGTTGAAAAGGACAAGCCTGACTTCTGGAGAGTTCTGGCTTTCTCTCCACATCATTTCTTTATAGAACTGGCAAGAAACATGTTTGCATTCAGCCTAAGAAGCTACCAGGGCTCTAGATAAGGATCTTATACAAACGAGTATACCCTAGATGTGCAGCCGGCCCTATCCCCACCTTTGATGGGAGCCTGGTTCTCTGGACCCATCAGCTCCAAGTCATTTTGTTCCCAGCTGCCACCTGGCTCTACCACTCCCCACCTCCAGACCCATAGACAAGGGCAGGTCTTAATGCAACCCTTGTCCAGTAAACCCGATGAGCTGCCCAGAGCACATCAGATAAGAGGGGTGTAGCTGGGGAGGTTGAAGCAAAGGTGACTTTATTTACCACCAACAGCAGGGAGGGGCCTTTTAAAGTTCAGTGAGCTCCAGGGGAGAGAGGGTGGGCCAGGACATCAATGGGTGAGAGAGGCAGGACAGAGGCCGTGCTAAACTGGGAGAGCAAGCTCAAGCCTTGTCTGTACCCCCACACCCCTCCTTGGTGCTAGTCCACTGTCATTCTGGGAGACCAGTGGTAACATACTATTTTTCAAGAGAAACCTGAAATGTACTTTTAGTTGACATCTCCCTAAATTCTAATGTTGTTAACTTTTATTTTTTAAGTGTTAAACGGCCTGGCTGGAGTGGCTCAGTGGTTGAGCATCAACCCATGAACCAGGAGGTCAAGGTTTGATTCCCGGTTGGGGCACATGCCCAAGTTACGAGCTCCATCCTCAGTAGGGGGTGTGCAGGAGGCAGCCGATCAATGTTTCTCTCTCATTCATATTTCTGTTTCTCTCTACCTCCGCTTTCTCTCTCAAAAAAATCAATAAAAATTTTTTTTAAAACGTGTTAAATGCTTTTTTTAAAGTACATACATTCATAGGCCCTCATTTACCTATGATGCACCTGGGACCACCTGGGTGTGGGGATGTGGGGGTTTCCAACATGGCCCCCCATACTAGGAGTGAGGCTCTGCATCCAGCACATGAACAGCAGGCTGTCGCCATGGCCACGGCCCCAGGAAGGAGCACCCAGCATGTTCCTGATAGGACCAAGGGCATAAGTGGGACCTCAGCTTCCCCTGCAAGGATTCAGCTGGAGGCAGCTCTCCCCACCCTCACTCGACTGGTGTCCGCTAACCTGTGCCTGGGACTGCAGCCTCTGGGCCTTTGCTCAAGGAATTCCCTGCCCCCCTTTCACCCGCCCACGTTTGCCTGGTTAACTCGTCTCTCAAGATTCAGACCATCTCTTCCAGGCACCTGTCCAGTCAGTGGCATCTCCCCCTCCCCCCTACATGTGTTCCCATGATGCTCAGTTCTTCCCTCTGTCCTTGTCCTTGTCCTTCTCTCTGGTGTGCAGGCCTTGTTGGGTGGGGTCCTGACACTGGCCTGGAAGCCTGGAGGCCCGTGTTGCTTCCCAAAGGTTGTACGTGATCAGATGTCAGGCTCACAGCAGTGCGTCTCTTCCTCCTGGAGCTTGTTTGTTGCAGCCTCATAGACTACCCCACCCAAACCTCCTTATCAGGAGCCCGGACCGGCTCTTAATCTGCAGCTCCCAGGGCCTTGTCTACACTCTCTGGGAGGTGCATTATCATCCAGAAACAGCTGACGGAGCGAGCACAGGTCTCCCAGGGCTCAGTCAGACTGCAACTGTTTACCAACTGGGGAAGCTGGGAGCAGAATGATGGACTACTGGTCAGTCCTTGACACAGCGACCACCTGCAGCTCTGTAGGCAGTTCCTGTCCACAGCCCCAGCACGCAGCTGGCCAGGGGGCACTCTCCACCCATCCTGAACCTGGTCAGATCTAAAGCAAATACTGTAACACATTGCTTGATCACAGACCCTTTCATGAAAATTGAGGGACTGCTAGTCTGCCCAGCCCCACGATGAACCTGCAGTTCCCCTGGCTTGGAGACAGGGGTTTGGGATGATGTCCCCTTAACTTCCAGACAAGTTTCCATGAATCTCAGGTTTTCTACTAAATGAAATATCCTTCATGAGTGGGGCCTTTTAGGAAACAAGATAGATGCTGACTTTGTAACAAACAAGAGAATAGCACTCTTGGATGGGCGAAAATTCAACCTTAACACTGGGTCCTTACATCCAAAAAAGTAGGTCCTTATAAATGAGTGTCTAAGACATTTGCATTAGGAGTTACAAATGAACCTGGGAACCTTCCTTTAAATAACATTTTGACACAAGTGGGTCCCCATCACCAATTCTATTTATGATACAGGTGAGCGGACTTCCCTCGTCCCCATATTCTGGCTCACCTACCCTCCCAGCCTATCACACAGTCTCCAGGGCCCACCTGCAGGTCAAACTACATGTTTCTTGATGAGGGTCATGGAGGAGTGAAATGAAGTGTGTGTGGTGGTG
>NW_005364137.1:0-612 GCF_000412655.1 Myotis brandtii
CTCTCTCTCTCTCTCTCTTTCTCTCTCTCTGTCTCCCCCCTCTTACTCTCTTTAATAATCAATAAAAACCTTTTAAAACAAACAAAGAAAAAAACCCCAGCTCTCCTGATGCTCACAGTGTGACAGGAAGGACAGGGAATGATGAGAACGCACACAGCAGTGACTCCCATGGGCTGTGCTCCCGGCATCTGTGGCCAGGAAACCACAATCCCACAGTCACAGCCTTGACTCGTGTTCTGCGGGCTGACTGCGCTCAGCGGCCCCTCTTCTGCTCCCTGTGACACGGGCTGGGGCAGGGTCATTGGAAGCCTGGCTGGACCAGAACATTCTAGAGGGTCCCTGACGGGGTGCAGCTGGTGCTGGAAGCCGGCTGGAGGTCCTTGGGCTCTGAGGTGGGTGCTGCTCCAAGCTGGGCCCCTGGCTTCAGGAGGAGTGAGCCAAGGACACAGGTCAGACCCACAGGCCCCTCATGTCAGACCCACAGACCCCTCATGTCACACCCACAGCCCCTCATGTCAGACCAACAGGCACCATGTTTCAGACCTACAGTTGCAATCTTCTTCATTATTCAAAAGATTTCATTCCAGATTTTCAAGTTTCGACCTTAAGTTG
>NW_005364138.1:0-548 GCF_000412655.1 Myotis brandtii
GTATTTTTATTCTATGTATGCAGTGGTATAATGTCATTGAATGTTGGGCTGTTATACATTGTCCTATATAATTAAAGCCTAATATGCTAAGTGTACGGTTGCCCAGTCGTCTGTTCAACCAATTAAAGTGTAATATGCTAATGATATGCTAAGGCCGCTCAACTGCTGGCTCTGATGTGCACTGACCACCCTCTCGCACTCACACTCTGGGACCCCTCAGGGGATGTCAGAGAGCCAATTTTGGCCAGATCCCACAGGCCAGGCCGAGGGACCCCACTGGTGCACAAATTCGTGCACCAGGCCTCTAGTAGATGCACATTGCTGTCAGGGGTCCTTGAAACTGCCTCAGATTTCCATGATTTGCTAGAAGGAATCACAGGACTTAGAAGATATTCAGTCTAACAGCTTAATCCTAAATAAAGGCTGCTCTTCTTCTTCCTAATCACATTTGGACTTCTTTCTTTCAGGAGCTTCTAAATTAAATTGAAAAAAAAACAAAACACCTTATTTTACAAGGTTAAGCATCCAGTACAAAATTACTAGGCACA
>NW_005364139.1:0-242 GCF_000412655.1 Myotis brandtii
AGAGAGCAGCGACTCCAAGCAGTCCACTGAAGATGAGCAGGAGGAGGATGAGCCGGACAACAAACAGCCCGGACACCATCTGGGGCATGGTAAAGAAGACGGTACAGATGTCTGACGCCTGAGAATGTCTTTCTTGCCATGCTAGCAGTAATCATCTGTACGGTAATATTACCTAGGGCAAATGTGGAAGTATTTCAGACTTATGCTCCTGACCCTTCATGGGTAAGAACCCTTACGTGGGC
>NW_005364139.1:1346-3988 GCF_000412655.1 Myotis brandtii
AGACTTGGCTGACAGCAGCTACCCTATATCTAAATCCAGCCTAACACCAGGAATGCTCAGGGCCTTCTCAAGGATGCAAAATAATCCTTTCCATTAATATTTACAGTGTAAACTAAGATTGTTGTTAGAGTATTAAATTTGACAGTAACGAGTTTAATTGAAATAAGTAGTATTAACCAAAATTTTCATTTCATGGTAAAATTGCTTAACATGCAATGAACTTAAAGCAGTCATATTTTTGTGCAAAAAATTAAAAATTTAAAGTTATCTAGACTGCATTATAAAAATTTTCCAAAAGCCTCCTAATAATTAAATCAAAAAAAGGGGGGATAGTGGAAAAATATCATGTAAGGAAAAATATCCTGTAACTAAATTACATCTAGAAAAATTTTTTTTCATTTGTAATGCTAACAGCAAGACACCCATGAAAAACATATGTAGTGTCAAAATAAGCCAAAGGAAAATCATTTGGGCAAATATAAAACCCAAGTAAAATTTCCTTTATTAACCTTTGGTCGAGAATACGTTTGTATATTTTCAGAAAACAACCCAAGACCATGTGGATTCCTGCAACAGAGAGGAATTATCAGGAATGCTCCAGCCATGAGGACGAGGAAAAACAATCCAGAGATGGAAGACACTGACGACACTTTGCCATGCTAGCAGTCAAGTAGCTATGCATCGCTGCAGGTTGCCCAGAATCAAACCAGAGAGGGTCAGACCTGAATTGCCACCATTTGTCCACCATCCAGAACTGAAATATCATTGCTGACATGTACACATAAGGAACTGCCGGACATTGAAACTTGGACTCAAGAACTGTTGGACACTGAATTTGGAACTTAAACATTTTTGTTCTTATATGTTTATTTCTGGTCTACAAATACAAGATTTTTTAAGGAAAAAAGAAGGGGGAGATGTGGTAAACCGCTTATTGTCTTCACTAGCAGAGAAGCATAGACAGAGAACCCCGAAGGCTGGTGACCTTTGAAGCCCTAGCAAAGGTCAGAGCTGTGCACCACCTCTGTTAATACAGATAATGGTAGCTGATGCAACCTCCGCATCTTTACTTATGTAAATCCTTATTGATAGGATAGTCATGTAAATCCTTATTGATAAAACCTCCCTGCCTAAGGGCTATGGGTGTATCTCATACCAATAAAAGCTTGGTGAGGCCGAGCACCAGTGGAAGTCCTTCCTCTTGAGTTGGACTTTTCTCGCCTGGCCCCCCAATATTTCCAAATTATCTCTTGTCTCTTCTCTTTCATTTGTGTGTGGCTCCTCTTCCAGATCCTGAACCCTGAACCACGCGGGATGTGGAGGGAAACATTTACAACAACCAACATGACCAAACATGTATACTTTGTACCTGATTCTCCCTCATAGTAAAGTCCTCTACATAGAAGTACTCTTCTATACTAAACTAAAGTGCATGGTGCTGCTGTTACCTTGCCATTGAAACTTTATCAGACTTTTTTTTTTCTAAGGAAGTACAAGTAGGCAGGACTCCTAAAACATTCTTCCTTAACAAAGTCTTATTCCTAAGTATTATATATTTATTATGTCTAAAGACAAGGAAGTAAATCCTCAAGTTTTAAATGATAGCTTTTCTTTAAAGAGAACCAAGACTCAGAGGCAAAGTGATGTGCTAAAGGCTGCACAGCTGTTTGCTGGCAAAGCCTGGGTACAGCCTTACTTCATTCTGGAAAGGCAGGAATTATCCTTGATATTCTCCACAGTAGAGAAAATGATCACTTCTAGAATCAGTATTATTTACACTGATTCTAAGGAATCCTGACTTAATAAATGACCATTCTCTAGATCAGTGATGGCGAACCTTTTGAGCTCAGCGTGTCAGCATTTTGAAAAACCCTAACTTAACTCTGGTGCCGTGTCACATATAGAAATTTTTTGATATTTGCAACCATAGTAAAACAAAGACTTATATTTTTGATATTTATTTTATATATTTAAATGCCATTTAACAAAGAAAAAAAATCAAAAAAAAATGAGTTGGCGTGTCAGAGGTGTCAGAGGTTCGCCATCACTGCTCTAGATCATGGGTAGCTGTTATTATGACAACATTTGGGTTAATTTTTGTTTGGTACCCTTTACCAAAAGCTGGCATTTCACATCATAAATACAGTGGCATCTACTCAGACCTTAGAGTACCACATTCTATCTGAGTAAATCCAACACCCGACTCAGGTTACCAATAAACAAATTCCATTTCTCTGCCTTCACCATCCAAATATGGACAATTCAAAGGCGTAAGTCACAGTCATCACTGATGCTCAGTGGAGCAATGAGGTAGCTAGTTTCCAAGGTGGCAACTATGGTAGGCAGAAAAAATCCCCTCCCCATCCCCAAAATATCTGTGTCCTGATACCCAGAAACTGTGTAGGTCAGGTTACATGGCAACGGGAATGAAGGTTGCAGATAGAATTAAGTCTGCAAATCAGCTGACCTTAAAATAAGGAGGACCCATTTGACCTAGTGATCCCACTTCTAGGAATATATCCCAAGAAACTAGAAACACCAATTAGAAAGGATATATACACCCCTATGTTCATAGCAGCACAATTCATCATAGCTAAGATTTGGAAACAGCCTAAGTGCCCATCAGCAGATGAGTGGATTTA
>NW_005364139.1:4089-11490 GCF_000412655.1 Myotis brandtii
AAGGAGTTCTTACCATTTGCAACAGCATGGATGGAACTGGAGAGCATTATGCTAAGTGAAATAAGCCAGTCAGAGAAAGATAAATATCACATGATCTCACTCATTTATGGAATATAATGAACAACATAAACTGATGAACAAAAACAGATCCAGAGACAGAGAAGCATCGATCAGATTGTCAAACCTTCGAGGGAAGGTAGGGGAGGGTGGGGCTAAGGGGGAGAGATCAACCAAAGGACTTATATGCAAGCATATAGACCTAACCAACGGACACAGACAACAAGGGGGTGAGGGTATGACTGGGAGGATGGGGGGGTAACAGGGGATAAGGACACATATGTAATAACTTAATCAATAAAAAATAAAATAAAATAAAACAGACACACACACACATACACACACACACACACACACATACACACACACACACACACACATACACACACACACACACACACATACACACACACACACACACACATACACACACACACACACACACATACACACACACACACACACACATACACACACACACACACACACATACACACACACACACACACACATACACACACACACACACACACATACACACACACACACACAGGAGGGCCCAATATAATCGCAAGGGTCCTTAAAAGTGGAAGAGGAAAATAAAAGAGAGAACCCTAGAGATGATAACACAAGAAAGACCAGATGTTGCTGCCTTTGAAGATGGAGGAAAAGGGCCACACGCCTAAGACTGCCAACAGCTTCCAAAAGCTGGAAAATGCAAGAAAAAGAACCTCCAGAAAGGAATGCCACCACGCCGACACCTTGATTTTAGCCCATGAAGACCTGTATTAATGTCTGAGCTACAGACATTAAGTTTGTGGTATTTGTTAAAGTGGCCATAGAAAATAAATATAGAAAAAATAAATATTTTAAAAAACCAACAATTCCACCCCTTCCTAGGTGGGCATGTTCATCCTCCCAGTAAGAAGGGAAGGAATGGCCCCTCCCCTTATATCTGGGCTGAGCCTGGGACTGCTTTGACCAGTAGATTTTGGAGGTAGCAACTTAAGGGGACTTCAAGCCCATTATCAAGAAGTCCTTGCTCTAGCAGGTTTGACTCAGTGGTTAGAGCATCAGACCCTGAACTGCAGGGTCACGGGTTCGATTCTGGCCAAGGGCACATACCTCGGCTGCAGGCTCAATCCCCAGCCCAGTCAGGATGTGTCTCTCTCACATCAATGTTTCTCTCTCAGTCTCTCCTCCTCCCTTCCACTCTCTCTAAAAAAAAATAATTGGAAAAAATGTCCTTGGGTGAGGATTAACAAAAGTAAACAAACAAACAATCAAACAAAAAAAAGTTCTAACAGCTTCTGCTTTGTACCTATCAGAGACCTGGGCTTCTAGGTAAGAAGTACAGACTACCCTGCTGGAGAAATGGCCACATGGGGAGACCCTGAAAGATGAGATACCACCATGTAGAGAGAGACCACATGAGGGAATATTAAGGTGACAGCCATACAGCCCCAGTTGCCATCTGATTACAATCACTTGAGGGAATCATCATGAGATATAATTACATGGTTGTTTGGGAGTGGTTTATTACCCAACAACAAATAAAATACCAAAATACTATCCAACAACAGCAACAACAAAAGCTCATGGCCTACTAGGCATGTTGTATCACAAGAATAAGTCCCATTTAAATAAGCCTTCCTAAAGAAAAGTAATTTTCACTTACGAAATCACTATATACTTTCACTCCAGAGTCTTTGTTTAACAATTTAGAGAATATACCCATCTTAACAAATTAAGTCTTCTCATCTGTGAACATGGAATGCCTTTCTATTTATTTAGGGCTTTTTAAATTTCACTTAACAATGATTTATAGTTCTTAAAGCACATGTGTTACACCTCTGTTATCAAATTTATTCCTGGGTATTTTGTTCTTTTTGATGGTATTGTAAATTGAATTGTTTCTTAATTTCATTTCAGATTGTTCATTGCTACTGTTTAGAAATAGTTTGTTTTTGAATATTGACCCTGTATCCTGAGACCTTGAACTCATTTACTAATTCTAGTATATATATTTTTTAGTGCATTACTTAGGATTTTCTGTACATAAAATGTCATCTGCAAATACAGATAGTAGTTTTACTTCTTTCTTTCAAATCCGGAGGCCTATTATTTCATTTTCTTGCCTAACTGTACTGGCTAGAATCTCTAATGCAATGCTGAATGAAAGTAGTGAGGATAAACATCCTTGCCTTGTTCCTGGCCTTAATAGGAAAACTTCCAGTCATTTAGTATTAACTAAGATATTAGCTGTGGGGTTTTTAAAATACCATTTATCAAATTGAGGAAAATCCCTTCTATTCCTAGTTTGTTGAGTGTGTTGTGTGTGTTTTTAATCACAAATAGGTATGAAATTTTGTCAAATTCTTTTTCTGCTTCTACTGAGATGTTTATGTGGTTTTTGTCCTGTATTCTATTATGGTGTATTGTATCAGTTGATTTTCAAATGTTAAACCAACCTTGCTTTCCTGAGATAAATCCCACTTGATCATGGTGTATAATCCTTTTTCATATGTTGCTAGATTTGGTGCTAGTATTTTGTTGAGGCTTTTTGTGTCTATATGCATAAGAGATATTGGCCTAGGTGTGTTGTTGTTTTTTTTCCTTGCAATGTCTTTGTCTGGTTTTGGTATTAGGGTAATACTGGCTTTATAAAATGAGCTGAGGAATATTCCTTCCTCTTCTTTTTTGAAGAGTTTGTGAAGAGTTGGTATTAATTCTTCTTTAAATGTTTGGTATAATTCACCAGTGAGGGCATCTGATGTTGAATTTTCCTCTGTGTAAATGCTTTGTGAGCATTAAACTAGGCTAAGCTAAGCTATGATGTTCAGTAGGTTAGGTGTATTAAATGCATTTTCAACTTACAATAGCCTTATCAGGATATAACCCCATCATAAGTTGAGGAGCATCTATAGTAGAATTGAAACTATGTATTGTTTTTTAATGCAACGATGAAATATTTTATTATGGGTAAGAGAACTTTCGTAGATATTTAAATTAAGCATTTCTTAAATTTTATTTTGCACTTTGCAATTTAGTTGTCAATCAGTTTTTGTGTTCCAAAAATTTTAATAGACCCTGAAGAATCCATAAGTCCTAGACACAGTGTCTAGAGAGCCCAATAGAAAAAAATCACTCAGATGCAGTTAATTTACTTTGGGGATAGATGAAGTCATTACTCCAGCATGTCTAGTTGTCCCCACTGGACTCATTCCTATCTAAGCAGCAAATACTCTAATTAGATCCTGTCTACAGCACAAACAGCTGAGGATACTAGCCATTTCAGTCATTATTCCATTGTAGAATAATGAGTCATGGGCTTAATTTCTCAGTTTGTTCTTTTTCTGGTTGCATATTATCAATGCCAGTATCATCCTAAATGTAGTGATCTGGGTTACGAGTCAAAATTCTACAGTTTTTGTCACCAAAACAGCCACCAATCCAATCTCCAATTATATAAGGAATGTCTCAAAGGATATTCCTTTCTGCCTCACAGTTTAATTGGGTATAGCCAAACACATGAAATTATTTTAGAACAATAATAGAGTAAGATCAAAATCATTACTTCTAATATGAGATGATACTCTGAAAGAGTGAAGAGGACTTGAAATATGAAACCTGAGTAGGGGATTACTCACACTAATCAGCTAGATGACTAAGATTTTCCACTGACTGGAAGCCCCATGTGAGCAATATGTAGTCTGTCTATCAGAATCCTAGAGCAATCTGAGATGTATTAGAAAATTCATGTGTACTTAGGCAGCATCTCTGCATATAAATAGCAGTACAGCAAAAAATTGCAGAGAGGATTCAAGAATTGAAAAGAATGAGGTGGGAAAAATCAAACTCTTCTGATTCTGAGATTCTGTAATTGAATCAATGTGACTCTATAGTCCAGAATAAAGGGAAGAAGATAATCCTACTTGTGTCCTGCATGGGTAAAAACACATCTGGACACTGTTCATATGTGAACTGCATATTTTATGAGGGTCCCTGACAAACTAACAAAATCCAAAGAAGGAGTGAACCACATCACATAAAAAACATCTGAAGGGCTTAATGTTTACTTGAAAAATGGAGCTTAAGGAGCAAAAGAATTATCCACAAATACTTCAGTCCTTAAAAGTCTAAAAGTTGCCTGACATTACTGAATACTCAAGCTCCAGTCCAAGGCACAACCAATCCTTCATACATTCAGCAAACATTTATTCTGCATCTTCATAGAGGGAGACCCTGTGTTAGGTAACTAGGCCACACAGATAAGTAATGAGGAGTCTAGGAGCCAAGATAAGCACACAAATAATCAACTAACCATAATACAAGGAAGAGTGTGGGAGATGTCATGTGAAAAGAACAAAACCTACTTAGGAAATCAGAAAGGGGGCTCATTGTGTCCCACTGACAGGATGAAAGAAAGTACCTAAAGAAGGAAGCACTGAATTTCAGGACTTGCAAGGTTTGTACTATTTCTGTGAGAAGAAATATATTAAAGGGTCATCCCAAATGGAGGGAAAGCAGAAGAAAATGTTTGGAGGTGGGAACACATATAGTAGAAAATATAGTGGAACAAAGCTGAAGGACTCAGCCCAAGTTGCCCAACCATAGATACAGAGATAGCAAGTATTAGGAGAGAAGACTAAAAGGTGCCAAACAATGAAGAGCTTGTACTCCAGGCTACAGGGAATGACTATGGAAGAGTAGCATGAACGTTTTTGTAATACACAACTGCCGTGTTGTTGTTTTCATAACTCCTGGTATAGGTTAGAGCAGTGGTTCTCAACCTTCCTAATGCCGCGACCCTTTAATACAGTTCCTCATGTTGTGGTGACCCCCCAACCATAAAATTATTTTCGTTGCTACTTCATAACTGTAATTTTGCTACTGTTATGAATCGTAATGTAAATATCTGATATGCAGGATGTATTTTCATTGTTACAAATTGAACATAATGAAAGCATAGTGATTAATCACAAAAACAATATGTAATTATATATGTGTTTTCCGATGGTCGTAGGCGACCCCTGTGAAAGGGTCGGTCGACCTCCAAAGGGGTCTCGACCCACAGGTTGAGAACCGCTGGGTTAGAGGCAAACACAGGAGAGGCAAGAGGCTTGCACAATGGTTAGTCAGAAGGAAATGAAGTTCTGAAGCAGATCAGAGGCAGGTAGCTGTGGGAATGGACATGAAGAAAGAGACTCATTAGGTATTTCAGAAACTGAATCAACAGGACCCTGACCTGAATCTTTCAAATCTCAGGGATCATGGAAAGAGCAGAAATCCCAAATGGAGGAGGAATTGGCTGAGAGACAGAGGTGGACAATGAATACGGAAGCACATGTTAAAAAATATATAACTGAGATATAACATTTTAGTAGTTTGTTTTTCAAAAGTCTAAAAATGTGAGACTTACAAGATAAAACTTGAATGCCTGTTTCTCCTGGGACCTATTTTATTCCTTAAACCTTCTGAAGCGTTATTATCAGGTCTTATCAGAATAATGTAGTACTTTGGGGTAAAAAGGCAGCCTACTAATCCAGCACTTGAAGCCAAGATGGAGATCTCCACAGCCACTAGGACCTTGCCCTCGGTGCTGTGGTAGATGGAGAGGACGGTGACCCAGACACAGCAGAACACCATAGTTACATGGAGCTTCATATTGTTATGCAGCCAAGTAGGTGGGACCAGGAGAATGTTCTTCCCCACAACCTTACTCTAAGCACTTCCCAACCCTCCCCCAATTCACCATCACACACCTCAAATGCAGAGCCCATCCATCCTAGCAGAAGTTTACTGGCTGCTTATTGCAACTCCCCATGAAGACAGGGGCTACTGCAGGGTTAGAGGCCTCCTCAGTGAGAGCCCAACAGAGCATGGGAAGAGCTGCCTTCTGGTCCCAAGACTAACATGTGTTACCCCTGAAACCATAAAATATGAGCCTCCTAAAATCTCAATCCCTTCATTTGTAAGATGGGAGTAATGGATACTCCACCTATTTCATAGGTTTGTGAGATTGCACAGGAGACCGAATGCTGCAAAGGGCACAGATGCCAGGAGTCAGCGGTAGTTCTTTGAGGGCAGAAACTACACAAATTTATGTTTGTATCCTACACGGAGCTGACTATTGGAGGAGGGAGGTAGCAAGATGAGCAAAATATACCATAGCCTGGACCCCACAGGCAGCCTAGTGTTAGCCAAGGAATACTGCCTACCAGTTCTTGAGATCTATCATCCAGGTCTCCCTCCAGGCCCAGTGACCTGCCCAGATATGACCAGTAACACATTCACAGTGTAGATGGTATTTTTACCCTCAGTATCTTACAAATAGCCTTGGAGTGAGCAAGGAAGAATTATTAAACCTCCCATTTTTCAGCCTGACGTTCAATGGCTTATCCAGGGAAGGACTCAAATCCAACAGGTCATACCCCCAATCCACTGATCTTCCTCTACACCACAATTTCATGCACAGGCTGGTATTTGGCACAGTCATTTCAGCACTCAATATCTTGCAAATGTCAAATTCTCTTTTATTAGAAGGTATTTTTCTTCTTATTTCATCCTGCCTTCAGCAATATTTCACATTCAGCCCTCCTTGTCAGGACTCTACTGACCTTTTCTCTTAAAGTAAAAACAAAAACAAACAAAAAACCACCGTTCAGTGGCCACATTTGGCACCAGACACATTTTTGAAAACAGAATCATCAAAACTGGGCCTTTCCATATAAATCATCTGCACAAAGTATATCCCCACATGTGTATCATTCAAGATGTACATCATTATTGTACGTAAACACACTGAACTAAAGCCCCCAAAGAGCAATGATGAGTCACTAATTCAATTAAGAATTCACATATAATCACCAAGAAGGCAGTTCTAACAAATGCGTGGAACACAGGTGAAAACTTCCAGACTCCGTATCAGTGGAAACTGATTAGCATTCACGGAAGGGTCTCAAAGTGAAGTGAGCACCAGAGAAAATGACCCGATATTCTAGTCACACCCACCCAAAGGCGCTCACCCTGGATGTGTCCAGGGAAGGGATGGGGAAGGGCCCACGTGTCACTACGAGCCTCCAGTGGTTTGGCAGCAGTTTCTGCCCGAAATACTTGCATTCCCCGCTCCTGCTCCCATTACCTGGTAAACTACGACACAAGTCCTCACCCCGGGTCCCTGGTCAGAAGCAGGTAATGGATCCTCTAAAGCTCAGTAGACCTCGCGGTTTAAGACCCAACAGACTTGACAACCGCCTGGTAAAGGCACACGCCCGCACGGCTGCCTGCCCAGGTCCTGCCAGACGTAGGGACCCCAGGACCACACGCGCCGCGCCCCGAGGA
>NW_005364139.1:11814-12419 GCF_000412655.1 Myotis brandtii
GCGCCGCCCCCGGGCTGCGGGTGAGGGCAGGGGGAGAGGAGACCCCGGCCTACTCCGCCCCCACCCTCCATTAATAAAATGCAAGAGAAGAAAAAAAAACTTCACTTACCGACGTGAGTGGTCACTGTGGCCAGTCGCCGGGTGAGCTCTTGGGGAGCCATTTCTTCTTTTAACCCAAATAACATTTCGCCGGGAAAGAAAACGAACGGTCAGTTTATAAACAAAACAAAGCAACACCAACTGTTTCTACTGCTGCTCTGGATGGTTTTCAACGGGCATCTCCTCCGGAGGGTGCCCTGCCCTCACCCTCTTCCTCGCTCTCTCCAGGCACAGACCGGAGTCGCTGCCAGCCAGGCCAACTCTGCGGGGCGGGGCGGGGCGATGCCAGCCACGCCCTCCGGGGATTATTTTAAAGGTGAAGTCGGGCAGCTCTCCCAGCGTGACGTCTGGCTCAGAGAGGGAGCGGCAGCTCCGGAGCTGAGAAGAGCAGGTGGCTCCAACCTCCGTGCAACTGCGCCACGGGCCTCCCGGGCGAGGGAGCGAGGCGGGTTCTGGATTTGCGGTCCTGGGCCGTCGGGTCGCCGGCGCCACCTCCTGAGGGTCCA
>NW_005364139.1:13087-19966 GCF_000412655.1 Myotis brandtii
GGCGCGCCAGCGCTCCGTCCTGCGGAGGTCTGGCACCGCACCCATGCGGCCCTCCTCCCCCATCACTCCAGGAGCCGCTTCTCGGAGCAGCTGTCCGTGGAGACGCTGTCCCGGCTTCCTTAGGTGGCTCCAGATGCCGCCTGGCAGGAAGAAAAAAAAATCCCCGTCAGCATGGGGGGGTGGGGAGGAGGAGCCTACGCAATCGCAATCTGGTCAGATGGTGGTCCCTCAATACCCGACAACTGAGGACCCTGAATATCCTGTCGCCAGAGTACCGGGGTCACCCGTGTCCTGAAAATGACAGGAAACTCAGCTCTCCCCTTCATACATAAACAATATACATCTTATATAATTTCTTATATAATAAAAGGCTAATATGCAAATTGTCCCCTCTGGAGTTTGACCAACCTGGAGTTTGACTGTTTGCTATGACAGGCGGTGACCACTAGGAGGCAGCACAGAACGAAGGAAGGCCCCAGCTGGCAGCCAGGGGAAGGAAGACCCAGATAGGCTCTGATTGCTGCCCAGGCTTAGGGACCCTATCTGTGCACAAATTTCGTGCACTGGGACTCTTGTATTAAATAGATAAATCCCAACTCCAAACACCGTGGATCCAATTTCTTTCTAGTAGTAGCCACGCATCCCCGGGGCTTGGGGACATTTTTAAATGCTTTCTGCAACAACTGGGGGCTGTGGTTAAGAGATGATGTTAGTCCACCTGTAACATGAGATGTGTGCAGAGGAGGTTTGCAGGCTGCCTGCACAAGTAGAACAACCATTTTTAAATAGCAGCCTCTTGCAAGAAATTCAGAAAGGGGTTAAAGAGCCAAAGGAGTGAAACAGCTCTGGATTGTGTTTCCATGGTGGTTTCTGACCCTATTCAAGGGTCACAAGTATTTTTGAGGAAACAAAGGAGGTGTTTCCTATTGATAGTAATCAGAACCCTGGTACCCAGTCAAAGCCAATTGTGAGTTTAGATCACTAGAAACGAGCACGTTGCCTAGGAGACTGATGATGTGGAACTGATGATGTTGCAGATCCTCAGCTTCCTGGATTAGGCCATGCCCTCAGAGTGAGAATCATGAAAAGAAGGGAGAGGGGGAATGGAGAGAGGAAAGGGAGGCAGGAGAAGCTTATGAATGGGAATGAAAGCAAAAAGAGACAGAAAGAGAATAAATCACACTTAGAGTGCAGCTGTCCTTTCCGACACCTGTACCTTCACAATCTTCAAAGGTTCCCATGGAAATGAATTGGCTGGATTTATGGCAAGATGTAGTAGGCAGTGCCTGTCCTCAGAAACCAGTTCTGGCCTGGCTGGCATGGCTCAGTGGTTGAGCATGGACCTATGAGCCAGGAGGTCACGGTCCGATTCCCAGACAGGGCACATGCCCAGGTTGCAGGCTCAATCCCCAGTGTGGGGCTTGCAGGAGGCAGCCGATCAATGATTCTCTCATCATTGATGTTTCTATCTCTCCCTTTCTCTTCCTCTCTGAAATCAATAAAAATATATTTTAAAGAAGAAAGAAAGAAACCAATTCTGTCCCACATCTCTAACACATGCTCTCCCAGGGCCGGAACTGCTTCACCTGGGTCATGGGGGCTGTGTGTGCGGGGGATGTCGTCTGTGATCTACAAGTTCCCTTCTCCAGTTCTGAGGTCCCGTAAAAAGGAATGAGCTCACAGCTTTCAATAGCTCATAACTCGTTCCTCCAAGAAAATGGTCATTATCTCCATTGCTCTTATAAATGTGGACATGCTTCTGGTCTCTCCTTCCCCGCCCTCCTGCCTTCCTCGCTTCCTTTTCTCCTTCCTAATTGTGATCTATATCCCTCCTCTAAAATATGGCAAAATTAAGGAACAAGCCAGAATAGCCTGCCTCCCTCTCCAATTAATTAAATAACAATCAGCCACATCTATTGAACATCAACTATATGCCCAGAGTTGTGATAGGCAGTGTCAAGTACAGCCACTACCACCGCTATATGACAAGGGACTGCTCTGTGCTTATTATAATGGTAGGTATTTCACAAACATCATTTAAGCCTCACAGTAACCCTGTAAGGGATTGAGTCTCATTTTACAGATGCTGCTGGTATAAGGACCAAACTACATAATACTAATCTTATGAATCTAGACCAGTGGTCGGCAAACTCATTAGTCAACAAAGCCAAATATCAACAGTACTTCTTCAAAAAAGACTCGTCCAGGCCGAAAACCGACTTCTGCGCATGAGCCACGAAGTTTCAATCGCACTGTATGTGCGCCCGCACATGGTATTTTGTGGAAGAGCCACACTCAAGGGGCCAAAGAGCCGCATGTGGCTCGCAAGCCAGAGTTTGCTGACCACGGATCTAGACCATTCTCTTCTTTCAGATAAGGGTTCACCTGAGTTTACAAAGAGAAACCATTCTCTAAACACTGCCAAGGTAGATTCCACCTCCCTGTTAGTGGACTATCAGTACTGCCTCTGACAATGAAGAAAAAGGCAAAGGACCCCCCTTGGGTGCCACATGTGAGGATGAGGGATGCCTGGGGCACCAGTGGGGCCACCTAGTTTAGTCTAGATCAGTGGTTCTCAAACTAGCAGAATTACTGTCCAGGTGATTTTTTAAAAATCCGGGTCCCTAACCCCATTTCCAGAGATTCTGACTCAGTAGTGTGGGATGGACCTGAGAATCTGCATGTCTAACAAGTCCCAGGAATTCTGATGCTGCTGGTCCTAGGACCACAGTTTGGGCACCACTGGCCTGCAGCAGGGCTCTTCATACTTAGACTGGAAACCACAGTGTGATACAACTTTTATATCATGACACAGTAGACATACATACATGTAATTAAAACAGAAGTTGTATGGAACAATTTTTTCCTTACTACATCTGAAACCCTGAAATACTTTCTATTCTATTTCTTTTTTCTTTCTTTTTTTCAAAACTAGTCCAAATTGGGGAGATTTGTATTTGGAAAGTATGGTATAGTAGTTATGTAAGGAAATGTCCTTATTCTCTTAGAGATATATACTGAAGTTTTAGAGATGAGATGCCATTGTCTATAATTTCAACTACCCAAGAGAATAAATGAGTTAAATACTGGCAGGATAACCCTGAGTTGTGAGCCCAACTGTTCTAATATGTAGGACCAGACAGTGATCCTTGTCTGAGAGGGTCACACCACGTGCCACCTACTACACAAATAACTGGATAGGTGAACCCAGTAAGTGAAAAAGTCACCTGAATCAAAACAACAATGAGGTACCATCTCACTCCTGTCAGAATGGCTATCATCAACAAATCAACAAATGACAAGTGCTGGCGAGGATGTGGAGAAAAAGGAACCCTCATGCACTGCTGGTGGGAATGCAGACTGGTACAGCCACTATGGAAGACAGTATGGAGTGTCCTCAAAAAGTTAAAAATGGAACTCCCATTTGACCCAGTGATCCCACTTCTAGGACTATATCCCAAGAAACCAGAAACACCAATCAGAAATGATATAAGCACCCCTATGTTCATAGCAGCACAATTTACAATAGCTAAGATTTGGAAACAACCTAAGTGCCCATCAGCAGATGAGTGGATTAAAAAACTGTGGTACATCTACACAATGGAATACTACACTGCTATAAAAAAGAAGGAACTTGTACCATTTGCAACAGCATGGATGGAACTGGAGAGCATTATGCTAAGCGAAATAAGCCAGTAGGAGAAAGAAAAATATCACATGACCTTACTCATATGTAGGATATAATGATCAACATAAACTGATGAACAACAAAAACAGCAGAGACAAATGGCAGGGGAGCTTTGCGGTGGCGGGGGCGGGGGGTTAGAGATCAACCAAAGGACTTATATGCATGCATATTAGCATAACTAATGGACACAGACACTGGGGCTGTGGGGGCTTGCCCTCGGGGGTGGGAATGGCTGCAGGGAGGGGAGGGGGGTCAATGGGAAAAAGGAGACATATGTAAAACTTTAGACCAGTGGTTCTCAACCTTCCTAATGCCGCGACCCTTTAATACAGTTCCTCATGTTGTGGTGACCCCCAATTTCATTGTTATAAATTGAACATAATTAAAGCATAGTGATTAACCACAAAAACAATATGTAATTATATATGTGTTTTCCAATGGTCTTAGGCAACCCCTGTGAAAGGGTCGTTCGACCCCCAAAGGGGTCACGACTCACAGGTTGAGAACCGCTGCTTTAGACAATTAAAAAAAAAAGTCACCTGAGCTCACACCATTCTGACAGTCATTCTACTGTCATCTTCTGTCTCCTAAAATCAGCCTGAATTGCCTTTGCTCCTTTGCTCAAAGATTAGTTGAATATATTTGTGTAGGTCTATATCTGGGCACTTTATTCTGTTTACTTGATCTTTTTGTCTATTCTTTCACCAAATCCATGCTTCCTTGATTACTTTTTAAGAATTTCTATGGTCAGGGTCTATGTGTATGATATATGTGTGTTTTATTATATTTTATCAGTGTTATACACACTTCGTAAACAGAATTTGGAAGGTTCCCTTCTTTTTCTGTGCTCAGGACAGAACAATAGCAACGGACTCATCTGTTCTTTAAAATTTATCAGTAGAATTCTTCTGTGAAATAATACAGACCTGGTGCTTTTGTCATGGAGGTGTGGGGAAAGGCAGTTCTCTACCAACATCTATTTCTTCTATGGTAACTGGTCTACTTAAAATTTCTACCAGGATGTTTTGATAATTTATATCTTCTTGTAATATCATCCAGGTTTACAAATTTATTTCATAGAGTTGAGTAAAGTAATCCCATACAATTATATTAATCTTTTCTATATCTGTAGTTATTTCCTCTTACCACTTTATATTTTGATTGTGCTTCCTATCTTTCTTAAATAGTTAGCCAACTATCTAGCCTATTATTTCTATTTTCAAATCTTATATATATATTAGTATTCCTATTTCTATTTTTCAATTGATGAATTTCTTTTTTTATCCTTTCTAACTCCTTTCTTCTGCTTTCCTTAGGGTGGCTTTGTTAATTGTTTCCTAATTTAAAAATTAGAAATTTCTTACTGGGTGGATATTTAATTTACTTTTGTATGGTAATTTACTTTTGAGCACTGATTTTGAGTATCCCACAGAGACTAATATTCAGTGCTTTACCTATTTTTATTTTTAAACTATTTTGGGACTTCCAGGTTCCAGTTCAGCATGAAAAAAAGCCTGGAAGTCGCCACTCTATTTTAACAACAAGAAAAAAAACTGAACAAACTGAAAAATCAATGCCTTCTTAGCTCCATAAGAGACATGAGGTGACAGGGCAAACCACTGCTCCCAAATTGGAGACACTCACAGGCAAATACAGAGAATCATGACTTACAGAAGCCCATAAGCAACAATCTCTGCAGGAACTAGTGTGGCAGTAGGGAAACCTGAACTGTAATTGATGGATTTCTGGGGGCTCAGTGTGTAAAAATCTAAGAAAAAATCCCAGGGGACTCAGTCATGGCGAGTGGGGACACTTTTGTGAATTTTACCTCCACGAGCTCTACCAGGTCCTCACAGTGAATATGAGTTCTTTCCAACTTGATGTACAGATTCAATGAAATTCCTATCAAAATCCCAGTAAGTTATTATATGGATATTGAAAAACTGGTTCTGAAATTTATATGCAGAGACAAAAGACCAAGAGTAGCCAACACACACACAAATTTGAAGAACAAAGTTGGTAGACCAATACTACCCACCTTCAAGATTTACTATAAAACTACAGTAATCAAGATAGTATGCTATTGGCAACTGAATAGACAGATAAACTGAAAAGAATAGAAACCCATAAATAGACCCACATAAATATAGCCAACTGGTCTTTGATGAAGGAGCAAAGACAATACATTGGAGCAAAGATCATCTTTTCTACAAATGGTACTGAACAGCTGGATACCCACAAAAAAAATGAATCTAGATATAGACCTTATGCTCTTTACAAAAATGAACTCAAAATGAATCACAGGCCTACATGCAAAACACAAAACTATAAAACTTCTGTAAGAAAACAGAAAATTTAGGTTACCTATGGTTTGATGAAGACTTTCTACTTACTATGCTTAAGGCATGATCTGTAAAAGAAAGAATTGATAAGCTATACCATATTAAAATTAAGGTTTTCTGCTGTGTGAAAACACTAACAAGAGAATAAAAAGAAGCTGGAGACTGGGAGAAAATATTTACAAAAGACTTATCTGCTGAAGAAATGTTATCTAAAATATACAAACCCTTAAAACTCAACAGTAAGAAAACCAACAACCTGATTATAAAAATGAACCAAAGACTGTAAAATACATCTCACAAATGAAGATATACAGATAGCAAATAAACATGTGAAAAGGTGCTCCAAAAAGAAAAATATAAAAATAAAAGATGCTCCACATCACTTGTCATCAGGGAACTTGAAAACTGAAATGGCAATGACATACCACTACACACTTGCTAGAATGGCCAAAATCCAAAACACAGACATCAACAAATGCTGGTGAAGATGGGGAGCAACAGGAGCGCTCATTCATTGCAGGTGGGAATGCAAAATGGTACAACCACTTTGGAAGATGTTGTAAATGTTTCCCTCCACATCCCATGTGGTTCAGGGTTCAGGATCTGGAAGACGAGCTGCACACAAATGAAAGAGAAGGGACAAGAGATAATTTGGAAATATTGGGGGGCCAGGAGGGTAAGTCCAACTCAAGAGGAAGGACTTCCACCGGTGCTCAGGCCACACCAACCATTTTATAGTCAGAGGTAAACAAGGTAGTGGTTACCATAGTTATACTGTTCTTGTGAGTTTCACTTGTTTTGACCATAGTTACACTTCCTGCACTTCCCTCAGCCCATTAGCTTCCCAGA
>NW_005364139.1:24020-26378 GCF_000412655.1 Myotis brandtii
CACCAACCATTTTATAGTCAGAGGTAAACAAGGTAGTGGTTACCATAGTTACACTGTTCTTGTGAGTTTCACTTGTTTTGACCATAGTTACACTTCCTGCACTTCCCTCAGCCCATTAGCTTCCCAGACAAGATCTAGGGAGCTTTATAATGTGAAGCCTAATTATGCTAAGAGGACTGTGCCCTCTAAGCTGGGACTTGTTTGTGACTTTGCCAACAGGTCAGTCTGAGGCTTAACCCTATATGGGCTCCCCACAGAAGACAGTCTGGCCAGTTTTTCACAAAACTAAACATACCCTTATATGATTAAAAAGTTGTGCTCCTCGATCTTATGTCCACACAAAAACCTGCACATGGATGTTTACAGGAGTGTTATTCATAATTGCAAAAACTTGGAAGCAACCAAGATGTCCTTCAGTAAGTGAATGGATAAATAAATGCTCTAGCCTATGAAGAGCATTCAGCATTAGAAAGAAATGAGCTATCAAGTCATGTAAAGGCTCATTGTTGCTGTTACCCTGTCTGGATTTGAAACATGTGCTGATATATATATTTTACATGCACACGTTGAAAATGGCTCACAGCAGACATCCGTGTAATTATAGTTTCAAAATGAAGACATTTTGGGAAGAATATTGTATCATAGTTCATTCATTTGCAATAGCTCTTTGTTCCTTTTTCCTGTGGTAATTTTAGAAATGAGTGTCAAATTTGAAATTAGCTCTGCTAAGTTGGGGTTTTGCTCTTAAACTCTGCACTGGGTCCTCAAATAAACTGATGTGAATGTAGTTCCTCCTCTCCTTCCCATGTGTGAAGAAGCAGCCACACCTCAACAGAATAGGAGGAAAAATCTAGAGCTATTTCAAGTTTTATCTTTTTGTATATGAAAATGAAATCAAATAATAATAATGGAAAAAGTCATGAAAAGGCATGGAAGAAACTTAAATGCTAAATATTAAGTGAAAGAAGACCATCTGAAAGGCTGCTTACTATATGATTCCTGCTATATGACATTTTGGAAAAGGCAAAACTATAGGGACAGTAAAAAGATTAGTGGTTGCCAGGGGTTAAGAGGGGTGGGGGGAAGAAAAGTCAGACACAGGGCTTTTAGATCCCATTTTTAGTGCAGTAAAACTACTCTTCATGGGATTATACATTTTTGTCCAAACCCACAAAAGTACAATACCAAGAGTGAATTTTAATATAAACTCTAACTTTCAGTGATTATAATGTGTCAATGTGGGTTCATTAATCATAACTCTGGTGAGGGATGTTGGTAATGGGGGAGGCTATGCATGTGTGGTGGCAAGTAGTTTATGGGAAATCTCTGTATCTATGGTCAATTTTGCTGTGAACCTAAAACTGCTATAAAAAAACAAAGTCCAATACGTAATACTTTCTACAAAGAAGGTTAAAAAAAAAAAGTCCACAAACTTGCAACTAGACGTTGAATAAGTTCTGGTGATCTAATGCACTGCGTAGTGATTATAGTCAACAACACTGTATTATATACTCCGAAGTTGCTAAGAGATTAGATCTTGAATATTCTTACCACACAAAAAAGAGTAAATCTGTGACATGATAGAGGTGTTAGCTATGGCTGTGGTGATAATCTTACTGCAATACATAAATGTATCAAATAAATCCATTGTATACATACACCTTAAACTTACACAATATTAT
Source organism: Myotis brandtii (assembly GCF_000412655.1). Classification (NCBI taxonomy): domain Eukaryota; kingdom Metazoa; phylum Chordata; class Mammalia; order Chiroptera; family Vespertilionidae; genus Myotis; species Myotis brandtii. The sequence continues at coordinate 25,703 of NW_005364139.1, forward strand.
ATACCAATTATATCTGTTTTAAAAATAGCATTATAGAAAAATTCTTAAAATTCTGTAATTTTGTGTTTGAGATGATTAAGAAGAGAATTTTTAAAAACATGTTTTTCACATTCTTGAAAACACAAAAGTTTGTATTCTTATCCCACACTCTTATATCCTACGACAGCTACCCTCTGCCCTTAGCGGCTCTAAAGATGAAAGGCCATGGGGGTTCCTCGCCCTAGAGCCCAAGAGAGAGAGAGAACCCCCGGGGCCGCAAGAGGACGGACGGACAGACCAGCACCCCGGCGCTGAGGACCGAGCAAACCCCTCGGAGCAGGAGCCCAGCTGAGGAGGCGGGACCACACGCGACGGGCGCGCGGTCCGATTGGCCGAGCGCCACTGAACCTGCTCGGTCCTTTGATTGGTGTGAGCGGCGACGCGCCCTCTCGAATGCCTCGCTCGGATTGGCCTGCTTCTCGGCCCAGACCTGGACGGTGGCCAGAGGAGGACAAGAGACTTCTGTGCGGGATGGAGGGACGACTCGGGAGGACGTCTGAGCTGCAGGTCTACAAGCGGCTGGGACCCAGGGGCGTGGCGGCCACCTCTGTGATGTCTGTGCTGCAGGTGGCGCCTGAGCGGACCGGCGGCAGCGTGGCCCGAGCCCGAGGTAACGGGTGTGTGTGTGTTGGGGGGG
>NW_005364139.1:26448-52179 GCF_000412655.1 Myotis brandtii
CGGGGAGGGAGGGTTCCTGCCCAGGGGCGGGGCCTGTGCTGTTTGGCCCCCTTTGGCAATGAGCTGCGCAGGTACCCGAGGGTGGGAGAGGAGGAGGACGAGAGGAAAGAATCTGCAAGTCAGGGAAGTCCGCTTCCAATTCCACCTGCGGAGGGAGCCCTCCTACCACCAGCCCTTCCCTTTCTTCCCCTTCCCACCGCCACCCTTTCGCCTGCCGTTGGCCTCAGTTTCCCCGTTTACGAGGTGGGGGGCATGGCGCCGGGCCTGCCATCTTTTATGCGCACCTCGCCAGGGGTTGGTTGCCAGCTTTAGCAAATAAAAATACGGGATGCTATTTGCATTTACATTTCAGATAAAAAGCAAGTAATCATTTAGCATAAACATGTCCCCAATATAAAATAAAATTAAAATATAAAACAGTGTTATTTATCGGAAATTGACTGGGCGGCCTGTTTTGTACCCTTGGACACATCCTGACCATTGGCAGGTGCCTTCCCTGTGCGGGGAGCGCGGTGCTCATCCCTGCGGTGATGAAACCCCAAGGGGGGCCAGGACGCCTTGAAACCCCGTTTTAGTTCTGCTGTCCTTCATCAGCGTGCAGTTCAGAGAAAGACTCCTGGGGGATTCTTTCTCGTTGTTGGAATGAATCTAGTTAACAAAAGCGAATTTATCGTTCAGAAGGGCTGAAGAGTTGTTTTATATTCAAGTTCCCCGCTGTGGCATTTACTTTATATTTTTGGGAAGAAGTAACTGTATTAAACTGTCAAAGAATAGTTATTTACTATTTGATTTTGAAAATGTATTTTATGTAGTAAATCACAATGGCATATCATTTGGCTCTGATGTCTGTGGAGAAGGTTATATTCATATGTGTTGCGAGAGATCCATACATCACTGTAAAGGTAGGGTTAAAGTAGTATCGTGTATAGAAGCTGAAGCTCAAATTGTGGAATGGGACACACCTGGGTTCAAAGCCCAGCTCCAGCACTTGGAAGGCAGTAGGCAAGTTACCTAATCTCACTGGGCCTGTTACCTCCTCTTTACAGTAGAGATGATAATAATTTTCCACTTCATGGGATTGTTGTATTAAATCCTTGTCCATTGTCTGGGACATTAAAAGTAACTTTACCTGTGTTCAGCCATTGTAATTGGACTTTTGATAAGTGTGGGTCTTTGGCATAAGTCATTAGATAATCATTACATTTTTAAATTTTAAGTTGAAAAAAGCCAAGCAGTTAAGGATATTATTGTGGATATCTTGAACTTCAGTGAAAAGAAACATACTGTTTAATAATAATTAAAGCAGACATTTTAGTCTATAATATAACAGTTTTACCAGATCAAATATCTGTAAGCTGGGATAATACAAAAAAATATTTATATATCTGTATTTTTCATTGCTCCTCATGTATAATTTTCTATGTTTTCATTTTTATTGGGTTATATGTAAACAGGAAGAAACATTACCAGCATCAAAAATGACTACAGGGTTACGGTTGAAGTCAGAAAATGGGTGTATAGTCAGTGGCTGTTTTTAGTGAGGCATACTGGGTATATTTTAAAAACTAGAGGCCAAGCTTTTAGAATTTTTATGTTTTTGTATATTGTTTTATATCCTCAGTGTTTACAGTGTTAAAGTAGTTTACTTATAAACTATTCCCTGAAATTCCTCTTGGGAAATTTTTTTCTCCAAAAAACTACAAAACATTTTTACCACCTAGAAAGGAATATGTAATTTTGAAGATTCAAGTTCTAATTTTTTGCAACCACTCTTTATTACCCAAGTGATCAGAAACAAATCCCTTAACATATCTGGCCCTTGGTTTATTTGTAATATAACTAACAAAAACCTATTCCCTCGCCCCCAAGATTTATAAATGCTATCAATGACTATTAGATATTATCCACCAGAGAAAACTTCAGCCATGGATGAATCCAACTATATATCTTTGTACCTGCAGCAAACCTCCTAGAAGAGCTGGAGAAACTTATACACTGGGAAGATTTGGTTAAAAAAAAAAAAAATTAGTTCATGGTAGTCAACTTCACCTGGGCTTTCATTCTTCCATTTTATGCAACTGCTTTATCAAGTCCTCTTCACTCTTTTCAAAACCCTGAAATCTCCTACAAGCCATTCTCGACAAATGATCCCAATGTTATTGAGAAAATGGAATACCTGAGCTAGGCTTCCTGCCAGAAACTTTGCCCATCCACCTTCATCTGTGCCCTTCCAACTTCCATCAAAGTCTATGATTCCTTTCCCTCTCCCATCACAGGGATCTCATTACATCCAGGGTTTGACTGTTGGTATTGACCTTGATCACCCGGCTGAGGTAATATTTGTGAGGACTCTCCACTGTAAAGTTGCTCTGAGAAATGATGAACCAGCCAGCTTATTTTACTTTTTTAGACAAAGAAACAATATATTTTTGAAGAAGTGACAAGATAAATACACTTGGGTTTGGGTGCTCTTTAGTGAGTTTGGGCTTGGGCAGTAAGTTAGTGAAGGAGTAACATGGTTTGTTTATGTAAGCTTTTCGGCCCTGGATTCCTTACCTCTAGTGATGAGGGTGTCTTCCTCAGCTTCCCTGCAGCAAGGAGTGCACCTCTAACTGCAGAGGTGAATTTCCTGAGTTCAAGGCAACAAGCCAGGGTAATGGGCCCTTCCTGCACCAGCTGCTTGTCAAGTAACTTTAATTCAAAGTAATCAGTATGCCATGGTGGAATATATTGGGGTGGCCTGCCCTGTGCCCCAACAAAGTTGTAGGCTTTATTTAGATCAAGGCTGTATAGTCACAGTTTCCTATTGAAAAGGTACTTATTTTTAAAGTGAATGGTAATCAGTGACTACATACAGAACATCTTGCCTTGGAGCTGTTAACACAGAGCTTATTCACTACATGTCTTACACACAGAAGAATAATATAGGAAATGTTCGTTTTGATACTGTAAGAAACAGGATCCCAAGTTTGAAAAGGCACAAAAATCTAATTAAAAATGAGACACTTAAAAGGAGTCTATCATGAAGCAGTTTGATTAGTTGTAAATTTGGAAGTGGTTCTGTGTTGTGCTGTATAAAAGCTGCTTGCAGACCAGAATTTTAAACTGAATATGAACAGTTCGGCATTTAGCCATGTGCTTCGGAAATCATTTGATGGAGCCTTTATTTCTGCAACATAATAACTTAACGCTTTTGACTTTTAGATCCAAAAGGTAACTCTAGCTCTTGAATACTATCTGGGAACAACTTGTCATGCCTGCTTTGTGGAATTGGTGTTCAAAAATGAAATGCAAAAATGCAGACTGGCCAAGCACATACTGGTTATTGGTACTCCAGGGAGAACAGGAGATGTTAAATAGAGGATATCTTTGTAAGTATTACCATGTTTTTCCTAGGGTATTTTTTAACCATAATATGTGGGATATGGTAAAGAAAAATAATTAGCCTAATTATTTAAGCCAGTTGCCATGCATGAATATCTAGAGTTGATACTAAGACTTTTTAAAAAATATATTATTATTGATTTCAGAGAGGAAGGGAGAGAGGGATAGAAACATCAATGATAAAAGAGAATCATTGATCAGATGCCTCCTGCACGCCCTACACTAAAAATTAAGCCCGAAACCTGAGCATATGCCCTGACCGGGACTCAAACTGTGATCTCCTGGTTCATAGATCAGTGCTCAACCACTGAGCCACGCCATCTGGCAAGACTTTTCTTTTTTTCAGAATGGTGTTAGATTTGCAGACACATTGAGAAGACAGTACAGAGTTTCCAGATACCTTGCACCCAGTTAGGCATATTATTAACATCTTATATTAGTAGGGTACATTTGTTAAAATTAATGAACCAACCTTGGTACATTATCTTGAACCAAAATCCAGAGTTTATTCAGATTTCCTTGGTTTTTACCTACTGTCTTTCTGTTCCAGGATCGCACCTGGGTTGATTACCTTGACAGTTTTGAGGAGTATTGGTCTGATAGTTTTAGAATGCCCTACATTTGAAATTTGTTGTTTTTCTTAAGGTTAGACTTGGGTTAGGGATTTTGGAGAGGAAGACCACAGAATTAAAGTGCCATTTTCTCATTACATCAAGGGTTTGATTTGGTATTGACCTTGGTCACCTGGCTGAGGTAGTATTTGTGAGGTTTCTCCACTGTAAAGTTCCTCTTCCCTGCCTGTTCCATACCATAATCTTTGGAAGGAAGGCTCTATGCACAACCCACACTTAAGTAAGACTTATTTTTTAATTTTCCAAAATGGATCAAGATGCTTGTTTTGGATGAAGCAAATAAATATGTTGAGCCAAGAGATGAGAGATCAAATCCATGAGACTTACCAGAAATTAAATACAAGTATTGAGGTATGACATGATTTTTCTGTAGCTGGCAGGTTGGGTTAATTGTTACAATATAGCTGTGAAGTGCTATATTGTCCCTCCCCCTGCTGAGAGTAAGTGTTTCCTACAATCTCTGTCTGACTTATTTCCGTAGTAAGACAGGGACGCTTGGTCTCAAACATTTTTTTCTTCAAATATTATTTATGAAAACTATTATAGCTGCTTAATTAATGTGTCAACATAATTAGTTATTGTCTCTTTTTTAAGGTTGTGCTGCTTTCTGCCTGATGCCAGTCAATCTGTTGCAAGTCATCAGTTCATGAGATCCATTTCAAATTCTGGTGAAGAAGGAAGAATTGACCCTTGAAAGGTTCAACATTTTATAATAATTTTGAAAGAGGGTAATGTTATTCTAATTGATATACTTAAAAATTGTAGCCAGGATTTTAAAACTATATTTGTATTGATTTCATAGGGGAAGGGAGAAGGAGAGGGAGAGATAGAACATCAAGGATGAGAGAGAATAATTGATCAGCTGTCTCCTGCATGCCCCCCATTGGAGATCAAGCCACAACCCTGGCCTGTGCCCTGACTGGGAATCAAACCATGACCTCCTGGTTCATGCTCATCCACTGAGCCACACCAGCCGGCCTAGCCAGGATTTTTTTTAACCTTCTTATTTAAGCTCTGTGCTAAAATAGCAGAACCTAGTATCATGTCTATGTATAGTATTTGTAATAAAGCTAGCAGAGTAAACACAAGAAGGAAAACACAAGAAGGGTAGTAGAAAAAATAAGATTAACGTTTGTTTTTAAGTCCAGGATATTTTATTCTTAGATTAGGTACAATAATATCTGAATTTAGGCGAAATTAATAGAATGAATTTCTAACTGGTCTCTTCCAATAATAGGGATGAGAGAAATCAAATGGCTTTTTATTGTGACTCTGAGATGAACTCTGAGATTTTCCTCTAAAATACTGTAGGGAAGGAAATTGTATGTTCTTTGTGAGTTATGAGAGACCAGCAAGTACATAGGCTGTTCTTTTTCAGAACATGGGGCAAAGGTAGATGGGCTGCTTCTTTTTTTGTTTGTTTGTTTGTTTTGTTTGTTTGTTTGTTTTGTTAATTCTCACCAGAGGATATTTTTTTATTGATTTTAGAGAGAATGGAAGGGAAGAGGAGAGATAGAGAAACATTGATGTGTAAAAGACATCAATTGGTTACCACCCCCTCCCCCACCAGGGCCAGGGATCAAGCTTGCAATCCAGGTATAGGCCCTTGACTGGAATCAAACCCAAGACCCTTCAGCCCTTGGGCCAGTGCTCTATCCACTGAGCCAAATTGGCTAGGGCTAGACTGGCTTCTGAGAAAAATATGTGCCAGGAATTTCAGTGTCTGATGTGATAAGAAGGCTATTCCCCTGTATTGCTAATTAAGACACTGTTAATATCTAATTATTTCCTTAATAAATAGAAGCAGGATCTAGTTACAGTGTAGCTGCGAAGTGCTGCATTGTCTTTGCACTCTGCTCAAAATAAAACTGTTTCCTTCCAAGCCCTGTGGCCCGGTGCTGTAGCCACCAGGGATGTGTGGTCTCACACATGTTTCCCAGCTTAAACGCTGAGTAGTCTAAGGACTCTTTTTGTTTTTTTAATTTATCTTTATTGTTGAAAGTATTACAGATGTCCTGTTTGTTTGTTTGTTTTTCCCCAATGACCCCTTCTCCACGCACCAGCCCCTCCCAGGTCTTCACCATTCTTGTCTGTTTAACCAACCACTCTTGAGCATTAAGTCTGTTAATACTTTGCAGGTGGTAACAGAAAGAGACATTATCAAGAGGGAATTGAGATAAGGGACAACCCACATTTTGATTTCTATGACTTATTGGGAATTCAATTCCTTATTTAATTATAATATTTATCACCCAACAGTTGGTTTTGAGGGGAAAATTTTAAGTCACCTTTGTCAGTTCAAGCTATGTAGGGGGGATAAAGACCACACTCCACAGCGAGCTTTATGCTGTCTGTGCAGTTCATGACTCTTCCGTGGCCCAGAAGCGTGCTCAGCAGTTGATTTTTAATCAGAATGTGTATATATACTATCATGTCTCAGGCTCATGATTTTTATGTACAACTAGTATCTATGGTTATAAACCATGATCTGCCCACTACTTGTGAAAACTATATTCTTAGTTAAGTATTTGCCATCTTCATTGAATTACTTGTTTTTATTCCGGTGAATTGCAATCATGTATCGCTTTTTAAGTGTGATTTTGTTGGGCAAACAACCTCGAAAATCAGATAAAGAATCAAGAAAATGCCCTAACCCGTTTGGCTCAGTGGATAGAGCGTCAGTCAGCCTGTGGACTGAAAGGTCCCAGGTTCTATTCCGGTCAAGGGCATGTACCTTGGTGGCGGGCACAGCCCCGGTGGGGGGTGTGCAGGAGGCAGCTGATTGATGTTTCTAACTCTCTATCCCTCTCCCTTCCTCTCTGTAAAAAATCAATAAAATATGTTTTTTTTAAAAAAAGAATCAAGAAAATAATCTTATCACCTAGTAATGTGATAAGATGTATTTAAAATGGTACTTTTGGAAGATTCATGGTTGATCAGAACACAGAGGGAAAGCAAATGTGAAATAAAAAGGCCAGATTATGGACTTTATACAGTTGATATTTTTTTTTAAAAATCAATAATGCTATTAGATCTGGTTGTCTTAATTTGCACAAGTCTTTTTATATATCATCATCATCATTATTATTTAGTCATGTTGCTCAAATCTTGTGCTTTCTTGATGATTACTCTATAATTGGGATTTTCTCAGCATTTCTGGTAGCAATTTTATTGACTCTGGCACAGGTCAGAGTCATTACATAAATTTAATTATACCTTGCTACTAATGTAAAACTAACTTTCTTTAAAAAAAAATATAATAGTTATGATAGTTGATGAAAATAGGTGACAAGATGGGGCTCAGAAATGGCATTGGCCTGACTTCGGACATGCATTCATAAGTGAAACTATGTTTGGATAAAGAGTTAGTGTTTCCATATTTGTTTTTCTCTTGTCCTGATTATTTGATCCAGCCAACACATTTTAATTGGTTGTATTATGTGTATCGTTAGAGTGGAGAGCTGTGTTGGTAAACATATTTCAGTTATTTGTGGTATAGTGTATGAGGTGATCAGAAAACAGTGATAAATATGGGTTACCATAGAAAATTTTTGGAGTCTCCCTCCCCCACAAAAAAAAACCCCACATACACTGGAAAAGTTTTAAGTGCTGTATCAAGTCTGTCCAGTAGAACTTTCTGCAGTGATGGAAATGCTCTCTGTCTGTGCTGCCCAACACAGCAGTGACAGGCCACACGAGGCTACTGAAATATGGTTCATTCAACTGAGGACCTGAATTTTACTTAATTTTTACTTATTTAATTTTAATTAATTTAAACTTAAATAGCCATAAGTGGCTAGTGATTATTATATTGGACAGCATAGTCCTAAATGATAGTTAACAATCCAGAATTTATATTTGCAGTTTATAGTTCCAAATATGTTCACAGGATTACATGACTGTTCTTTTTGTTTTGTCCCTGGTGCTGACATCTGTCCCAGGCTGACACCTGCTCTTGGCCCACTTTGGTATGGGATTTAATTTCACTGCCCCAAACACAATACTGTCATCTGCTTTATAAGTAATAATACTCAAGATGTCTGATAGAATCTGCTCTTGCAGCCAAATTAATTCTTTGGCACTAACTACAAAAGAAGACTTTCATTTTTCCCTAGATATTGTGATGAGCATCTAGTGATCCAATTACAAGTATTCTATATAATCTTAGCAAGTAAATAGCCACTGATGGTTAACAAGTAGCTCATATTGTTAGTAGTTCCCGTAGGATTTGGTAAGTAATATTCCTATGAATAACTTTTCTTCTGTTCAGAGTTGGCAGGAGGAGGAACATTTGGGAGGAAAGCTATGGCCATAAGTATTCTTCACGACACTCAGACTTTCCACCACACTGTAGTGGAGGAAATTTTTTTAAATTAAATTTATTGGAGTGACATTGGTTAATAACATTATATAGATTTCAGGTATACAATTCTATGATATATCATCAGAATATTACTTTATGCCCTAGCTGGTTTGGCTTAGTGGATAGAGTGTCGCCTGCGAACTGAAGGGTCCCGGGTTTGATTCCGGTCAAGGGCACATGCCCTGGCTGTGGGCTTGATCCCCAGTAGAGGGCATGCAGGAGGCAGCTAATCAACGATTCTCTCTCATCATTGATGTTTCTATCTCTCTCCCTCTCTCTCCCTCTCTGAAATCAATAAAAAAATATATATTTTTTTAAAAGACACTTGGAAGTTTAAGGAACCCTTATTTTATGATGTATGCACCACTGTGTTCACAGTTCCTCTCCACTACACACAAGACAACTTATCAGCAAGAAAGTCCTTTATGTGGCCTCGCTTGGAACTTCATTCCCTCTAAATTCTAAACTTAAGTACACACACTCTCCAGTACACTCATCTTCAACCACCACCTCTATATATTCATTTAGAACACTCTGCCCACCTCTCCCTGCCCCCAACCCCCTCACCCCACCCAGCGAGCTCCTGACCCACCTCCCTGCCTTGGATGAGGAACCATCTGGCACCTTCGCCCTCCTCTCCTCGGTTCCCGTCCTGTCACCCCAACAGCCCCAGACCTCAGGTCACCCCCGTCTTCTCTGCTCCTACAACACCCGCCAGGCTGCTGGGGAAGGTGTGACACCCGCAGGCAGCATCCCTGCCAATGGCCACACCCAGCTGTGGGCAGGGCACTCCGTGCTGTGTGACTGTCCTTCGCTTGTCCCGACCTTCTCCCTCTCCCAGTCTCTTCACCAGCCATGCTAAGTCTCCCCTCTCTGAGGTCTGTCTTCCTCACTCTTAGCTGATGCGTTTACTTCCTGCCTCACTGAGATAGGAGAAGAGTCACACATTGTCAGCTTCTCATTCCCATGTGTGTCTCGGATTCCCAGGCTCCCGCCCTCTCCATTCCCTCTCTGAGGCATATACTGAAGGTCAGGGCGAGGCGCTCACTTGAGGTACAACATTTAAGGGGACATAAAAAAGTGTAGTAATAAAAATCAGTCCTATTTAAATGTAAAGTTTTTTTAAAAAATCAAAATTAATGCAAAAATTTACAATAAACAAAATATCAGAATTTAAATAAAGACAGGATCCTACCCAACATTTACTTAACCTGCCTCACTCGCCTCACCCTAATCCTGTGGCTGACTGTATGCAGCCCACGGGTGCTGAATGTTTCAGACAGGCAAGTAACCTTGATTCTGTATTCATCAATACATAATGGAAACAGGTTTCACTGAAAAACACTTAAACTTACTATATCCAATACATATTTTCACTTAAAAAAAAAAAAATTCTGAACCATTGAGTGCAGACCTGCAATTTGAAGAAACAACCAGTAGAGGGATTCTCTCCTACTGTAAAAGGACCATCTTCCCTTGTGAGCATTGCCATAACAAAAACAAACCCCAGTGTTCATAGAAGTAGGTGATGTAATCCAAAGGGAACACTAGGAGGAGGAGGACTAGGACTATCAGAAAGAAAGAAAAATAACTAAGTCATTTAATTATTCAATTCTGACAGGCTCCTCCTTATTGGGGAAATAAAGTATTATAATGAAACCTGCCCCTCTGAATAGCCCTATATTTTCTGTATGAAAATACATTCAAATTTTAGTTCTCTAATTCTAGTCTGAATAGTTTCATAGGAAATTGGGTCTCATATTAAAAGTCTAATATTCAAAGTACCCCCTGATGAGGATTTCTAGGCAGTTACAGTAAGAGTCCATTTTACTATTTTGTACCTTTTACTTTTAATCTTTCAAGTCCCATGGTAGGATAATTCTTGGGTCTTTCCCAAGGTTGGCAAAGGAAAGAGAAAATTATCTGTAACTTATTTATGCTAGCTACATCAGTTTCCACATTCTAGAAATTTCTTTTCCTAGCTTGTTTTGGAGACCTATTGCTCCCCATTAAACAAATGTGCCCCTGCTAAAACCAGTCCAGGAGCCAAATGGGCATGTTCAAAGAAATCAAAAATCATTCAGAATTCACTGGAAAGCATGTGTTTTGACTTGGTCGGTTATCTCAGTAAATCCACTGTACTGGTGCTGAAAAGCATAAATGGTTGCTGTGTAGTAGTGATTGCTTATCCTATCTGCCTCCGTAGGAAGGGAACAACCTGAAGTTGAATTTATAACTCATTTTTTTAAGTGTGGAAAATTAAGGATGCCCTTAGTTATATCACTTATTAATTCAAATTTGAGGGAGTTTCAATAGTATGACTCTTCTAGAAAAGACAAAATTCTACTCAGTAATTGTCTTGGGTGTTTTGTGACTATGACTTTAGCTATGAAATGTTAGCTTACGCTGTGATTAGGGCCATTTGGGGGTTATGACTCCACAAAGAATAAGTTAATTCTTGATTCAGTGTTAGTCCAAACACTTTAAATTCCACCTTAGCATGGATGTGGGCACAGGGGAAATGGGTTACATTACCATTTCTCACTGCTGGCCACCTGAGATCTGCTGTGTGCACTCAGCAACAGATCCCGAGTTACACGTGGGGGTGGATTTCTGTTCACTGGTGTGGAAAACTAAAGGCAGAAATGCTGAATGAACAAACACACAAAGACAAGCCCTGAGTCTTTGCCAAGGATACTGGTTGCATGGGGATTATAGACTACTGTTATATTTTAAAGACATTATGCTAAAAGTAATTAAAATTTCCCATTAACAAGCTTGATTATGCAGATTTTGAAACAAAGAAGCTGAAATGTAAAGTAGGCCTCGTAGAGGTCAACCATTTGCTTTTCTAAGCTTGGCCTTCTGTATTCATTCTTGAGCATAGCTGTTGGTTGACAGGGCTGCTTGCTCTTTTAAACACAGTTCTTGTTTTGTGCTTGCCCACTTAAGGAGCAAACTTCTCCGTTGCCCACTCTAGCAACAGTCGCTAACATGGGTGTGTTTACTGTACAGTGGGCACGTTTGGAATGCCTTACACATGTACTAACCCTTTACCTCTCACAACAACCTATGAGGGAGAAATCATCTCCCCATTTTGCAGAAGAAGAAACTGAAGTCCCGAGACTTGGGGTTCACCACGTAACCTCATAAATTCCAGCTGAGGCCCTGGCCCCTCCCTGAGGTCCTTCCCTGCCCTTCCTTCCCGGCCCTGGCAAGGCTGCCCTTCCAGGAGCTCCCATCAGGATGGGAGGGCAGGGAGCAGGTGGGGCAGGGCCAAGAGAAGCGGCCCAAGAAGGCAAAGAACCTGCTTCACTGTGTGAAGTTTGGAGTCACTTATGTTTTGCTCCTTCCCGCCTGCATCTTGTCTGAGCTTGTTCTCACTTCCTTTGTAACATACCCCTTTCCTGACCCTCCATCTCAGCTTTGCTAAATAACATTGCTTCACTAGATAAGGGGCAAGCTGTCCTCCACTGTGTACACACAGGATTTCCCCCAGAAAGAGAAATGGTCCACGTGGGGATGGGAACCTGAAGTGGCAAATGCTGCTGAGACAGAGAGAGAACTGGGAGAGGAGAGAGGAGTGAAAGGGATGCAGTAATCAAGGCTGTCTCAAGAGGAAATTTGTCTACATAACCTTATGTGCAGTCGCTCTCCCTTCCTTCCCCCACCAGTTCATTCAGTTATTAGCAAGCAAAGTGAAAACTGCTTTTAAATCTATGATTGCTTTATTTTTTCTTTTATTTTTCTCTACAATTGCATCATATATTACAATCCTTCCGTTCTTTCTGAGGTCCCATGGATTAGTACTCATATTATTTGGTCCCAGTACAAAATATACAGGGTGTTGTTTTTTTTGCCTCAGTATAAAATGCTATTTGCCCATCAAACCACAGAGAATAATAATTTATTGCTGCTATTTTGTTAAAAACCCACTGGCATTAACCCACAAATAAGCTGATTCATTGTTAGAGAACAAATACATCTGTTCCTTGGCTCTACCCACTCTATTAGATACTCCGTGTACGTGCAAATGCTCATACAAGTCTATAGTCCAGGTCCCCATGTCAGACTGCACTCAAAAAACCATATAGAACTATACCCTATCCCGAAAGTGACATTCACACAAAATAAAAACTTCACGTAGTCTTATATACAGATAAAAAACCCCACATGAGTAAACATTCTCTGAATAATAAGTCAGGGGGTTGGTGTGAGGACGTGGAGCTCCCCTGAGAGGAGGGGAGAGGGCATTGATGAGAGATGAGGATTAAAAGAGTGGCCCAGAACGCCAACCCTGCTGCCCATGTATACACACCACACAGGGAAGGGGGCAGCAGTCTGGGAGGACTTCCTGCAGCAGTCTGTGTTCCCAAGGAAGCCCCTGAAAGGAAAAAACAGCAGAAGGCTTCATGGTTCAGAACAAAGTACCGTTACTGCTATTGGGAGAAAGTACACAAAAATTTTGAAATACAGTGGAAATAAACAGAACAGTGGTGATGGTAACTTGACTAAAATGAGGATAGCAGATGGCATAATGGCTGCTTTAAAGGAAGGAAGGTAAGAATTTGATTTGCAGAACAGAAGGGAGCCACAGAAACTATTAGAAAAGAACTTTGTAACACCAAGATGATGGTTTCAAGATGACAGGAGCTGTGATTTGCATGTCAGAGTTAGGAGGGATAGATAAGGCAGAGAAAGGGTGGAGAGAAGCAGACTTAGGGAGAAATTCAGTAAATAGGGTGAGTTTTATTAGCTGTGAAAAGAGATGACCAAGACCTAAAACCAGGAGAACACGGGAGTAAACATCATACCAGGGTTGATAGCTGATCCGCTTAGCACCTAACACCACTGAAGCTTATCGACACAGAGCCAGGCTTGACTGCTTCGGGTAATTTGCACTTTCTGGATTCTCTTAGGCAGGAGATGTCCTCACAGACCCTGTACAGGCCCTGTCCTACTCAGACACACCACAGGCTGTGTTCTAAAACTGCTGAGTGTTCATGCAAGGCCTGAGCTGAGAGGGATGGGCTGGAATCCTGACCTCCTTCCTGCCAGCCACAGGATCTGGGCAAGTGACCCACCTTCTCTACACCACAGGCCATTCCTGCCTGGAAGGGTGCAGTGAGGACTGACTGCAATAACAATTACGTGCATGAAGGGCCGAGCTCGGCAATCCTCGGGCTGGGTAGACGCCATCACCCTCATGCCACCTCGGCTGCAGAAAGTGCCTCTCACTGGTGAGCTGGCAGAGGCACCTTCATGCTGCACCCCATCATCATGGCTGCAGAAGGACCTGCTGTGTCACGTCTCTGTTAATACAGCATCGCCCCTTCACATAATGCACCATCTCTGGCTGCCTCCTCCTGTGCTGCCAGCCAACCACTTCACCCATAGTCCTTCTGGCTGGGCTTTCCTCCCCACACCTGCTCCTTGGTGGTCTCGTCCGCGGCCTTTATCCCTGACTTATTTTTCTATAGATTCTGAGCTCCACGCGTGAATGTCTTCACTTACATGTGTCACACAAGCCCTAAGCTTGACACATCTGAAATGCATGAACCAAACACGTGTTTGTGAAACGCTGACTGGATGGAACTTGACTGTCCCAAAGGCCAGAATCCTCTTCTTCTCACCAGCGGGCCCAGCCCAGGGCGTTGCGTGTCAGTAACAGTTGGCACTGTGTCGCTGTGTAAATTGTCTGCGGATCTGTTCCCTATTCTCTTGAGAGGCCTCAGACCTCGAGGGGGGAGCCCACGTCCACTCATCTCCAGTTCCCACGAAGGATCCCCCACAGGCTCTGCACAGAGTGGATCCGCATGTATTGACCGTTGGTTGAGTTGAATGTGCTGAACGCTCCCCACATCCATCACATATTCAAACTTTCTTTCCAGGAAGCCCCGTCCGCAGGACAATGGCCCCAGTGTGCTCCTCCCTGATGCCAACAGGCCCCAGAGCCGACACTGAGGCATTCGCTCCCCCACAGTCTTGCCTCTGCTCCTGTGGTTTGGCACATTCCACATCCTCCCTCCATTCCAGGGCTTGGCCGCTGGATGAAGACACACGAGGTACACCTGGAACGGGAAGATGCCGGGAGCCCAGGACACAGAGGCACTCACCGCAGGCCATTCTCAGAACCCACTGTCTCCTTTTCTCTTCTCCTCTGCACGGGGCAGGGGCCTGCTGCACCCATCATCTCCTCCATCACACACAGGGCCTCTCTATGTGCCCATCTAACCTCAGCAGGGGCCCCACACGGACAGGGGCAGCCTCAGAGAGGCAGGTCCTGGAGGCTGGGACCCTCCTTGGTCCAGTAGAGCTGTGCTGTGGATGGGGTGGCCTCGCTGGGGGAGGGGTGGGGAGAGAGGACTGGGGTGGAGTGAGGTGGCACAGGTCTCCCTCCAGGCTGCAAATGCCCAGACAGCCCCAGTGGCAGTGGCCTGGGCCCACTGCCTGACAGTGGTTCTGCCAGCATTTCTCTCCCCTCCCCACCTGCAGATCAGACACACACCTCACACTCCCAGGGCCGTCAGGGTTCTGGGAAAGTTTCCGGGGGCTGCCTCTAACTCCATCTCCTGCCTCCTACTCAGGAGGGCACGTCCAACTTGAGTGAATGATGACATCTGTGTAGGGACAATCTTGAATGTTGTCTGACTAATGCTTATATTTTAAAAGACAATTGGGCCCGGCCAGCATGGCTCGGTGGTTGAGCGTTGACCTATGAACCAGGAGGTCACGGTTCAATTCCGGTCAGGGCACATGCCCGGGTTGTGGGCTTGATCCCCGTTGGAGTGTGCAGGAGGCAGCCAACCAATGATTCTCTCTCATTATTGATGTTTCTATTCCTCATTTTCCCTTCCTCTCTGAAGTCAATAAAAATAAATAAAAGACAATTAGTACCATCCTTGCCACAGCTCTCTAAACTGCGTAAAACGATTTGGGTCCTGTGATGGGGCAGAACCAAGAAAAGGAAATTACAGGAGGTGCCCAGAAAATAGTTACTGACTATGATAAGGAGACTGCAGGCCTGGCTCAGATGCAACCATTTGTGTTCAGAATTTTACACTTAAGTTTGGTTGTGCTGATATTTTAAAGACAACTGGAATAGAATTCTCGATTTTCCTTTTCTTATTAATAATTTCTAAATGCTCATTGCCTGCTTTAGTTGTTCAGCTTAACAATACTAATTTTGTAGTTAGTAATTACTAAGCTGGTTAACAATTGCTAAGTGCTTATTGCCTCCTTTATGGAGCATATGTGACTCAAAGCCTATTCAAACCAATTTCAAAGGCAGTTACAAGCCTGCCTGGGATTCATAATAAGCATTTTCCTTAAGTGGACTGTTGGTTGAGTATTAGAAATATTTTTCCACATTGAGAATTTTCTTACGCTAAAACTTCCTAAAAGCCAATCACTAAAGCCCTTGTGACATGCAGGGGACGTGAAATAGTCCCCTGCATAAATCCTGGTTGGTCAAATGGCCTAAAGCACAATAATGACACCTTATTGACCCTGCAGATTTACAGGGAAAGATTGTGAGGAAAGTTGAACAATATCCCACAGGGGTACACACATTGAGTTGAATACATTTCTCCTGGGAGTAGAGAAATTAGTATAATAATGGGATATCTGCGGGGTTCGTAAAGATGAAAACGGGCCTAGAGAAGGGGTGGGCTCTTCTGAACATTTTTGGCTCTTTGAATATTAAATACTCATGTTTTTCACCCTCTGGGCTTTTGCACTAGACCTGCCTGTATTTCCATGTAACCCAGGTGAAAGCACATTGGTCATTTCGGGATGTTTTTCTTCATTGAGCATTATGTCGTTATTTGGATGCGCCAGCTGGAATCTGGCCTGCACAGTTCCCTCCTGTTGAAGCGGTTGTTTTCTCAGTCCTTTCCATCTGCAGTTTCCCAGGAATCTCCGTGGCGCACCAGAAACCCTCACTCAGTCTTGCTGTGTTTGGGTGATGGTGTGTGCCACATTGTGGCTCTGTGGTGCAGGCCAGTTCCTTCAATCCTACCCGTAAACAGATGAGGGCTTGGGCAGCCTCCGGCCTCTAACCTGCTCACCTGTGTCCTTGCTGTGCAGGCTCAGTCATTCATGCAGCTATGAAGCAGAGTCAGAAATTGGCTGCTATTTAATCTTTGACTCATCATTGACCTCTCAGCCAGCAAATTTAACCTCAGTCTAGTCATTAACTGAATAAGTCTGAATCCTAATTTCAGTGGTATGCTGGCAAATGTTTAAAAACCTGACTCTCAAGGGACAGAGAGAAAGGGGGGCCGACTTACAGTATTTGCTGATCCTTTGGTATAAATACTCCCACCGTGGCCACTTTAAAGCTGACAAGGTGAAGTCATTTAAGGAAGTGGAGCTGGGAAGAAACGTGAGCTATTGGCTTCCTGACATGGTCCTCTGGACTCCACTGCTTCCTCTTCGGTGAAATGGGAATGATCGTGAGTACATCTTGCTCCCGGAATTGTTATTTTTGACCTACTTTGATCATTCATTCTTTCAATAAGCATTTGTGGAGAATCAGTGTGAGTCAAAGGCCAGGTACTGAGGATGAAAGAGCTCACTGTCAAGGGAGTTGTGATTCAAATAAAATAATACACATGAACCAAAAAAGCCCACCTTTTTAATTCTTAAAATGCAACACAAATGCAAATTAATTTGAATTAAGTTTAATAGGATGGGTGTACAAAGGACTTCAGGTCCTCTGTCCACAATGGCTGCACATATAAGCTTGTTGTGTCATTATTTAGTATAATGAGATATTGGAGAACATGTATCTAGCAGTGGTTCTCAACCTTTCTAATGCCGCGACCCTTTAATACAGTTCCTCATGTTGTGGTGACCCCCAACCGTAAAATTATTTTCGTTGCTACTTCATAACTGTAATTTTGCTACTGTTATGAATCTGATATGCAGGATGTATTTTCATTGTTTGCGACCCACAGGTTGAGAACTGCTGACTAGAGAAACTTTAATACTAATTTCTTTATATTCCATCCACTTCCAAAAAGCATTTGAAGTAGTTTATTATTATTTTTTTTTAAATATATTTCTTTATTGATTTCAGAGAGGAAGGGAGGAGAGAGAGATAGAAACATCAATGATGAGAGAGAATCATTGATCGGCTGCCTCCTGCACGCCCCCCACTGGGGATTGAGCCCGCAACCCAGGTATGTGCCCTTGGCCAGAATCGAACCTGGGACCCTTCAGTCTGCAAGCTGACGCTCTATCCACTGAGCCAAGCCGGCCAGGCCTATTGTGTTTTTTTAAAAGAAATAAATATAAGACCAAGTCCAATGATCACAAAGATAGAAACTGAGACACAAAAGTAGAGAGGAAGGAACAGATAGCAGAGGAGCTACTGAGAAGAAATCTCAACTGTTAGCCTCCTAAGAACTAAGGGAAGTGTTTATAGTTCTCCGATTTTAAGGCAATTCTTTAAAAAAAATCACACATTGATTTCAACATGATCATTGGATGGATCTACCGTGTTTTGTGTTGTTACCGTGTACAGTTCTCGGAATTTATTAATGTAATTACAGAACACCTACTTGAAACATATGAAGGATGTAAATCTAAGATCATGTTTCCCTAAGTCTGAGCCCTCAGGACCTAGTCTGTGCTTAATGAAACAGGCTCTTGGAGAGACACCTGCCCTGCTGGCCAAATCAACCTACTACACCTTCCCCTGGGCTCCTGCATCAAGTCTGCACGGTAGCCTGGCATGACAGCATCCCTCCATCCGGGCTCCCCCTGCCCTCATGCTCCCCCTGCAGACCCTGTCCCAGCAGCCGGGTTCCCACAAGGCCCCTGTGTAGCCAGGACTCCTACACATGGAGTCCTTCTTCCTGTCTCTATGGCCAAGTCCTCACCTCTTCCTGAGGACGGTTCAGATTCCCCTTCTCTGAGACCTCTCCAGCCAGGTTGATGGGCCTTGCTGTCCTGTTGCACGTTTCAGTTACACATTAACTATTTAGTTAATTGAGATTGTAAATGAATAGAAAGTCTTATAACCTGTTTCATTTTTTTAACCCTGTCTTTTAAAAAATATTTTTATTGACTTTTAGAAAGAGGAAAGGAAAGGGAGAGAGAGAAACATCGATGTGAGAGCTAAACATCCATGGACTACGTCCTGCACTCCCCCTACTGGGGATTGAGCCCATAACCCAGGCATGTGCCCTGGCTAGGAATTGAACAAACAACCTCTTGGCCCACTGGACAACATGCAACCAACCGAGCCATACGGCCAGCGCTGTTTCATTTCTTATGGAAATGAAAAGCAAAGTGCACCCTGGCTGGTTTGGCCCAGTGGGTAGAGCATCAGCCTGCGGACTGAAGGGTCCCAGGTTCAATTCCAGTTGGGGGCACATGCCCGGGTTGCGGGCTCGATCCCCAGTTGGGGGGGGGTGGGGATGCGGGAGGCAGCTGATCAGTGATTCTCTCTCATCATTGATGTTTCTGTTTCCCTCTCCCTTTCTCTCCGAAATCAATAAAAATATTTTTTTAAAAGAAAACGTGCTATTAAACCAAAGATCACCTTGTAACATTTTTTAGAAATAGAAATTTATAGAGAGAATAATTATAGAGCAAGGTAGGGTAGTGAAGAGGATCTAGTCCACTTCTTTTACACATAAAGAAACTGAGACCCTGAGAAAGGAAGTGACTTGCTCGAGACTAACCAGCATTTAGTTGTAGAAATCGACTTGGAACTGTAGTCTGTGGAATCCCAGTATTTTTATAACACCCTACTAGTTTCATTTTGGCTTTTCTTTCATAGCCAGCAAGTAAGATTTGAGATATTCACCAATAGAACTATTCACCACCACAGAACTTACAAGTACCCGGAGAACATACATGTCTGATCCCTCCTCCACACCATTCCCCTCCCCTGGGACACACATACCACTCCTGTTCCCCTCGCTTGCTTTTTCCAAAACTCTGTTCACACTTCAGTCACTAAATATTTCCAGTGTCTTTCCCCACCCCGGGCTAAATTAGATGTCCCTCCAGTTTATGTCAAGTCTTGTGTAAATAGCACTATTACCTTCTCACTCTCTATTGTGATATTTTTTTTGTTATCTTGTTATCTTGTCTATTATTATGAATTCACGAAAGGCTGGGAGTGTATCTGGTTCATTTTTCTATCCAACTACCTATAATTATGCCTGGCTCATAGCAGGAAGTCAATAAATATTTGGTGAATGCATTAATTATTTTGACAGGGAAACAAGACCAAAGCTGTGGTTCTGGTTTTGGCTGAATTCATGAGAGGTTTACCGAAGGGTGGGATTGGAACTGAACACTGGAGCGTGATTAGAATACGAGAGATGTGGAAAACAGTGACATAACACTGGTCTGACTCAGGGCTTGTCAAACGTTTTCTGGAAAGGGCCAGACAGCTGGTAGGTGCTGAATTCAGGGGCCCAGGGCTGACTTATTTGGGTCCTTGATCAGACTGGGAAGGAAGGAACCCCTTTGCTTCTGGTGATTGTAATCTCGGCTTCTCTGTCCCACAGCTTCTGCTTTTCATTTCTGGACCAGGCTTTGTGCTGATTCACTTATCCAGATGTTTCCTGCTTCTTTGTGCAAGAAGCGTATAGCTCTGTCACAATAGCCATCACAGCCAGGAATGAACACCTCCAGAAAGAGACCCCAAAGAGGTCTCTTTCTGGAGGCTAGCTTCCCTAGATTCTCTCTCAGCCAGATTCTTCCTTTGGCCCATGTGGTCACATGTGAAATTCACATATCAGAGTTCTTACCTACAAACTGTCCATGCAACAAAATGATAGCTTTTTTTTTTTCTAACAAAATTGGGAAAACAACCTCTAGTCTCCCTGTGCA
Source organism: Myotis brandtii (assembly GCF_000412655.1). Lineage (NCBI taxonomy): Eukaryota > Metazoa > Chordata > Mammalia > Chiroptera > Vespertilionidae > Myotis > Myotis brandtii. The sequence goes on from NW_005364139.1 coordinate 46,684, forward strand.
GAATGAATAAGTTCCTAGCACAGTACCTGGCTCAGGCAGGCTTCCGCTCATTACTAATTGGTACCGTCAACTGTTCCGGTAAGAGGAAAACATCTGGGTTCATGCCTTCAGACAGGGAAATGGTGAGCTCCATTTATGTGCAAGAGAGGGTCCTTAAAAAGTTGTGCATAAATTGTTTACCTGTCTTTTCTGAACGAAAAATTAGATGGAACCAAAACAAAGATAGTGTCCTCAATTTAAATCTGTGTGGGAGGAGTTGCCGCTGAACTAGTGGGATCTAGAGTGGTCCCATCCCGCCGCCTAGTGGACAGCAAGGGAAAAAGCCAAATTTAGAGCAACAGTAGTGATGGTCAGGATTTGGTTTTCATAGTAATTCGTGGAAAATGTTTTCTAGTCAGCATAAATTAATTTCAAATTCCCTATTATAATCGCTAGTTAAAAGATTTCATTATATTTGTAAAGCAAAAAGACAATACTAGTATTTAAACACCAAGCCCGAAACTAAATTTCCTAAATCACATAGTGATGAAGAAGGTCGGCTGAGGGGAGGGGGAATGCTCCCCAGGTCATAGGAGCATGAATTTGCATGGTCCACATTCCCGGTCACATGGTCCTTCTCTATCAACACACTCTGTGTTTATTCTGGCCGTGGACAAGGACCGCTCCCAACAGTCCTTGTTGGACACTGTCTGGGACCAGAGTCATTCCGTTCATTTTCCAAGAATCCAACTCTCCTTTGTAGCCTGGTTGGATACTTGGCAAGGGCCTGTGTCCCTGGTTTTGTTGTTGGGGGGTGGGGTGTCGGGATGGGTGAGGGTGTGTTTTTCCTCTCCTTTTATTATTAAGGCTGCTAATGACTGTGGACGAAAAGGGGCCACATGCTAACCTGACAAGCTCAGGGAAGGCCTGCATGGTGGCCTTGCAAACTCAGGGGCCTAACGTAACCACAAAGGATGGTCTGAAATGAAAACTTTAACTGAAAGCAGTTATAGTGGGTAGTCATGTCCCAGGCCGGTATCTTCCCTGACAAAGATCAACTTTGATCTTAACTGAGCCTACTGTCTTTTTGCATCTATGATAACACACTTTGGAATGTCAGGGTAACCTCCCTTTTTCCAGACCTCTCAGGGCACAACCAATGCACCAGACCACAAATTCCCTCACTGTTATTGTTATCGTGTTAATTGTTGACTGTAAGTTATCCTGTACCCACCTATGTAAAAGAAGCATTTTATTTTTTTATCCAATCCCAGAGGTTCCCCGCCTCCCCACTTTGCTTTCTTCTGCTTCCCTAACCTATCACCAATGGATTCCATGTAACCCACTCACATCTCCTCTTTTGATTGTAATGTTTAAAACAAGGTGAAAAACAGCCACTCTCTGGACCATTATCTCAGTGAGTTGAGATTCTGCTTCCCGGCCATTGTCGACAGTTTGGCTCAAATAAACTCACAAAAATTCTTTACTGGTTTGAATGTTTCCTATATTAACATTCTTCCTCTGGGTGTTTCTGAGAATTTTTTCCCTTTGTCTAGAAAGAAAACAACAGCAGCCCAATCTCCCCCCAAGTTAAGTAATAGCAGCCCACCTGAAGTACCCAGAGTTGCTCTTAGGTCCTCCAGCGAATGTCATAATTACTACTATAATCACAGCATGTGCCCACTTTGAGTTTCCAGGCACTCTACATTACACATATTTTTTCTAATTCTCACACCAACCCTACAGAATAGAAACCATCATCCCCATTTTAGAGACAAGGAGCTGATGCTCAGAGAAGTGGCTTACCCGAGATCACACAGCCGTGAGCGCTTGGCAAAGTAGAACTGCTCTCAGGTCTGACTCCAAACCCCTGCTCCTCCCACCGGGCAGTGGGGGTCTCACCTGTTCAGTCACGTGCCTGGAACCTGCCAGACCCTGGGCCCGAGATTCTGGGGTACCCTCAGTGCTGCCACCTCTGCAGCACCGAAGGCTTAGTTCCTAAGACTCTTCGTGCCACAGAGCCCATGGCCAGGGAGCCCAGGAGGAAGGGATTGAATGTGGACGTGACAGAGGTACAGCAACGGCAGCCCTGAGCGGCACTTTGCTCCCTGTAAAACCAGGGGCTTTGACGGAGGGACTTTCTCCGAGGTTTGCCAGGTTCTGCCAAGTCTGGTTTCTCCCAGGAGGATACTGGGTGAATGGGGCTTTGAGCCCAGGGCCCTTGGGGGAGACACCTGGGGGAACAAGCAGAGCATCTGCAGTTGGTCTCAGAAGAAACTCTTGTCCGGCCGGTGTGGGTCAGTGGTTGAGCGTCAGCCTATGAACCAGGAGGTCACAGTTCGAGTCCCAGTCAGGGCTTCGATTCACAGGTCCAGGTTGCGGGCTTCATCCCCAATAGGGGGTGAGCAGGAGGCAGCCGATCTCTCTCATCATTGATGTTTCCATCTCTCTCTCCCTCTTCCTTCCTCTCTCTGAAATCAATAAAAACATATTTTTTAAAAAATAAAAAATTAAACTCTCCTTCAAAAGGTCTTTCAAGGTGATTATGGGTGACCCACCCCCTAACACAGCCCCTTTCCTCCTCTATCTCCCAGAGTAGGGAAGAATAGTAGAGAACAGAACAGAATAAAATAGAATAGAATAGATAACAACATCACATACTGTGAGGGTAATTTGGCCCATAAACATGTTTTGTTTTGTTTTGTTTTAAAATACCTTTATTGTTGAAAGTATTAAACTTGTGTTTTAATTTTATGAATGTATTTATGTGGGTACACTGTGTTGAGATGTAAAATTTGCATCTCTCTTTGGTTGCACTCTAAGGAGTATGGAAAATTCTGCTCTAGACCACACTGGGGGCCCTATGAGGCCCCAGGTGTCCCTCACCCTCACCTGTGACACCATGAGCCGAGGAAGCCATGGGCGCTCACAGTCCCCAGCAGGGAGGTGGCATCTGAGTCTTGGCAGTGCTGGGAGGATCCTTCCTCTTTCCAGGCTCAGGAAATCCTCGCCTGGAGGCAGGGAACGTCCCAGATGACCCTGAAATAATGCAGTCAGCCCCCTGTGCAGGCTGCAGCCCCCTCCTCCTCCTGCAGGGCCCACAGGACAGAGGAGGAAGCAGCCTACAGCGCCAGGTCATCGCTCTACCCCAGGTGCCACTTACCCTGCAGAATAGCTAGAACTTGTCGGGTGGGTCCTTCATTTCAGAGCTGCCTGCAGTCCTGTCTACCCCAGGCCATGGGTGTTCTGTGAATGACTGAGGCCAGAGCCGGGTCATTCCCTCCTGGCAGTGGCTCTGGGGCCCCATGGCTTCAGACCCTGGAGACCCAACCCTTGCGTTCACTCAGGGAGGGGTGGATGGTCAAGGACATGGCTGCTCCAATGCTCCCCTATGGCTTCCTGCAGAACCACTCCTCATCCTCACCGTCTGCTCCTGGCATACGGGTCCCGGGCTGAATGATCGCACTAAAAAGGCATCTCTGGGGGTCACAGCAGGTGCCCCCGAGTCACTTCTGGAGGAGGGCTCAGTAAGTCTTTGTTTCACAAATACCCACCCCATTACTTTCTTCATTAATGTCTATGACTCCGCAGAACAAAGTCAAACGCACAGTCTTTTTCTCCAGTGACTGTTTCTGGGAATGCAACAAGCTACCAGGAAGCACTTGTACCTAGACTGTTTTCATCGCTGTCCCAGGCTCTTTGACTATTTCCTGCTCTGGCCCACATTTCTGGGAAATTACTCAATACTAGTAGGACCATCTGCTCCTGTTACTATATCTTTATTATGAAAGAAGAGAATTTCATCCACACACAAAAAAAATCAGTCTGTGATTTTTACCCTGGGTTTTCTGCTATGTTAGAAAACAACCTCCTCTCCCCCTCGCCCTGCTCTACCTTTGCCCAGATCTGTGGCCCCAAATTTCTGTTTTTCGGATGTGGACCGTGACTTGTGACCCATTGGCGGGTGATGAAATTAATATATGGGTCGTTAACAGCATTTTAAGAAAAAATAGAATAGAAAATATTGAAAATCATTTTATTTTGAAATAGTGGGACATAATCCAAAATGTCTATAAAGGTTGAAAGAAGTTTTTAGTATTATTTTTCTCTATAGCTGTCTTCAGAATATTCTAGAAGGTGGGGTGTTGGCCCTCTTGATCTCACTGTGAGCTTGTGTTGGGTTGTAGAAAATTGTTGTTTCTCTGTTAAGATATCCCAGCAGCAGTGGGCACACCTGTCTCTTTAACAGTATCTGTCACATGGGGCACTGAGAGCTGCAAAAATTCTTTGTACAAACACTCCATCCAAGGCCCTGCACTAAGAAACTTGACCATGCCTAGCATGCTGCTGGCAGCCCCAGGCCACATCCCTGGGACCCAGGCCCCCTTTGAGTTCCTGTCTGGAAAAGTTCAAGGCTGTCAAAAGAATTTAGCATTTGTTCCGGGCAAGACCTAATGATAGGCCCCTGACTCCCTTTCTTCAAGCATTTGCTAAGAAGGTCTGAGAATTGTAACACCCACCTCTGTCCTTTGAGCTATCTATGTACTTCTCTCCTACACTCCAGGAGTCTTTCTCAAGGTCCTGAAAGCCACTCCATTGCAATGTCATCATCAAGAAGGACAGGGCCTCTGCCTCCCAGTCTCTGTGGGAGGACAGAATCCCAACTTCATCATTGACAGCTAGCAGACACAGCTGGCCTAATCCCATTTACTGAGCAACCCTTTATCATTTTGTCACTTCCCTGACTCTTCTTGAGCCCCAGCTCACTCCCTTCCCTTGTCCTTCATTTTCCCTTCCAAGCACCCTATCAGCGCTGCACAAATCAGAATGGGACTCAGCTTCCCCTACTGCCAGCAGTTCCTGAATAGAATCTGTTTTCACCACTTTAATGTCCAGCATTGCTTATCTGTGACAGCACACACACACACACACACACACACACACACACACACACACACACTCCTCCTCAGGATAAACACTGCTTCTCAAAGATGGAGGAATCATGTCATCCTCATTGTCCAGAGCCTTGTTTCTTCCTGGGCTATTTCCCTGTATCATCTCTAAGTCCCCAGTAAAGTCTCACTTAGCTGATCCAGCCTGGTCTGTGACATCCGTTGGGAAATTAAGTGAAGAGTCATGTACAGGACTCCTTTCTTCCAGGGACAAGAGTTGGGACTATGAGATCCAACTCTGTCCGCATTGGGAGCTTCTCCTTCTACTGCCAAGCTGGGAAGAACTGGGCTAGTTTGACTAAAGGAGCAGGACAATTTCCTTACACACAAACCTTCCTAAAGAATATATAACCAGGCCCAGATGGCATGGCTCAGTGGTTGAGCGTCGACCTATGAACCAGGAGATCATTGTTAGATTCCTGGTCAGGACACATTCCCGGGTTGTGGGCTCAATCCCCAGTGTGGGGTGTGTAGGAGGCAGCCAATCAATGATTCTCTCTCATCATTGATGTTTCTATCTCTTCCTCTCCCTTCCTCTCTGAAATCAAGCAATATATATATATAT
>NW_005364139.1:52652-57528 GCF_000412655.1 Myotis brandtii
GTGTGTGTGTGTGTGTGTGTGTGTGTGTGTGTGTGTGTGTGTGGCCAGGAAGTCCTATATCTTTGTTCTTTCTCTAAACCTCAGAAATTAGGAGACATTAGAGACACTATGGTGCTAGAGGTCAAGACAAGGAGGGCAATGAAGTTTCTATGTTCAGAGACTCCAAGGGAGGCAGCAGGCAAGGGAACCAGGCAGATGACCAGAGACGGGGCAGGCATGGATATCAAGGTAGCCTGGCATGAGGAATCCATAAGATAGGTGACATCTGAGTGAACAGAAGAAAAGACAAATCCTTGGTGCTAGAAACAAACATGGAAGTGAAACCAGAGGGGTGGGTAAGCAGGCAGGCTGATACTGGGCCGCATGGGGGTGGGTGGGCCTGACCTGAATTAGTCTCCAGCACCAAGCGTCTTTAATTATGGCGGCATACGGGAACAGAAAAGGAGGCATGGGCCCACAGAAAGTAGGAGAGGACTGAGATCCTACAGGAGGTCCAATCTCCAGTGAAAGGGAGGCTAGGCTGGTCTGGGACACCACACACCGGCAGAGAGCACCAGGAACAGGGAAGGAGCCAAAAAAACTGGGCAGGTGCCAGGCCCCAGCACAGCTAACCAGGCATCAGGTTACCACTTGGATCCAGCAGGGAAATTGGAGGATCTCAGCAGTGAAACTAGGTCAAAACTCCATTTGACTCACCACAGCGGGTACACTGGCTGTCTGATCTATGGCCCAAGATGAACTCCAGAATGCACCCACTGTGAGACGGGGCACTGCTTCCCAAGGGCTTCCATCCAGAAGCAGCAAGTAACCTCTATTTCTACGGAGGCCCCGGTGGAATGGTCTAAAGCTATTCCCATGACCCCACATTTCCTTAAAGCCTCGGATTTTCTTTTTCAATTGCATAGGACCTTTTCATCATAATCCAAAACAAGGTAAATTGATGACAAGTTTCCAGTGGTTGAGAACCACAGCTCTGTGTCCTATGCCAAGTTCCAGGGCTCTGATCTGAGAAGCACAGGTCAGATAAGGCTGCAGAGACAACATGGTGATGCTGGTTGGCTGACACAAGGCTGAGAGGTCAGACCAGAAGTCAGAAAGCCAGAGGGGAGACTCCTGTAACAAGAGTTAAGACCAGGCAGAGTGAGAATCACAGTTGGCATGGGTTGGTAAAGCTTGCTCAGAGCGGCATTGAAAGGCTCAGGAGAGAAACGCTGTCTACTTTTTGCCATTCTATAGACCAAACCTTATGAGTTTATCCTATGAATTTATTTAAATCCTCTTGAACCAACTGAAATGTTTTAAATTTCTATCTCCTAAATTAATTTCTATTCAGATACCACTTACTCATGTCAACCAAAACACGCCCAAAAAATCACCTAGTAATTGTGTACAACATAATCTTATTCATTCCACACACATTTTATTGAATAAATAAAAACTTTATTTGTGTATTTACCAAAAACAATATCCTTAATTTGATCATTAAAAAAAATACAAATCTATGTAACCAAAATACTTAAAGGATTCGGTTAACTAAGTGTGGGCTATTTTTACCTATGAATATGAAAATCCAACCTTTCAAAACTGGTTTTGCAGAGACATGTTTGAAATATCTGTGGGTTTCCATGAAGATTGACTCTTCATGTTATGAGATTTATTACAACATCTAGGTCAGATATTAAGGGACAAAATTATTTTGCAACCCCAAGTTAGAACTTTATACAAGAAATCCCAGTGGTGTCTAACCACTTTGAAAATTCTATTGAGTATTCTTCTTTTTCAAAATCAAGTAGGATAAGTAAATAACAACAGTACCTCGAAGACTTTTATAAATAGGAAAGCTACACTTTTCACAGCTATAAGCAAAGCGTATTTGTATTTCCCTGAGAGCATAGTTTGCGTTGGGTTCAAGCAGGGGTCCTCAAACTACGGCCCGCAGGCCGCATGCAAATACAAATATTGTATTTGTTCCCATTTTGTTTTTTTACTTCAAAATAAGATATGTGCAGTGTGCATAGGAATTTGTTCATAGTTTTTTTTTAAACTATAGTCCGGCCCTCCAACGGTCTGAGGGACAGTGAACTGGCCCCCTGTTTAAAAAGTTTGAGGACCCCTGGTTCAAGGTGTGTGTGTGGGGGGAGGGGGGGTGAAGTCATTGACCGCAGAGTGTGATGAGAGCTAAGAGAACAGTTACCTGTTGATGACTGGGTGAGCTTAGCTCCATGCCCATTTTAGACCAGCCTTGTCAACTGGGGTCCATTAACCTGCCCTTCAAGTCCCACCCGAGCCTCTGGGCCTCCTTCTCTCTAGGTCCAGTTAGGTAGGAGCCCCAGCCAAGCAGCTCAGAGGCCCCAGAGCCCATGGGTCTGATTGCTAGTCCTGCTTTAACTTGTGACTCATTTCTAAGAAGTGGATTCCTTCCTGGAACCCCCTTGGCTAGAACACCCCCCCCCCCCCCTTCCCCCCCCTTATTCACCTCTTTCCCTTCTTGAGAATGGAGTCAGGCTCACAGACTCCAGGGATCCTGATATCATTTTTCTCAGACCTGACTCCTCCTGCCTCATCCTCTTCCTCCCCTCCAGAGGTGCTCTGTCCACACACAGGACCTGCCTCAAGAGCCAATCTGCTGTGGCTCACAGGGCACCAATCTGCCTCATTCCCCTGCTGGTGGTATGGATTATGACAGTTAACTTGCAACACACTAGATATTTGTTTACTTGAGAATGGAAATTAGATCTTAAGAGCTTCTATCCCTGGCTAGAGCCTAGACATTTGTACTTATCAAGTTTCTAAAACATAACTTGGACTTTTCCCTTTCCCTAAAAGCTACAGACTGGCAGCTTCAAGTGCAGAACTCTGGGTCATCTTAACGGATATATCTGCCCACTAACCCATGCCATTATCGAGAATCCCTATTTCTTGAGAGCCAGGCACCTGAGAATTCTACCCCAAGTCACCTGCATACCTGATGATATAAACATTATATAAAATTCTTTCCTTGCCTTCATTTGTGTGTTCTGAACTCGTCCTGAAACTTGGGTCCTGCATTTAGAACCAAGTTTATAACACAGAGATCCTGAATCTTCTCTTTCCTAGCACTGGTAGGCTCAAAATTTGCTGGCTTCTCTCCTTAAAGGACTGCCATGACAAGAACTGTTCTCTTTCTGAGGTGGCTCTTCATGTATGGCTGTGATGCTGCCATTGGATATCCTTTTTGGGAGTTCTTCCCTGAAACCATTTCTGGAATATGATTATAGCTCAGAAATAGTTTCCGAGGGCAATGTCAAAGACAGACAAACACGTAAGCAGTGACCTCATCGTTGACCTAAATGCACAGTTTTCCAGAGAGACCACTCGGAAAGACAATAAAGACGTGGATGCAGCCTCATAACTGTACATACATCTCTTTTTTCTTTTGCCAACTTATGAAAAGAAAAATTATAATATTTTCAAGTGGCCTATTTACCTGTTTATTCAGTGTCTTCATAGTGGGGATTTGTCTTATTCATTGGTGTCCTCAAGGCTTGACAAACATAAAGAACTCCTTGAGTGTTTGCTGAATTGAACTAGATTAAATTGAGAGCTTTGCTAAGGTTATTAGTGCTCATGAGCAAGTGATACATGTGTTCTAAATTTCCACAAATATGCTTGTATTTTCCCATCTTCCTTTCATACTAGGGAGCTGAACTATCACATGTGACCCTAAGGCACAGAGCTTTGCACACACCAACATGCACTTATATTTATCCTCAATAATCTAAGCAGAAACAAATCTTGTAATTTTCCAAGTCTTTTTTATCTGCTTTGAATTTTAGCTCTTCTAGCCATAACTTTTCTAAGAAAATTAAATCCACTATCAAATTTCAAACTGCTGAGAAGTACAAGCACAATATGTATGCCACATCTGACATGAAATAAAACTCTATAAAGAGTTTTGAAATCATATGATGAAAATAAAGCACATTGCGTAATGCAGTTACTCTGTTACCATTGTTGTTGCTTAAATACAGCATCTGAAACAGGATCTCTTAATCTGTTCCCCCAACTTGGGGATTAGAATGAATTTCCAGTGAGCTCATTTGCAAGTTCTAGTGCTTAGAGTGAAGGATTAACTCTGTTCTTTGAATCAAAATTGTGCCAAGCTGATCCAAAAAGCAAACAGAAGGGCTTAAAAGGAACCTGAAAACTAAGGTTCAAGGAGGGTGGGGTCTCAGGGACATGGACCCAAATCACTATCTAAAAAATGGAGTGTATATCATCAAGAAAAGTCGGTCAGTCCTGGCAGGGTTGCTCAGTTGGTTGGAGTGTCATTCAATACATCAAAAAGGTCGTTGATTCATATACAAAAGGTATAGGGCACATACTGAGGTTTCGGGTTCGATCCCAGATCGGGGTATATATGGGAGGCAACTGATTGATGTTTCTCTCTCCCTTCCTCTCTCTCTAAGATCAGTCAAAGCATACCCTCAGGTGAGGAAGAAGAAGAAGGAGGAGGAGGAGGAGAAGGAGGAGGAGAACAAGTTGGTGATTCCTGCAGTGGCCAGCAGTCTATTAGGATATTCATGTCTTTTTAAAACAGAGCTCTGAGTCTCTGGGAACCTCTTTTCTCCATGGCAATAAAACAGTTAGACATTAAGGGGCCAGGGCACTGGACTGTGCTGAAGGTACAATTCTGTCTCGTGATGACAGTTCTAGTCCCAAATGGGCCTCCTGTGATCATAAAAAAAACAGAGGCTTTTGATGGGAGAACGGAACACAATTTTTTTTATATCTTTCAAAGCAAACAGGCCTTCCCAGACCCACCTCCCCAGACCTGTCAGATGAAACAACCTCTGTTGGAATCCCAAGGCTCCAACACCAGGGATTCCAGCAGGTG
>NW_005364139.1:57563-58128 GCF_000412655.1 Myotis brandtii
CGGGGAGAAAAGGAAAGGAAAGGAAAAAGAAAGGAAAAGAAAAGATAAATACCCTTATTTCCCTGCCTTGATTAGTGAATCCTTTAGCCAGTTTTGGGCACCTTGTTTTTGTTTCTGGTTTCCTGCTCTGAGAGAGCCAGTATGGCAGAAAGGGCACTGACTTTGACATTGAAAGACCTGGGTTTAGACTCCTGGTTTTGCTACTTGCAATTTGAGTGACCTGGGGCAAGTCACTTCGCCTCCCTGAAACTCGGTTTCCTCGCTTGTAAAACAGTGATTAAAAAAACAAAAAACAGCCACCAGGTCTTTATGCTGGTTCAGTGACTTGTATACCAAAGCGCCGGCACAGAGCCTGGCACGGCAGGTGTGTCCTGAATGTTACCTATGGCTCTTCTCTCCTGAGGTAGGTCACGCAAACATTGCTGGTTGCTCTCAAGTGTCCCAAAGCTGTGACTTCCAAGGAGCCCCCACGGGGGGCCACGGGGATTCCCTGAGGTCCGAGCTAAAACGCACGCCCCGCCTCCTGTCTGAAGTGAGCGGGGCCTGGGTGCGGGGGTGCGGAGGG
>NW_005364139.1:58325-73707 GCF_000412655.1 Myotis brandtii
CTCCGCCTCCCGCAGTCAGACCGACACGGCGCCGGGCACGATCCTCCGTATGTGGGTGTAGGACTTCCTGATGGTCACGCTGCCGTGGTGCGACACCCCCCGGGGCAGCACGCACTCCTCCGTCAGTTTCTGGGCCTCCGGGTCCCAGCACAGCACCGTGGCGATGACCTCGTTCTTCTCGTCGCGCCCGCCCGTGATGTAGAGCCGGTTGTTGCAGGGCGCGATCCCGCAGCTGGCCCTCTCGTGGCTGAGCTGGGTGACCAGGCTCCAGGTGTCCTCCAGGGGGCTGTAGGCGTACAGCGCTCTCATGGCCCCACCTGCAGACCAAGGGAAACACGGTGGGCCTCGCACCCTCTGTTCTGGTTTTCTCCTTTCACCACAAACCATCCTTCTGATTCGGTAAGTCTACCATCTCGCCTAGAGAAAGTAGATTTATGGCTTTCTAAAGACTTCCTAAGTGCTGGAGACACACACTTCCCACCGTCCTTTAAAGGCTGCAGCCAGTGCTAATCAGGTTCCCAGGGGCACCTGGCTTCACCTCGCGGCCAAAATGCACCCCAAGACTGCTCCCTGGAAGAAATACCACGGGGTGCATCAGGCAGACTCTGCTCATAATCCCAGCTCTGCCCCTTTTTGATCTGTAACCACAAGCACGTGATGATAAGACGTCAGAAGGACCAGGAGCACGAAGTAACTGGCAGAAGGCCTGGTGCCTAGAAGCCGTCAATCCGTGACAGTAACCACAGGTGGTAGCCCCTCTTTAAACCGAGCATGGCCTGGGACACCATTCAAGGTCCTCGTCTCCAGATTAGACCTTTAAGCAGAGTCATGAGCCTGACCATAAACACACATGAAACCTCAACCAAGGAAGAGAGGGGTTTTTCCTTCATCTCTTTCCATATTTTACTTGTCTGATTGTCTCTTATTTGCTTAAGTTATCTATTTTTGGCATCTCCTTTATTGGTAGTTCTCAATCCTTGCTGCACATTAAAGTCACCTGTACATTAAAAACACTTGCAACTGTTGGCCAACATCCTCTTTCCCATTCTGATTTCATTGGTCCGAAGTGAGGCCCAGCTGCCCATACTTTTGTAATAAGCTCCAAGGTGATTCTAATGAGTAGTCAAGACTGAGATCCATCATCCTTAACATTACAAGCCAACTGTGGTCTGGCTGGCCAGGCTTTCATTCGGGCAAACTGCAACGTTTCGGAGCCCCCAAAGCAAGTAGGGAGAGTAAAATTCCCATGAACACGAAAGAAGAAATAAGGAGAGCTACTATTTATTGGGCACTTATCATACTGTGCATGTTTCAGTATCTGCACATGTTCCTGCAGCCACTTCTAACTCCTCCCTGAGTCCCAGGGATGATTTGCTTTGTATGTCTCCTAAATGTGGGCCGTTTTCTGCCTCGAGAACTGCAAGGGAAATCCCACCAAAGCCTGGTCCAATCCCATCTTCTCCTCCTTTTCAATCAGGACTTTGTGAGTTCCCAGGAGGGCTTCGTCTGATCTACCTGCATGGCTTCCTGGGTGGGGCACCTTGGGTACATAAGAAGCCATTTGCTCACTTACCAACGACATAGATGCGGTCCCGGAAACTCACTGCATTGATGCATTTAGCCTCCACTGGCATGGGCGACTTTAAACTCCACTTGTTGGTTGAAGGGTCGTAACACTGAGTCTTGTCCGTGGCCAGTTTTCCATTGGGCCCTCCCCCAATCACATAGAGCTTCTTCTTATGGCTGGTGGCTGCGAAGGAACTGACATGGACGAGGAGGGGTGCCGCCTGTAGAGACGCAGGGCCCAGGAAAAGCTGTCAATCACATTGTCCAGCTTGCTGCAGTGGCTCACAGGACACAGGCCAGGAGCCAGGGCACACAAGCCTGGGCATCCTTTGCCTGAAGTCACAAGGCCTGTAGCCTTGACTCCCCCTTGAAACACAGAGAGGATCAAAGCACATATATCCCACCCTCCCTATGGACTCTAGCAGGCGTTGGGTGTTTCCAGCCTGTTTCTCCCAGAGTTCGGTTCTCAGGTGAGGAGGGGTAGTGACAGGAATAAGTGTTTCCGAAGATGAAACCAGCCAGTATTGGAGAGAAATGCTTTTTCAAATGTGCATATTCATATTCACTCATGTGTTTATTCACTTAAAATTATTCACTATGTGGCAGGCATTGTCCTTGGTGTTTATAATATCCAGGAAGAAAAAATGGTAAAAGGGTTCCAGGTGGCCCCAGGTAAGCAGACTCTCCCACTCTGGGGCAACATGCAGATTTGGGGATTAAGCCAGACTGGTGCTTCCACCCTGTGAACCCCAGGGCACTAAAGGGGTCCTCCAAGAGCTTCTTGCCCATTGACATGATTCTCTTGGGCCAGGGAGCAACCCACAAGTGCCAAGTAATGGGGCTTACCGAACTGAGAAGATCTTAGTACCCCCCTCCCACCATTAAACATTAAGGGCTCCCTATTTGGCACTCTCCAGGTTGACAAGTCTGGATGCCAGGAGGACCTGGCTACCTGTGCTGTGCCCACAATGCCATGCTTTACACTCTCCACAACTGAAACATGCTCTGGCATATGACATGACAAGGAGAAAGAAAATACGAAAGTGGGAATAACCTGGAAATACCAGGAAGTGAGATCACTTGACTTTTTTAAAAAAATTATTGTGGTAAGAACACTTAACACGAGGTCTACCCTCTTAACACATTTTTGAGTGTACAATAAGTATTGTTATCTATAGCACAGTGTTGTACAGCAGATCTCCAGAGCGTATCCATCTTTGCACCCATTGATTAGCAATGTCTTACCTTTGCCTGAGTGTGATATATACCTGAGTTTGCATTGTGAAACTTGTTAAACTCTTGCATGCAAGTATATAAAAGATGATTCACTAATAAGCAAATAAACAAGGGCTGATTTCTAAGCACTACCAAATGACTCTGCATTCAACAAACAGTGTGTTAAAGGGATCCTTGGGTGTCCCGTGTGGAGAAGACAAGGGTAGATGGCATCTGAGGACACGGAGACTATGGGCCAAAACAGGCACCCAGAGTAGGATCCAGCCTCCCCCACACATCTGGGGTTCTGGCCAGGATAGGGCAGGTGTACACAGAGTGGTGACCTGCTCAGCAATGCTAAAGCAATGATTCCTATGAGGAGGGAAGCTCACAGCCACCAAAAATGTTCTCAGTGGGAGGTGAGAGATCAGAAAGCCATATACCAACATTGACAGAAGCCCTTCTTTAAGCTTTGAAGTAATAATACAAACAGAGTTACCCATAGAAATAATCTCCGATACCTCTGACCAGCAGTTGTGGAAGGGGTCGTAGGTCTCCACGTTGTTGATCCTCTGCAAGCCATCAAAACCTCCGATCACATAGACCTTGCCACCCAACACCACCATCTTATGCCTCCAGCGACCTATGTTCAAATACTCTATTTGGATCCATTTGTTGATCGAAGAATTATATTTCCAAACATCATGCTGTGTTTCTTTGCCACCTAGAAGAGATGCAAAGCATTTAAGAAACCACCAGATGTATCAGAAATATAGCTTCTCCCATAATTTCCCACAGATCCAGAAGTGCTGAATCCCCAGGCCAGCCCTCCTAAGAAAAGAGAAAAGAAATCCTGAAGGTGTGTGTGACCTATTTGGGGAGACAGAACCAACACAGAGGAACAAAAAGAGACAGTGTGAGGCTGGAGTGAATAATTCTCCAGACATGTCATGTGGCACCTCTGTGCCGTGAGAGCTCAGGGAAGAGGTGAGCTTCAGGGAGGCAGGACCACGTCCGCCTCCACCCATAGCAGGAGCCTGGATTCCGTGTTTGTGAAGCTAAGAAACAAGCTGTAAGGCAGGACAGGTGAGGTTGGACTGTTGCAGGGCCTTCCTTGACCAGCAGGCTAATTAAAAAGCAGCTTACATTCTGTTTGCTTATTTATTTTTAAAAATGCAAACCAATAAATATTTAAAAATCCCCAGGGTTGCCTAGCTGGTTGGCTCAGTGGTTGACTGTTGACCGATGAACCAAGAAGTCGCTGGTTCGATTCCTGGTCAGGGCACACGCCTGGGTTGCAATCTCTATCCCTAGTAAGGTGCATGCAGGAGGCAGCCTCCTGGACACACAGTTAAACTGCATTTCCCAGCCCACCTGCAATGTTTCTCTCTCATCCATTGCTGTTTCTATCTCTCTATCCCTCTCCTTCCCTCTCTCTCTAAACAAATCAATAAAAACATATTTTTAAAAATTATCTGGGTTTATAACTGTACAAAAAAATATAAGTGGGGTTGTCCTGTTTTTAAACAATATTTACTACAAAAGAATGAGATGCTCCCAATAGAAAATGTGAGAGTGAGCTGGTAAATAATTTTTTCCAAACAACTCTCTTATTAAACAGAAAATACATAATTTCATTAGGAAGAGAGAACAAAACAGAGGAGAACTGTCTTTTTTGGTGACTTTAATCAAAGGTTTTAACAAATTTGTATCTCCAATTCCCCCTCAGCACAGAGTGCCAACTCAACTACTTGACGAAAAATACATACTTTTCAGACTTATTAACCTGCCCTACTGCCCTAGTACAGCAATGACTGTCACTGATGATGCACCATGTCCTGGGTAAGCGTTTCTCTAGGATGGAGCCCAACAATGGGTTTCCTAGGCCAAGGGTGTACATACCTTGAATCTTTATAGGTGCTGCCAAAGAGCCCTCTAAAGCTGCTGGTTGTCCTTTCCCCATGCCCCACCCACAGTGGATGTAAGGAGGGGGTTTTTGGGGTTGTTTTGGGGTGTTTTCTTTGTTGTTGTTTTATAGCCTAATAGAGAAAAATAATTCTAGTTTGGTTTTCCCTGGCTATTAGGAAGACTGAGCTTTTTCCTCTTCTGTGAATTTTTAGTTCATTTAATTTAATCGTTTTTCTTTTGGTTGTGTGCCTTTTAGAGATCTCTATTTACTTAAAACTCTGTGATATTGGTCCCATGTCGGTAGTGTCAAAACTTACTAATTAACTATAAACTTTCAAAGAAATGCATGCAAATTTTATTTAAAAAGAAAAAGAACTCTATGAATTTTACTTCATAAAAGAAGACCTGATTAACTGGGCAGGCATATCGTGTGCATAGATAAGAAGACATCAGCCTTCTCCAGATAAACCCACTTATCCAGCGCCTTCAGGAATTTTCAGGGAACTTGAAAAGATCATTCTAAATTTCACTTGGACGAGTAAATTTGGAAAGATTTCTAAGGAACTTGTGAAAAAGAAAAATGAAGAGGGGCTTTCCGCAGCAAATATCAAACTATACTACACAGCTATTATACAAACAACGTGGTGCTGCATCAGACCACACACACTGATGAATAACAGCCAGAGTACAGAACAGACTAAAGGATGTAGAGATCATTCAATAAATGGCCTTAGAACACTTGGCCATTTACTTAGAGAAAAATTAAGCTAGATCCCTATTCCACATTACCCTTAAAATAAACCTCAAATGTAAATGCTTTAAAAGTAACTGAAGAAAATATAGAAGATATTAAGGATCTTCAGGAGGGAGGGACTTTCTAAGCAAGATTTGAAACCCAGAATCATATAAGAAAGTTACTATATAAAATCTAAATCAATGTTAGAAGACAACACGGCCTTGGAGAAAGTACTTGCAATACAAATAGCAAAAGGTATATGATAAGAACTCCAAAAACTTAATTAAAAAAAAAAAGACAAACCACCAATAGAAAAACAAATAGCTAATTTACAGTTAGCTATTAAATATACAGAAATATACTCGACCTCATTAATGACCCAAGTGTAAATGGTAAATTTAAGCATTCTAGACTATTAAAAGTGTAATTGACTGATAATAAAAAATAACATAAAATGGATGTTGAAAATGGCACTGTTATTCATCGTTGGTTGAACTATAAACTAGTACAAACTTTCTGGAGGACAATTTAGCAATATCTACAAGAATTCTAACTTCTCACATCTTATGACCACTTCTAGGAATCTCTCCAAATAGCAGCACAAGTTCATAAACATATGTGCAGTATTTTTTTAGTAGAAAAATAAAAGCTGAAAAACAGTCATGGTTCATTTATTCAATAAACTGTCCTGCAGCTGGTAAAAGGATAATGATAATGAAATGACGCTAATGATGGCTAACACTGTTGAGCTCTCACCGTGTGCTTGGGATTGTGCTGTACTTTACATGTATGATATCACTTAAAACATATGATAGATCCATTACACCAACTGCAATGAGGTGGAAAATGTATTGTGAATTGAAGTGCAAATTTCTGTTGATTTTATTGTGTTTAACAAGCATGCTTTCATGTATTGCTTGTATCGTTTTTTTAAAAAGACAACGACACATTTAAGAGAAGAGAAGGACACGTTGTAGAATAACATGCAGTGGATGTGGCAAAGACTGACTATAATTACAAACCCCGTCTTTTCCTCCTGGACACACAGTTAAACTATATTTCCCAGCCCACCTGCAGAGGGTGGGGGGAGGGGCGGGGAGGGCATGTGGCTCATTCTTGCCAATAGACTGTGAGTAGAATTGTGAATCCAGACTAAGGCTGTTCTCAACTCGTTCACACTCAACTCATTCATTTTCTCTCTCCTCTCGAAATGAAGACCACACATAGAAAACAGCAGCACCACAAGATGGAAGGAGCCTAGGTCCCTGAGTGACTGAGCAGAGCAACCCCATATACTGTTAGGGTAATTCACTGAGATTTAGAATGAGTTACTGAAGCTGGCATTATTTACTCTAAAGCAATACAAAACTATTTTTAATTTAAAATATAGGATTGTAATGACACAGAGAAACTGACATATTTTACTTCATACTCTATATTATTTGAATCTCCTACAACAATTAAAACCTATTTCTACAAGATAAAAGAAAGCTATAGCCTCATCTATGATATTAATATATCCATAGAAGAACTGACCTGACCTTGATTTTGGAGGAAGCCAGCTCTGGGAAGCAGCTTTTCCCCAAGTAAGTACAGGTTAGAGAACACCTTCTAGAGAAGAGAAGGGATACGTGTCTCCTCCCTTGGGGCCCCAAGAAGAGCTGGGTCGCGTTTGATGTCATGGGGAAAGCATGGGGCTCAGAGAACCTGGGCTGGAATCCTGCCTGACAGCTACCAGTGTGTGGCCTTCGGTGCATTCCATAACCTTTCTGAGCTTCCGTTTTCTCCGTCTGTAACCTGGAGATTTAAGTCACCTATCTTACAGAGTTGAGGTGAGAGGCATATGTTTAAATGCTACCAAATTATAAATTCATCTACTATGCTGCAAAGATGGTAGAAAACATGTCTTTCAATAAATATTGATTGAGCATTTGCTATGGTGGCCAGGCACAGTGCTAGGTGTTGGGAATAGTGCTGACTGTCAGATAATTTAAGGACTAATGGTTGATAGGCATAAATCATTGTAAATAATTGATCAAACTACTTAGAAGTAAGAAATGAAAAAAAATACTGGATGCTTTGGGAGTGTCTAAAAGTAGGACCTAATAAACTTGAAGGATCAAGTCTTAGAGAAGAACAGACATTTTTATTCATTACTGTATTCCCAGTGCCAAGCCTATAGCAGACACCGAATAAATTCTAGTATCACTTTCCTGTTTCTCTTCCTGCTCCCCAGATCCCAGCACAATATTGCTCCCAGGCTAGTGTTCATCAAGTAAAAATGTGCTTTCCAAGGTAAGACCACCTGAGCTTCTGGTTTCCATATCCCGACCCAGTCAGAGCTAGATCGTTGCCATTTACAATAATTCTTCTAGGATGGCTGCCTGCCCTCACTCAGGAAAATATGTAGTGCCGATGAGGACTTGCTTTGGCATCACGTGGCTCCTGCTTACCTGAGATGTAGACCTCATTTTTTAATGTCACGCATGCAAACTCCACCCACTTCTTATTCTCACTCTCCAGCTCATGCTCCGTCATCGGGAGCTTGGCCACCTCCAGGCGGCTGCGCCTCAGGGGGTCCAGGCAGGTTACCTCCGCCACAAACCGTTCATCCTTCGTGCAGCCACCGATGATCATAAACACCTCAGACTGGAACTCATGCATCCTGGGCTTGGTGCGCTCTGATATTATCTGGAAAACCAATGAGAGTACAGGATGACACAGGGTGTCAGAGCTCGGGTTATGGAGCCAGCAGAGCAGGGCCCAGTTCCCAACTCCGCCATTGTGTGACCAGGTGGCAGCACCTCCCTGAGCCTCAGTTTCATCATCTGTATATTAGAGATTATAGTGGTAACTACCTCACAGGTTTGCTGTGAGGATTCATTGAGATCATGTACATAGTGTGTTTGGCCCAGAGCCTGGTATATAATAGGTACTCAGTAAAGGTTATCTGTTATTGCTTTTGCTGCCATTTTAAGAACTCCAGGTCTGTTTACCATCAAATGCACTTCTTGCTTCTCCCTTCCTGCCTGATATGAAGCCTTGAATCCTAGAATTCCATTTCTGGCCACCTTCCACTCCTGCCTTGTTCCAATATCTTGATGACATCCCAGACTTTTTTTTTAAATATATTTTATTGATTTTTTTACAGAGAGGAAGGGAGAGAGATAGAGAGTCAGAAACATCGATCAGCCGCCTCCTGCACATCTCCCACTGGGGATGTGCCTGCAACCCAGGTACATGCCCTTGACCGGAATCGAACCTGGGACCCCTCAGTCCGCAGGCCGATGCTCTCTCCACTGAGCCAAACCGGTTTCGGCTACATCCCAGACTTTTGTTCACTACCACACTTCTTCTGAAAGAGAGGTCCTGTCAGGGGGAGCAGAGGATGGCCAGGCAGGTTGGGGGACTCAGTCTTAACCTCAAGCATATGACCCTTCAGAGCCTTGAACCACACCATGGAGATTTGAAAGAGAGCCACACCATGGATATTTGAACCCAGCGGAAAGAGCAGGCGTCTGCAGTCAAATACACCAGAGTTTGGTTGCACCGCCTATGGCCTAGTGACCATGGGGAAGCAACACAATCTCTGTAAATGCCTGTCATCACGTCTATGCCATCAGACCTTGGTATAGATCAAGGTGGTCCCCACCACCTATGGCCTTGTGACCATGGAGAAGCAACACAATCTCTAAATGCCTGTCATCACTTCTATGCCATCAGACCTTGGTATAGATCAAGGTGGTCCCAGGAAGTTTAGGAGGAAGTGAAACAGAGGGGCAACTTTTCTGTCCCAAAAGACCTCTCCCAATGAAGGTACCAGCTACCATTTCTAAGCTAAACACAGATGGACATTTGCTTTTAGGGTTTTAAAATGTCCCACTGTCATCACCTTCATGAACTTGGAGGAGGGGCAAGATTAAGAAGGAGACATAAAGATAGGACAAGAAGGGTTAAAGTTTGGGAAAGGAAGGTGAAGTGAGTTCCAGGAGTAGCCTTCACGCTTACACTACTGTCACCAGGAACAAACGCAAGATCATTCAAGTAGTGAGCAGACAGGGAGTTTCAGGGAATCAACTGGCTATGAGACCTCAAGCCAGGGATCACAGTGGTGGGTTGGTTTAGTTACCCAGCCTGCAATGGAAATGAGAAAGTGCTTTGAGCTGGATTGGGGGTAATAAAGGCAGCAAAAACCTAGGATGGTGAAAAGAGAGATTTTAGCCTAAGACAAAGAAAATGCCTGATTGTGGGAGATAGAGCACCATAAACAAACTGAGTGAGAATAAGAACAGTCTTCATTTGTGGGGCACTTACCATGTGCCAGACACTGTGCTAAGCACATCTCATTCATTATCTGATTATATCTCAAAACAGTTCTAGCAGCTGGTAGGCATTATTATCTCCATGTTACAGGTTGGATCTGAGCTTTAGAGCAGCTAAGTAGCCCAAGGTCACCCTGTAGGTAAATTGTGCAAAGCTAAAGCCAAGATTCTCCTGACTGCAAGCCCAAATTTCTGCCACTGGAGACTTTTCCAGAATTTCCTCTCCTCCTAAATCCAAAGTTTATGCTCCCACCCCCCACACCATTTCAAATACAAAAGGCAGAGCAGATGTTTTATAGCAGCAATTTTGCAGAAGACATAGTAGAGATATTTTATATCAAAGGAATACCTTCATCGCCTGCATTTCAGAGACTAAACAAATGGGAAGCAGGAACAGAAATAACCAGAATTTTGGAAGTCCAGTTGATCAAGACTCTGAACTTCAAATGCTTCACTGAATACAGCTTCAGAAACGGACACTTGTCCAAGTGTATGAGGGTTTTGATTCCCAGTGCTGAGCCACCTGCCAGCGACCCACATACCAGCACGGGATATGACCCATGTGATTGCCTACACTCCCTCCATCAGTCTACTCACCACCTTTATTTGCTTACTGTCCTCTATTCTCTGACAGACAGACATTTAGCAAGGCAGAGATTTTTATTATAGTGCCTGGTGTCATTTCTGGCATATTGTTACTGTTCAGGATTTATTTGTAAAAAATGAAGGCATAGCATATTAAAATATATGGAATGATGTTAAAGTAGTACTTAGGGGGAAATTTATAGTACTAATGACAATATTAGGGGGGAAAGGTCTCAAATCAATGACCTCCAATTCTACCTTAAGAAACTAAAAAAAAGGAGAAAATTAAACCCAAAGGAAGCAGAAGACATAAAATAATCAAGATTAGATTAGAAATAAGTTAAATAGAAAACATAAAAGCAATAGAGGAAAATTAAATTAAACCAGAAGCTTGTTCTTTGAGAAAATCAATACAACTGACAAACCTTGAGCCAAACTGATCAGATAAAAAGAGGAGACACAAATCACCACTATCTGGAATGGAAGATGTGAGTGACATCACTACAGATTCTACAGATAATAAGGGAATATTGTGAACAACATTAAACCAACATATTCAGTAACTTCTATGAAATGGAAAAGTCCTTTGAAAAATACAAACTATTAAAGCTCATTCTAGAAGAAATAGATAACCTGAATAGTCCTATACCTATTAAAGAAATACAATTTATAATTAAAAACCACACACACACACACACACACACACACACACACACACACACACCTCCTGGTTCTAATATCATCACTGGTAAAACTACCAAACATTGAAAGATATATTTGCAGAGTGAATGAGTGACAATGAACCTGAGGACAACACAGAACTAGAAAAGACACCTGGGGAAAGGAGGAGGCTCCTGGGGGCTTCACGCAGATCATTCCTAAGCCACTCTTTACTCAGAAATCTACCAATAGCCTAATGAAGAAGGCGTGGTAGCCAAACCCAGACGTATTGTATAGTGGGATATATGTGTGGATTTCATGTATATAAACTTAACAGTCCCTATTTCATTACATCCTGACTGCTTATCCACCTCCACTAAACCTAGTCTTATCTTTATACAGTAATGAATAAAATATGTCTTCAATTGTTAAGGAGAACCAGGTAAATTCAAATGATATGCACATTCACCAACCTGGTCTCCGTTTATTCATTCAACAAACCTTTATCAATCACTTACTCTATACCAGGGAGTCTCCTAAAGTCTGGAGATGAAAATTCCAATACAACATCCTTTCTGCCATAACAAGCTCCCAATCTAGAGATATTTACAGATGAGGAACTCAGTGGTTAACATGTAACAGTCAGTGTTAAAATACTGCAATGCATCAGGGGCTGAGAATGAGCGAAACCTCTGGAGAAGATGATGCTTGAACCGAATTTTGAAGCAGGAGCCGAAGTTGACTAGATGAAGAAGAGGGAAAAGGCATCTGAACAGCACCTGCATTAGCTGGAGGCAGAAAAAGCAGGTCCGCTTTGAGGAATTAGAAGCTTTGTCTCTGGGCTGTAGCAGAAGAAAGGGGCTGGAGATGGCACTAGAGAAACAGGCAGGAGGTGAAGGGTACAGGGCCAGGCTCTGAGAGCTCGGGCAGGAAGTGTGGGCTTTATCCCGAAAGGGGCGAGGAACCAGTGAAGAGGGTAAGCCTAAGAGAGAAATGATTAGGCTCAAGTTTCAGATCATCCGGCTGATGAATGAACTGGAGAGAGGCCAAACTGGAGCAGGAAGGTGAGTTTTGAGGAACTTTCAGAAATTCGGGAAGGAAATAATGAGAGTCTGAACTAAGGGAACATCAGGTTCCCCAGAGTGGGCAGGCAGAAAGCAGCACCCGGTGGAATGGCGACTGGACAGGGCACATTCTGTCCATGTGTGTGTCACCCCCACTACCCTCCCGCCTTCCACAGCTGGGAAGAGAAGGGCTGTGCCAGGCTTGGTGCTGGGTGATTTCTGTATCTCACCTTATCCTCTCAGAAGCTGCCCATGAGGCATTATCATCCCCATTTTACAGATCAGAGACCCAGGGCTTCTGGAACTGCCTGACTCAAACTATCATCAGTGTAGCATCTTCTCCTTGCTCTAAGCCTTAGAACAAGGAGCTGCCAGCCAGCCTCGCCTGATCTCTATGAGGCCCGCTAACTCCTTTACTTTGCTAGTTCACAGCAGCACCTCTCATCTCACCTCATTGCCAGAAAGGTGGTACATCCTGGCTTCCTGGAGCAGCGGGAAGACCTCCGGGCACTGCCTGATGAGAGGATCTGCCTCCACCGTCTCCACAAAGTACCACGGGTCCAGAAGCGGCAGGCGCACGTACTCCAGGATGTAGGGGAGCAAGCAGAGCCGCTCCGACTGCTTGTGCCGGACCCAGCTCATCACCGTCTCAAACACCTGAGCCTCCTCCGTCACATAAAGGTCATCGCTCTTCAAGATGTGGTACAGAGTGTCCACGGGGAGCTCAAGGAACTCCTCGGCGTTCAGAATCTGCACGAAGTTTTGGATGATGTAACTTTGAACCTGCTTCTTTAGACTGTCCAGGGAGTGCGTGTCCGCCAGCCTCAGGATCCCAACGCAGTTCTCTGGGTTCAAGGCTTCGGTGAGGAAGCTGGCGCAGGCATCCACCATCCGCAGGAACTAAGAGAACAATAAGGGACTCGCTAAATAGGTAAGAATACATTCCTGTGTTTGACAGCTCTATAGTCATTAAGAAAACATGTTGTAGAAGAATATTAAATGGCGTAGAACATTTTTGTAGTGCTCTAAGTTTTAAAATCTGTTCATGGAATCTGATCGAGCCTCTAGTTTTAATCAGCAACGACAGGAAATAGAGTTCAGCCCTGGCCGGTGTGGCTCAGTTGGTTGAGGATCGCCCTGTGCACCTAAAGGTGACTGGTTGGTTCCAGGTTAGGGCACATGCCCGGGTTGCAGTTTGGGTCCTGGTCCGGGTGAGTGCAAGAGGCAACTGATTAATGTTTCCTTCTCTCTACCTCCCTCTCCCTTCCTCTTTCTCTAAAATCAAGTGGAAGAATATACAGTGTTCATGAATTCAACATCATTAAAATCAACATCTTTAAAATGTTCATACTACCCAAAGCGATACAATCCCTATTAAAATACCAACAACATATTTCACAGACCTAGAACAAACTCTCCAGAAATTTACATGGAATAAAAAAAAAAGACCTGAAATAGCTGCAGCAATTCTGAGAAAGAAGAACAAAGTTGGAGGGGTCACAATACTAGATATGAAGCTATATTACAAAGCCACTGTTCTCAAAACTGTGTGGTATTGGCACAAGAACAGACATATAGACCAATGGAACTGAGAGTCTGAACTAAGGGAACATCAGGTTCCCCAGAGTGGGCAGGCAGAAAGCAGCACCCGGTGGAATGGCGACTGGACAGGGCACATTCTGTCCATGTGCGTGTCACTCCCACTACCCTCCCGCCTTTCACAGCTGGGAAGAGAAGGGCTGTGCCAGGCTTGGTGCTGGGTGATTTCTGTATCTCACCTTATCCTCTCAGAAGCTGCCCATGAGGCATTATCATCCCCATTTTACAGATCAGAGACCCAGGGCTTCTGGAACTGCCTGACTCAAACTATCATCAGTGTAGCATCTTCTCCTTGCTGTAAGCCTTAGAACAAGGAGCTGCCAGCCAGCCTCGCCTGATCTCTATGAGGCCCACTAACTCCTTTACTTTGCTAGTTCACAGCAGCACCTCTCATCTCACCTCATTGCCAGAAAGGTGGTACATCCTGGCTTCCTGGAGCAGCGGGAAGACCTCCGGGCACTGCCTGATGAGAGGATCTGCCTCCACCGTCTCCACAAAGTACCACGGGTCCAGAAGCGGCAGGCGCACGTACTCCAGGATGTAGGGGAGCAAGCAGAGCCGCTCCGACTGCTTGTGCCGGACCCAGCTCATCACCGTCTCAAACACCTGAGCCTCCTCCGTCACATAAAGGTCATCGCTCTTCAAGATGTGGTACAGAGTGTCCACGGGGAGCTCAAGGAACTCCTCGGCGTTCAGAATCTGCACGAAGTTTTGGATGATGTAACTTTGAACCTGCTTCTTTAGACTGTCCAGGGAGTGCGTGTCCGCCAGCCTCAGGATCCCAACGCAGTTCTCTGGGTTCAAGGCTTCGGTGAGGAAGCTGGCGCAGGCATCCACCATCCGCAGGAACTAAGAGAACAGTAAGGGACTCGCTAAATAGGTAAGAATACATTCCTGTGTTTGACAGCTCTATAGTCATTAAGAAAACATGTTGTAGAAGAATATTAAATGGCGTAGAACATTTTTGTAGTGCTCTAAGTTTTAAAATCTGTTCATGGAATCTGATCGAGCCTCTAGTTTTAATCAGCAACGACAGGAAATAGAGTTCAGCCCTGGCCGGTGTGGCTCAGTTGGTTGAGGATCGCCCTGTGCACCTAAAGGTGACTGGTTGGTTCCAGGTTAGGGCACATGCCCAGGTTGCAGTTTGGGTCCTGGTCCGGGTGCGTGCAAGAGGCAACTGATTGTTTCCTTCTCTTTATCTCCCTCTCCCTGCCTCTTTCTCTAAAATCAAGTGGAAGAATATACACTGTTCATGAATTCAACATCATTAAAATCAACATCTTTAAAATGTTCATACTACCCAAAGCCATACAACCCCTATTAAAATACCAACAACATATTTCACAGACCTAGAACAAACTCTCCAGAAATTTACATGGAATAAAAAAAAAAAAGACCCCAAATAGCTGCAGCAATTCTGAGAAAGAAGAACAAAGTTGGAGGGGTCACAATACTAGATATGAAGCTATATTACAAAGCCACTGTTCTCAAAATTGCCTGGTACTGGTACAAGAACAGACATATAGACCATTGGAACAGAACAGAGAACCCAGAAATCAACCCAAGCCATTATGCTCAATTAATATTTGACAAAGGATGCAAGAGCATACAGTGGAGTCAAGACAGTCTCTTCAATGAATGGTGCTGGGAAATTTGGTCAGATACATGCAAAAAACATGAAACTAGATCACCAACTTACACCATACACAAAAATAAACTCAAAATGG
>NW_005364139.1:74177-75411 GCF_000412655.1 Myotis brandtii
GCAGACTGGTGCAGCCACTTTGGAAAACAGTATGGAGTTTCCTCAAAAAAATAAAAATGGAACTCCCATTTGACTCAGTGATCCCACTTCTAGGAATATATCCCAAGAAACTAGAAACACTAATCAGAAAGAATATATGCACCCGTATGTCCATAGAAGCACAATTTACAGAAGCTAAGATTTGGAAACAGCCTAAGTGCCCATCAGCAGATGAGTGGATTAGAAAACTGTGGTACATCTACACAATGGAATACTGTGCTGCTGTAAAAAAGAAAGAACTCTTACCATTTGCAACAGCATGGATGGACCTGGAGAGCATTATGCTAAGCAAAATAAGCCAGTCAGAGAAAGATAAATTTCACTCATTTGTGGGATATAATGAACAACATGATGAACAAAAATAGATTCAGAGACACAGAAGCATCGAACAGACCGTCAAACCTCAGAGGGAAGGCAGGGGAGGGTGGAAGTGGGGAGGGTAAGAGATCAACCAAAGAACTTGTATGCATCCAGATAAGCATAACCAATGGACACAAACACTAGGCGGGCTGGGGCATGTGCTGCGGGGCGGGAGCGGCCAGGAAGAGGTCAATGGGAGAAAAAGGAACCATATGTAATACTTTCAACAATGAAGACTTTAAATTTAAATAAAATTTTAAAAAAGGAAATACTACCTGGCTGGTGTGGCTCAGTGGTTGAGCATCGACCTATGGACAAGGAGGTTACCATTCGATTCCCAGTCAGGGCTCATGCCTGGGTTGCGGGCTTGATCCCCAGTTGGGGCTGTGCAGATGGCAGCCAATCAGTGATTCTTTCTCTTCATTGATGTTTCTCTCTCTCTCTCTCTCTCTCTCTCTCTCTCTCTCTCTCTCTCCTTGTCTTTCTCTCCCCTCTCCTAGAAAGATAAATATCACATGATCTCACTCATTTGTGGAATATAATGAACATAAACTGATGAACAAAAATAGATCCGGAGTCATAGAAGCATCAAACAGACCGTCAAACCTCAGAGTGAAGGCAGGGGAGGGTGGAAGTGGGGAGGGTAAGTAATCAACCAAAGAACTTGTATGTGTCCAGATAAGCATAACCAATGGACACAGACACTAGGAGGGCGAGGGCATGTGCTTCGGGGCGGGAGCGGCCAGGGAGAGGTCAATGGGAGAAGAAGGAGCCATATATAATACTTTCAACAATAAGACTTTAAATTCCAAAAAAAAAAAAAAAGGAAAACCTG
>NW_005364139.1:75574-76717 GCF_000412655.1 Myotis brandtii
TCTCTCTCTCTCTCTCTCTCTCTCTCTCTCTCTCTCTCTCTCTCTCCTTGTCTTTCTCTCCCCTCTCCTTTCCTCTCTGAAATCAATAAAAATATATTTTTTAAAAAGGAAATATGGTTGACTCTTGAAGAATGCAGGGAGGTGGGGTGCTGACCTTCCACATAAATGAAAATCCATGTACAACTAACATATAGGGGAAAGAGGAACATGTCAAATGACAGACACCATGGGAAGATCAGCAGAATCCAGACCGTGGGAAACTCTACAGTTTCTTCATCAAATATATCACAAGGGGAACATGGGGAGGGGAGGAAGAGCCTGAGGATGAAAAGAGATCTAAGAAACACATCAAACTTTGGCAAAGTAGGGACCTTATTTGGACCCTGATTTAAAACAAAATAATGTTAAAAGTCAGAAATGTGTGCAGTGACTAATATTTGGTGATATGAAGCAATTATTATAATTTTAAGTGTGATAATGGTATGGCTATGTTTAAAGAAGCACCTTTCCTTTTAGAGATAATTACTGAAACTCTTGCAGATAAAATAAAAAGCACTTCACAAAATCACATGTACATTATGATCCTAACTCTGATAAAAGATGTATAGAATATAGGCCTAGAAAAAAAGACTGAAGGATAATATTAACAGTTGTCAATCTCTCTGTGTATCAGATACCATAGGACTCATTATGCTGCAGTAACACACAACACCCAAATATCAGGGGCTTACAACAATACATGTTATTTCTCACTCATATTGCATGTCCTTCACTGGGCTCTTCATTCCAAGACCCAAGACTTTGCAAAAGTCCTTAACTAAAGTATGCCAGTCTTGTGACAGGAGAAAAAGGATGGCTCTTAGCACTTTTGCTCAGAGGTGGTGCATGCCATCATTCCCACTCACACTGGGCTGACCATGTTAAGTCTTGTGGCAAAATTTGTTGTCAAGGAAACAGTAATCCTCCCACAGAAACTGGTCCCATAGCAATGGACAGCGAATGTGCTATATAAATAATATAAGGCACCCCACTTGCTAATAAGACTATGAGAATTTTTAAATTTTGTTTATTTACATACTTTTTATTTTATTTTTTTAATCCTCACCCAAAGAGTGAGGATATTTTTTCCATTGATTTTTAGAG
>NW_005364139.1:76917-91970 GCF_000412655.1 Myotis brandtii
AAGAAGCACCTTTCCTTTTAGAGATAATTACTGAAATTCTTGCAGATGAAATAAAAAGCACTTCACAAAATCACATGTACATTATGATCCTAACTCTGATAAAAGATGTATAGAATATAGGCCTAGAAAAAAAGACTGAAGGATAATATTAACAGTTGTCAATCTCTCTGTGTATCAGATACCATAGGACTCATTATGCTGCAGTAACACACAACACCCAAATATCAGGGGCTTACAACAATACATGTTATTTCTCACTCATATTGCATGTCCTTCACTGGGCTCTTCATTCCAAGACCCAAGACTTTGCAAAAGTCCTTAACTAAAGTATGCCAGTCTTGTGACAGGAGAAAAAGGATGGCTCTTAGCACTTTTGCTCAGAGGTGGTGCATGCCATCATTCCCACTCACACTGAGCTGACCAGGATAAGTCTTGTGGCAAAATTTGTTGTCAAGGAAACAGTAATCCTCCCACAGAAACTGGTCCCATAGCAATGGACAGTGAATGCGCTATATAAATAAGGCACCCCACTTGCTAATAAGACTATGAGAATTTTTAAATTTTGTTTATTTATATACTTTTTATTTTATTTTTTTAATCCTCACCCAAAGAGTAAGGATATTTTTTCCATTGATTTTTAGAGTGGAAGGCAGGGGAGAGAGGGAGAGAGAAACATCGATGTGAGAGAGTTTAAATTTTGTTTATTTATATACTTTTTATTTTATTTTTTTAATCCTCACCCAAAGAGTAAGGATATTTTTTCCATTGATTTTTAGAGTGGAAGGCAGGGGAGAGAGGGAGAGAGAAACATCGATGTGAGAGAGACACATCAATTGGTTGCCTCCCACACTCACCCTGACTCGGGGCAGGGATTGAACCTGCAACCCAGGTACGTGCCCTTGATTAGGAATTGAACCCTCAACCCTCTGGTGTGCAGGCCAGCACTCTAACCACTAAGCAATGCTGGCCAGGGCTATTTATATACTTTTTAAATCTTCCAACATGAATAAGTAACACCATTGCAATGAAAATTAATTTGTAAAATTGATTGGTTTTTGTGACTTATTTTTCAATTATTGTCATCCTCATAATATGAGCCCCATGTGTATATATATAGACTTTTACAGCTTACAGAGCACTGTCATGTGCGTTATGTTATTTTAATATTCATTTTACAAATGAGGTGTCTCAAATGCATCAGTTCATTCCTATTCATTGCTCTCTGGAACTTACTTTGAACAAGTCCAAGCTCCTATCTCCCCTCCTGTCCAGTGGGCCCCTTATAAGGTCAAGTTCTCAATGTTCTTGAGTTGATCAAGTAGCAGAAGATTGGAAAAAGGGAGACGCCCAGGGAGGGCTGGTCTGAAGATAGGTGGGAGTATAGACAGGCAGGCCTGCCGGGAAGACAGCTCTAGTGGCAGGACCTGGGGTGGCAGGGTTATGGGCCAGAGGATGGGGGTGGGCACAGGACTTAGAGTGGACCGTGTTGACTTAGGTTTTGCCCTTCACTCCAGAGCAATCTAAGGATACACACCCCTGGTTGTTTGGGTCATTTCCAATTACAAAATATTGTCTTTCCATATCACATCACATTTTCCAATTGTCGGTTTAGAAAGCACTGACTGAGGGGCACTGCAATGTTGAAGAAAGTCTGAATTCTGCTTCAAACCACCCTGTCTGCTGGTCCCAACCACCTGCAGATCTGCTCCTCGCATGAGCAACTGTGGAAACGGTTGAGACTGAGAATTCTAACACCTGTTCAGTTGTTCACAGATTTTCAGTTCAAAGAGTAAAAATACACAACTGAGACCAAGCCTCACTGAGCCCTCAGAACATGTAACCAGAGCCCTTTGTGGCCCGGCCCACAGAGACGTCGCTGGGGGCTGAAAGGGAACTCACTTATGTGGTAGCCTCCAGAGCAAAACAGCAGGTACACCAGGCCAGAGTTTGCGTGAGAAGAAGATGATGTGAAAACCAAATCAATTTTCTAAATATGTAGACTGTGTCTGAGAGGCCACCTAAGAACCTGGGAACAGCGGTTGCCTCTGGGGAGGGGACCTGGTGTCTGGGTTCAGGGTAAAGAGGAAGAATTACTTTTCACTGTTTACCTTTTTGTACCCCCTCGAATTATGTGCCATGAGGAGGAATTCTCTATTTAAAATAAAGTCACTTTCTCATGAGTAGAGAAAACACTAGAAGGGAACACATCAAAATGCTAACAGTGGTTATTTCAAATGCACCTTTGGGAAGTTATCGATTTGTTTTTTAGACTTTTTGGTATAGACCAAGTTTTCTACATTGAGCATGAGCTTGCTTTTAAAATCAGAAATAAATACTCAAAAGACTTGTATGCATGCATATAAGCATAACCAATGGACACAAGCCACTGGGGGGTAGGGGAGGCCAGGGGAATGTCAAGGGTCGGGGGGAGGAGACATATGTAATACTCTTTGTAATACTTTATAGTATTAAAAGTATTAAACAAACAAACAAATAAATAAATAAATAAATAAATAAATAATGTCCAACAATAACAAAAAAAGAAATACTGTCTTGCAATTCTCACGTACACATTGAGATAATAAAATCTAAGAAAAATAACATAGAGAACCTACAACGCGCAAACCCCTTTATCGTAAGTAGCTCGCTCACCCTCACAACAACACTATAAAGTAGACAGTTATTACCATTCCTGTCTCATAGATGAGAAAAGCAGATTCAGAAAAGTCAAGTCATTTCCTGAGAGATTTGTAAATAATAACAAGTAGAGCTAAAACTTGAAACTGTCTTATCTGGTTCCAGAAATGCATGTTTTTACATTATTTCAAGCTGCCTCCAGTCAACTAGTGTGTGCACAGGACAGCAGCTTTGCAGATGACAAACATCATAAATGTGCACACCTCTCCGGAGAGCTCAGCTGATCTAATCTGCCCAGATTCGGGAAGGGCTGGCCGACAAGATGCCAGTTCCTGCCCCTGCTTGATGACTATTGATGAGCAAAGAGGAAAACCAGGAGGGAGAATCGAATCAAGTACCGAAGTTCGCATTTGTAAGAAGCTTTGATCTAAATGTGTCTCTCCCCACTCAGAACCGTGCATTCATCATTCATCCACATGTTCATTTCCCAAATGTGTACTGAGCACCTATATGCTAGGCTCTCAGCTAGTGCTGGGGGGACAGCGGTGAGCGGAGAGAGACACCAGTGCCTGTGCTCACCGGAGCTGACAGACCAGTGGGAGACGTGAGCGGGAATCAAATAATCACACAGGTGTGAAGTTACTGCTGTGATAAATGTCCAGCGACTCCACTGCCTGAAACTGAAGCAAGTCCTACTTCTACCTCCAGCCGTACACACTCTGGCTCTAAGCTGTCACCCAGACTCTCCCTGCTGGAACCCCTCCACACTCAGACCTGTCTACTCCCTTCTCCAAACATCCCTAAGCTTACCTATCCCTGTGGCTTTCTGTGTTCATGACATTCCCTCGGCCCCGACCAGCTTCTCCCTCATCACTAGTGGCTAAAATCCTGTTCTCCTCAAACGGGCAAGTTTGATTCCAGAGTCCTACACACACACAAAAAAGGACTCAGAATAGCTTCCCTCTTAAAGGAGAGAACCTTGAAGATTACCTCAAGAAGGAGGAAGAAATGAGTAGCATAACCATCACCTCATCTACACAGGGTGTTTTCTTCATTCAGGGTTAAATCCAGGACCAGTGGGTGGGCTCCAGCGAGTCTCTGAACCCCTCACAAACATTGGTTTGCACATGTGCCGTTTTTCTGGGAACTGAGTTTGCAGGAAACACTGTGAGTTGCTCTCTAGTGTCCATCCACCTGAACACAAAGCCTACACAAGAGGGACAGCCAGGCTGAGAACGGACCAGAGAGTCTTACACAGACTGTGCTTGAAGCCTTCCCTGCCTCTGGACATTTTTAATGCTGGGTCAATACTTGTTTAAGAAGAACGAAGGAGAATAGAAGGAAAGGGAAGCCGGGGGTGGGGGGGGTGAGGAGAAAACCCACCTATTCATGAAGTTCCTTCTCAGAAGCCACTATTCCTTCATCGTTTCTCCCAACCTGGAGTCAATTCCTCCCTCCTCTGTGCTCCACGGGGCACCGCACCCACCCTCTTGTGGAGCACCCATTACGTTTCTGCCTGCACTGTGGTCAAGCATCGCAAGGGCAGGCTCGGGGCTGTACTTATGTTTTTCCTTCCAGCATCACCTAGCACAAACTCTGGCAAAAGAAGGGAAAGGGGGGAAGGAGAGAGAGAGGAAGAAAATATTTTACAGATGCCTACTATGTAGAAAGATCTGTGGTAGAGACTTTCCCACCCATTATTTTACTGAGTGAATAAACTGTACTTATTACCCAATATATTTTAGCAAGTAATAATGAGACAGATATTAGTGTCACCATTCGTACAGAGACTGAAATAGAGGGTTCCGAGTTAAGTGTGTTGCCCAAGGTCATACAACTGGCAGCGGGTAGAGATGATCTGAGACCAGCTAGCTAACTTCACCCAGGGCATTACCCTGCCTGTGACTGTTGCATTGTTGAGCGAACACAATTCCAGGAGAGTCTGAAGAGGCCTTATGAGGACAAGGATGAGTGGGGATCTCCAAGTTGCCTACATTCCCCCAAAAAATATGCCTCCATAAGCGCTTTTAAAGGTGAGGGGTGTAAGGCAGCTTCATGTGATCCTAACCAATGGCTGGGAAGCTGCTGCTGCACAGGGCAGTCAAGGGGACAAGAAATTGGTCTGTTTAAAAATATATATATATTTTTTTGTTTTGCTTCTTCATATTCAAGATTGTTTAAGACTTTAGGGCATATTTT
The DNA here is from genome assembly GCF_000412655.1 of Myotis brandtii. Lineage (NCBI taxonomy): Eukaryota > Metazoa > Chordata > Mammalia > Chiroptera > Vespertilionidae > Myotis > Myotis brandtii. The sequence goes on from NW_005364139.1 coordinate 81,754, forward strand.
CTGTCTCAGCCTGTCCCAGTGGCACATGAACTTGTTTATTAAAGCTGAGCAATGACAGCTAATGGCAACAGACAACCAACTTCCTGTTTGGGGAACATGTGAGCATAAGGTTACAGCCAGGCACCTGACCCTCAAACAAGGAGACTAAAAATACAATCAAAGAAAACCACTTGAGACATGGCTGCAGTTCCCGTGAGTAGTGTCTGCCTCAACGAGAATGCACCCCTGCCCTCTTCACCACCCCTCCTCTGCTTCCCTTCGTGCTCTCCACAATGGGGATCCCTGGGGTTCATCAGTGGAATTCCACCTCTCCCCAGAGGTTCCTTCAATCCACTCCAGAATAACTGAAGTCCTCTTCTGGTCCAAACCGTGTGCAAAGACATTGATATTCTTACCCTTGAAACCCCAACAAATCAGTGTATGTGAAGGGTTTGTAAGCTGAATTTTAATAAAATTCAAATGTACTTGAAAGTGTTTCTGAATTCATTGTAAATTTTTTTGTCACCATTTCTCTTCTCAGACAATAGATACTAAAAGTAAAGCTATTCTCCTGTCAGTTCTGTGTTGGTGTTAAAGAGGGATCTTCATATGTAAAAATTGTAAATTACCACTTATCCTAATCTTCCATCCTTTATCCTTGCCTTTCCCTCTCTCTCAGGTGGTGCACCCACCTCAGACTCTGTCAGGATGTGCTCCCCCACACCTTACATGCCCTCTGCTCCCTTAAGACTTTCAATCCTTGGTCTAGACTTGGCTGAGAGGTCTGTGGTTCCTGGAAGCTGTATAGGGTAGGTAGGAAAGGCAGAAGCTAAGACCTGCAAATAGTCCACTCACTAAGGTGGGGCTGGTGCTGAGGGACTGAGGCAACTACAGAGGTGAAGTGACCCAGAATAGGAATCAGAGGGAAAGAAAAGGGGCAGTGCCCAAGGTTGTAGCAACATGGATTTTCATTACAACTAAAACTGCCCCATCCCACTTCCTGAATTCCACAACCTATGGGCAGCACCAGGCATCCCAGGCCTACTCACCAGGGAAGGATGGTGGGGTAGACAACAGAAGACAACTTCAACTTTGAGTTTCTAAATACACTTGCAGAACTTATACTATAAAAATAGTTTGAAACATCAATTAGTGGTAATATCTGGGCCCTTTGAGTTTCAAAAGCCAGAATCCTAAGTTGTAAAGTTTATGCCAAAACAGTAGAAGTAGAAGTGTGGAAGATAATGTAAGTCAGTTTTTCCCACATGGGAGGAGTTAACAATTCCCAGACCCGGATGAGAGGATAGAAAGAGTCTAGTAATAGAGTGAGAAACAGGTGTGGGTCCCTGACATGATGTCCTGCCTCCCAACTCAGGCCAAAATTCCAGAGTTAGGGGGATGCTAAAAGCCCCCTGAAGGCTGTGGATCTCTGAATGTACGTCTCTACTGCTGAGATGAAATCAGAAATGCAGCAGTACCACATAGCAGCAGCAGAAGAGAATCTGGAGTGTGCTATTTCGAGACAAAGGAGGCCTGTGGTAGTCGCTCCAGATTAGCACAGGAGAGTAAATGGAAGTTCCTTGGGTGTCCCTGAGAGGGGCTCAGAAGTAGCTGAGAGGATTGGCAGACCCGAAGAAGCCTTACAAAAGGACAAAGAGAATACCAAGTGATCAATAAGGACTGATGGCCAGAACCAGGTGGGACTAAGGACTTTCCGTTGATGCCAATGGGGAAGGGGTCAATGACCAGAGACTGATGGGAACACAGATACTTCAGCATGAACCAATAATAGAAATGTCCATGGTAACCTGGGCCAAATGCCTCCTTCTATGCTGTCCTGGCACTATGGAAATGCCCCCGGAAATACAGAAGCGACCCGAATCCTGAACTGATTGAGTTTTCTGGAAGTGAGATGTCATTAAGTTAACTACAATTTCTGCTGCTGGTACAATGGGAAGCTCAGGATAAAGATTAAATTCAATGTTAGAAAAATAATGGGTTAAATCACACTTTTTTGCATACCTGAGTTTTGTAGCCTAAGAGTTAGACCCTCTGCACTAACTAGAATTCAAGAACAATATGAAATTCGAAAACAGGCTTAGCTTGTCCATGGCGACAGAGGCTAGAGCAGTAGTTCCCTGCTCTAGCCTCTTGGGGGAGTCCTGCTTGGGGGAAGGCACAAGAAAGCGATCTGGGAGGCCAGAATGTTCTAGATCGGGGTGGTGGTTACATGATTGTACACACGTGTAAAAAAATCATCAAACTGTGCACTTAGATGTCTGCATTTTATTGAGTGTAAGTTATATCTAAAAATAAAAAGAAGCAAACATGGAGATCAAACACAGAAATGTAAAGTTAACAGAGACATTGTGGGCAGCAGTAGGCTCACTGTGGGGACACCTGGTCATCCCAAGTGTCCAAGGTTCCCCAGAGGGAATCGGGCCTGAAGGGTAGCAGCTGTGCCAGTCGTGCCACCTGGCACACTCCCACCGAGCACCACTGGTTCCCACTGGGCAGCCCTCTCTGAAGGCCCCACTGCCTTCAGGATCGTGGCTTGTCTCAGGCCTCGCCCTGAGGGGTGGTTTGCGTAGTGGAGAACACACAGGAGTGTGTTCCTACCTCGGGTTACATAAGATAGTATAGGCAAAATAGTTGTCACATAGTGAATGCTCTAAAAGGGCAACTGTCACTGCTATGTGGACTGAGAGTAACCCTAGTTGCTCAACACTCACAGTCACCACACAGCAACAATGTTGGTTGACAAAGTGTGTGTGGGAGAGGGTGTATCAGATAGGCAACAGGTTGATTCTATCTTGATGATACTTAAGAAATAGTTGGGCTGGTTTCTTGCCTAAATTAACTGGCTATTCCAATGTTCATAAATCTAAGTGTCCCTGTCAATGACAAGAGAAGTTCATCTGTATCTTACAGTAATGGGACCTACTTTTTGCTAGGTGCTTGGCACTTAGTTGGTACTTAAAAATGAAGCAATTATTAGTATTACCCTGTGGACTACTTCCTCCTCTACTCACCCATGACATTTCCAAGAGCCAGGATTGGCTTCTTAGTGTCCTCTTACCAGTAAAGGAGGTAAGGTAATTTTTGTTGGGGTCTTGATTAGTTTCTGAGGTCGTCTTCAGCTAGTAATGAATAAGAGCAACACATGTATTCATTGACTCAACAAATATTTATGCACTGTATTCTCGGTATCGAGGAAGCCAAGAAGCCAACACAGGCCATTGGCCACTGACCACATGGCTTCCTCATCCATATAGGTTTCACCACCATTCATCCTGTCATCAGCAAAAGAAATATGAAAATAAGCAACGCCAGGACCTTCACCAAAGTCTCCACAACTGCTACCATGATGAAAATTAGGTCCCCACTTCAGAGGGTGTTGTGGAGGCACCGCATGGGGCTTCTCAGGCCCAGGCCAGGTGGCCAGGCTCCCACTCCGGCACCCCTTCTTTCTTTTCTCATGTTGGCCCTTGGGCCTCAGCCTGATCTCCTTTTTTCTTCTAAGCTCCTTCTTCTAACCAGCTGCTCTGTATCTTAGGGATCCTTCTACCCCAAGACTAAATGTAAGCTGACTGTGGTCTCCCTGACACCACATCTTCTTGCTGCCCTGCAAATAAGCTCAAGAGCCCTTATTCTTTTATGAGGGTTTTTATAATATTTTTAATTGATTTTAGAGAGAGGATGGGAGAGAGAGAGAGAGAGAGAGAGAGAGAGAGAAAGAGAGAAACATCATTGTGAGAGAGAAACATGGATTGGCTATCTCCCGCATGTGTCCCAACCAGGGATCAAACCTGAGACCCTGGTAAGTGCCCTGACCTGGAATTTGAACCCACAGCCCTTTGGTGTATGGGACAGACATTCCAACCAACTGAGCTACACCAGCCAGGGCTCCTTTTTTTTTTATGAGTTTTTAATAGTAAACTTGGCAAAGTTCCCCAAGATTGAAAATGTTTTTATCAAGTTTTTATAGTCATTGTCCCAGGTCTATAGGTTCTGACTACCTTGCTTATTTGGGACTCATAAGCCTGAAGGTCCAGTTAAGGCAAGGAGGCCCTTTGCTTCCCTGAAGCCTTGTTGGGTGACGTTTATCTCACAGTCCCTGCCTCAGATGTGAACAGGGCACTTTGCCCTTTCCTCTTAGGGCTTCTCTTACTTTTACCTTTCCAAAAGCTACTTAGAGAAAATACATTTCTCCCCATAGTTGGCCAATACATTATGGTCAGATTACTGAAAAATTCCTCTAGTGGACAGATCATTCAGTACCTGCCACACTCAGATTCCTCCTAAAAGATAGATACTGTCCCACCCCTGCCATAGCTGATTGGACCAAGGCCCCTGACCCAAGGACCATCCGTCTGTTAACAGGCCAGCAACTCATGAAGTTGTCTCGTATGAAAAGCTCTTTTCAAACAGCAAAAGTGGTGATCGGCTGGGTCAACAGACTTCTCTCTCTCTGGATGGGAGAGAAGCAACCAATGCATAACAGAAAGAGGCCTGAAAAGAGAAGCAGAAAATGAGGGAGAGGCTGAGTCACATCAAAGGTACGAAAGTTAAGAAACCTTTACTCCTGGGTGGGTGGAGAACACCAAGATAATCGGACTCCCATGGATTTCAGCTTCTGTGGATGTTCTAAAATGACAAGATAAAATGCCAACTCTAACACACTTTTCTCTACCTGTAATTCTGAGTTACTGAAACTACAGCACAGTCCAGTTCATTGTACGATTCATGTATCATGTGAATGTGATAAAATAAAACTTTAAATAATGGTTTCTTATCATCCTAATTCAGAAACAAAACAAAGATCTAGGGGTGGCTTAAGGAAATGTCTCCATAGTTCAGTGTCAGCTTATTTTATCCCAGGCAAAAAAAGCTGTACAAAGTAAGGTAAAAATTAACTCACAAATGATGGGAAGAAACCTCTATTTAATATCTATTACATATCAGGTACTTTACAAATATCACCTCATTCAATCCTCATAATAACTCTCCCTGATAAGGTAGCTATTCTTTTTTTTAAAAATATATTTTATTGATTTTTAATCCAAATAATATCTCTCCCTGATAAGGTAGCTATTCTTATCATCCTAATTTTACAAATGAGAAAAAGAGGCTTTAAAAATCTAAGTAACTTGTCCACAACCACACAGCAAATAAGTGACTAAATAGGAATTTAAACCCAGGTTCTTATCACCGAAACCCATGTTCTTTCCACTCTGCCACTCTGTCTTATAAGAAACTATTACAGATAACAGCATATTTCATGTCTAAAGAGACCTCAGCAACATTATATAGCCATTGCAAGAACAGGCAGCTCTACACATACTGACCTGTAACAGTCTCCAAAATATACTGTGAAGCCAAAAAACAAAAAAACAAAAACCAAGATGCAAAACCAAGTATATAGTCTGCTAACATTTGTATTTAAAAAATGGAGGCAATGAGTAAGAGTGATCCGCACATATATACTGGTATGTGCGTGGAATAAAAAGGACAGTAAGACTGCAAACAGTGAAGAAATGTTTCACTGTCTCCCCTTTTGTGTCTCTGAATTTGGAACAGAGATGTGTTTTATCTATCCAAAAATAAATAAATTTTTAAAACCACAAAGTGATTTCAACAACCTAGGAACTTCTATCCCTTATGGTACCGTCAAGTATGAAAATATTCCCAGTTTTCTATGGCTGAGACTTCAAAGCAAAGTCTAGAAGCAAGAGAAATCAGAAAGTGGGTTAACTAGATATCCAGAAGCGCACAGCATTCTTCTTGTATTTTCATAAAAATTAACACTTATAAGAAAATGAATAAAATGGCCGCAGAGAGAAATTTATCATTTTTTGCCTGGAAAGTGAACAAGATTTGGAAAGATCTGAGGTGGAGGATTACCAGAAACGGGAAATCAACAATAAACAGATCTTGCTCTGTCTCTCATCTGTCTCTGTCCTCCCCTCCCACCTTCCTCATTAAATCTAAACTCTCCACTGAAGCTCACCACTTGGGAGAAAATGAAAAGAAGAGGAAGAAGACAAAGAAGAAAAAACAACTTTATACCAAAATAATTTCCAGATATAGAAAAGATTTAAATATCAAAGCTATAGATAAAACAAATCTAAATGAAATTATAAGTGATTAAATATATAATCAAGCAAGGGGGAAGATCTTTTTAAATATGGACACCAATGCCACAAATCATCAAGTAAATGATTAATAGATTCAACTCAACACCAGTTTTAAACTTTTCTACATAAAAAGCTATAACTAAAAGTATGAGTTAAATGACCAATGGAAAATATTTGCAATGTTATTATGAAAGATTACAGTGTTTACTACCTAAAGAGTTCTCATAGCCTCTTGAAAAACTATCCAAAACTGAAAGGAGAACAAGAAACAGAAGCATAAACTCCATCCTCAATGAAACCAGGAGACACAGTAACCCCAAACCACAGACTATGAAGACTGGTGAGTGACTTTGCTGAGAGGACCAATAGAGGAACCAATTTGTCCCTCAGAACCCAAAAAAGCAGGGATATTAAAGTCCCAAGGAGCCAGAAAGGGTAGGTGGGGGCTGATAAAAGGGTGTCAGTTTAAGAAGTTAAGCCTCCTGGTCCTTCTCCTCACCTCTTGCAGTCTAACAACTCCCACTCTCCCTCCCCCTGGACAAGAAGAGTTATCCTCAGGAGAAACCACATCAGAGAGGTTCTAGACTCAGGAATACCAGAAACATCTGACTTAACATAAGGAGGTTAAGTAAAGATTTGCACATACAGCCACCCTTACACACCCAGTCAAGAGCATATGTAGCTAAGGTATATCCCCTAGGCAGGAGAATGAAGATCCTTATCTGGAGAACATGAACAATCCTAGGAGCAGTTCAACAGATAGTGACATTTAGGGATCTCCAATCTAAAAAACTGGCAGGTCACCTGATGACCCTGGTAAAACTCTCTAGTCTACCAGCCTCCCATCCTGCTTCATGTGCACTGAGCTTCAAACCAGCATGTTAAGGCTTCAAACTGAAAGATGAACAGCCAAGGATCAAATCATCAAAAGGATATTTGAAGAAACCCTCTCTAGCGGTTGAATGGTGCCCCCTCCCCCCCCCAAAAAAAATATGTGCATGTCATAATCTCCAAAACCTATAAATATTGCCTTATATGGCAAAATAGTATGATTAAGTTGAGGAACTTAGGAGGAGTTTATCTGGTGGCTTCTAAATGCAATCACATGTATCTTTATAAAATATAGACACACAAAAGAGAAGACACGCAGAAGAGGAGAAGGCAATGAGACCATGAATGCAGAGATTAGAGTGGTGTGGCCACAATGAAGGGAGGCCAGCAGCCAGCAGAAACTGGAAGAGGCAAAGAACAGATTCTCCCCTAGAGTCTCCAAAAGGAGTATAGCCCTGCTGACCCCTTGATTTTGAACGTCTGGCCTCCAGAACCGTGAGAGAATAAATTTCTATTGTTTTAAGGCACCCAGTTTGTGGTAATTTGTTATGGTAGCAACATAACAGAAAATTGATACACCCTCTAAGGTGAAAGTTGGAGACCTAAACAAGCAAGCTACCATATTCTCTCAAAATAGGAGGGGATTGTAGGTAACTTTACATTCCTTTTGTTTGTATGCATTTCTGATTTTTCTGCAATGAGTTTTAATGTTATTGCAATTTAAAATTATTAAAAAATGCATTTGAGGGGGGGAAAATGTATCTCCTGAGCCTATCATCATACAGGAACTCCTTTCAACCAGTGGGAAAACAGGAGACCTGGTTACTAGCCCCAACTTTGTCACTCAAGGCACATAGTAAGTGCTCAAAAAATTTGTATTCATTGAGCATCTATTTTGGTGTCAGATGCTATACTTGAAGCCACAAATGCTATTACTATTATTATTGTCAGTGTTACCTGTCCATCTTTGGATGTCAGCAATCCTCTCTGGGCCCTAGGAAAGGAGATTAGCATGAAGATGACAATGGCAGCTGTGGCTGGATTGAATAACGGTGAATGGCAGCTGTGCCTGGACTGAATAATGGTGAATGGGGTGATTCTGCTCAAGGTTATTGGCCATTTGGAAGGAACCTTCTATTAAAATTACCTTTTAATAGAAGGTTCAGAAAAAGCATAAAAGCTGTACTAGATAGAGGCCTCTCCATGACATGGGAGGAATTTCCCCCAAGTCAGATTGTTGGAGTGTTGGGTGGAGGCGATGAGGTGAGGGTACTGAGCGTCAAGTTGCTGAACTCCTCCTCCACATAACGAGGGGTGTTTTCCTAACAATCAGAAGCCTGAGTGTGTAAGCAGGTAAGGACAGAGAACAGGTGAGGGACTGAGGGGTGTGGGTAGTAACTAACTTGGAGATACCACCAGGTAAGGTGTGACCAGCCTTGCTGGAAGTAATTTTCTCTGTATCTTCAAAGTTCCCTGAGGTAAATGAGACAATAAAATTTTGCTCCCTCTTTCCCCTCTTTCTTCCTTGCTGGTCTTCAGAAGCCCTGCACACTCCCCAGCCTCACCCAAGATAATCCCACTGCCCATGGTCTTGACCCTGGACTCCTCATTCCTTCCCTTCCCAGACTTTGTTTTCTGTTCCCCTCAATTGCTGACCTGGTGATGATCCAAGAGGATGTCACCACCTAAAGTCCCAAACCATGGACAAGACCTGACCTGGCCTGTCCCTGGATTTATCATAAAAATCATCTTCAGCCCTAGCCAGTTTGACTCAGTGGATAGAGCGTCAGCCAAAGAGTCCCGGTTTGATTCCAGTCAAGAGCATGTATCACGGTTACAGGCTCCTCCTCTGCCCGAGCCCTGGGTGCAGGAGGCCACCAATCAATGTGTTTCTCTCACTTCAATGTTTCTCTCTGTCTTTCCCCCTCTCTTCCACATTCTCTAAAAATCAATGGAAACATGTCCTCAGGTGAGGATAAAAAAAAATAATAAACCACCTAAAGTCCCAAACCATGGACAAGACCTGACCTGGCCTGTCCCTGGATTTATCATAAAAATCATCTTCAGCCCTAGCCAGTTTGGCTCAGTGGATAGAGCGTCAGCCAAAGAGTCCTGGTTTGATTCCAGTCAAGGGCATGTACCACGGTTACAGGCTCCTCCTCTGCCGGGGCCCTGGGTGCAGGAGGCCACCAATCAATGTGTTTCTCTCACTTCAATGTTTCTCTCTGTCTTTCCCTCTCTCTTCCACTCTCTCTAAAAATCAATGGAAAAATATTCTCGGGTGAGGATTAAAAAAAGGGAAAAAATCATCTTCAGTGAGATGATCTCTGTTGTAATCCAATGGAACCAAGTTCAAAGTGTAATCTTAGACCTAGGCAAAGTTGGTTACCTGGGGATAGGAGCCCTGTGATAATTGTGGATACAATTAACATCATCTATAGGTCTAATTATTCTGTGAATTAAATATAGTAATCCAATCATAAAATTGGATTGAAACAAACATAGCCAAATGCCAATAATGAAACTTAATTCTGAGGGTTCTCTATCTCATCTTCTTTTATACCCCTCATGAGAGGTACTCTTCTTTCACACCCACCACAAAGTGCTGACCAGTCAGGGTTTTGCTTTCCCCAGAATCTACACACTCCTCCTCAAGAGGCTGCATGGGGTGGTCGCAAGCGTGTGGCCCATGGACTCAGAGAGCCCAGGGCTCAAATCCTAGCCTTGTCACTTATCCTCAATTTGTCTTACTTTCCCCACCCAACAAGTTGTGCTAAGGCTTAGAAGTTAAGTATATGAACTGGTGACTTCAGGGCCTGGCTCCAATTGGGCTTCTGTAAATTATAGGCATTGATCCTGGAGTCAGGAACTGAGTGTAGGTATGAGACACCAAGCTCCCCTGGTTTCATTGCATGAAGGAGTCACTGCCTCATCTCACCCAAGAGGCATCTTCTGACTTTCAAGTAAGCACAGGCCCAGCTAATTATGCGTGTGTGTCCCAGGTACAGACCTGGGAGCCAGTCCAGGCAGGCCTCTGGGGAAACATGCAGAAGAGAGCACTGAGCCTGCTTGTTCACTCACCTGGAAGAGGTTAGCCGCTTCCAGGACCCGCTGGACGTTCTGCTTGGTGATCAGCGCCTTGCTGGTGTAGGTGTAGTCCAGGAGAGTGTGCATGGTCTCAGCATCGACTCCTTTGATAATGATCCTCTTCTCATACTTTTCCTTTAAGTCATTGCAGAACATGGCCCTGGAGGAGAGACATGAGAATGT
>NW_005364139.1:92678-102569 GCF_000412655.1 Myotis brandtii
TAACTCTCTATCCCTCTCACTTCCTCTCTGTAAAAAAATCAATAAAATATATTTTTTTAAAAAAAAGAGGAAGAGAGACCAAAACTCTCTCTCTGCCATGTGAGCACACAGTGGGCATCCATCAGCCAGGATGGGAGTCTTCACAGAAACAGACCATGCTGGCTGGCACCATGATCTTGGACTCCTAGCCTCTAAAATTATGAGAACAGGTGCCACTATCTTCCAGCCACATCGCTGAAATGGGAAGGTCCCAAAGTGGAGCCCTGGTGTTGGAATGTACGTCCCAAAACTGGAAATCACTCATCAGTTCAAATTACTTGACTAGCCTACTTTTGAACCTTTTATTTTAGTTAATGAGATCTTCTCCCTCGGGTTCCCTCTGTCCTTCTTCCTCCATCCTTATCAACAATAATCCGCTACCCTTCTCTCTTCCCTCCTCTTCTCTCTTTCCTTCCCTCTTTCTTTCTTTTGCCCCCTTATATTTATTATTATATTATATTATTATTATTAAATTATTATTATTATTTTAATCCTCACCCAAGGATTTTTTCCACTGATTTTTAGAGAGAGTGGAAGAGAGAGGGAAAGACAGAGAGAAACATTGATGTGAGAAAAACACATCAGTTGGTTGCCTCCTGCATGAGCCCCGGCCAGGGCCTGGGCCGGGGAGGAGCCTACAACTGAGGTACGTGCCCTTGATGGGACCCTTTGCTCTATTCACTGAGCCAAAGCAGCTCTCTTTCCTTCCCTCTTTCTCCTCACAGAATATGATAATATGAAAAAAAGAGCAGATGTGAATTCTGAAATGTTAACAAACCCCAGCCTGGAACCAGAGGTGCGGTGGTGTCATTTGGACCAATGGCCACTCTCTTCAGCCATAAATCCTCTTGGCCAGAGGGGCACAGAGCTGTCTACAGAAGCACACACCTTTTAAAGTGATGTCACGAAGGACTTACCTTGCTGCCTCCTGATTCCATAAAGAACCCTGCCATCAAAGCAACCACACAATTCCTTCCCAGCCAGCTCAGCCTGCCTTCCCGGGAGGCACTGGACAAGCTCACTCCCCAAGCCTCCTCTGTTTGAGTTTGTAGAACAGCACGGCCCAATAGAAACATAATGAGAGCCATATGTGCCATTTTAAATTTTCCAGTAATTTTATTTTTTTAAGTAAAAAGAAGTAAAATTAATTTTAATAGCCTTTATTTAATATACCTCAAATATTATCATTTCAACGTGCAATATTTTTAAATCATTAATGAGATAATTTACATTCTTTTTTTCATACTAAGTCTTCAAAATCCTTCATGTATATTTTATACTTAAAATACATCTCAATTCAGACCAAACATGATACAAATGCTTAGTGGCCACATGTGACTAGTGGCTACAGTATTAGATGGTGCAGCTGTAGAGCACCAATCCTGAACTCTGGGGTTGAGACACCCAGATCTGCAATCATGTCAGAGGGCAAAGTGAATGTCACCCGCATGAATGCCATGTACATGAATATATGAGAAACAGGACAGTTAGCAAGAAAGGGTGGGCAGTGATGATGAGGTCAAATAAAGGGTCTTATCACTGAGGCAACATGTAGTCAGAGTCCCACCAAGATGAAATTTCGAAATGCTACTTCACCTAGATTGTGGTTTTAAGATTAGTGAAAGTTGAATTTCATTGAATGTGTATAATCTCAAAAATTCCAATGAAAACTAGAAAAGTCTAATAGGGAGGTGTTTTAATATTAAATGAGGTAGATATGTAAATTGTCTAATTCAGTGCCTTTCACTCTGAAGGGCTCTTAAATGAAGCCTTTCCCATGTGACACAATTATTGGGGTCATCTGGACTCTTGCTCGGAGTATCACCCAGACCCAGCTTCTGAATTCTCTCTTGGACTCAGTCACTGAGTAAGGTCTTGCCCCAGCTCAGCCCATACCTAACTGGGTCCCCCAGGAGCCAACCTTTGTGAGCTAGTGATGTTTTAGGGGCATGAGGGAGTAGGACTGGGAAGAGGATGAGAACAAGCCAGACAAACACTGTATAGAAAGTCATTTTATTTTTTTAATATGTTTCTATTGATTTTAGAGAGAATGGGAGAGGGATAGAGAGATACAAACATCAATGAGAGAGAGAGATGTCAATCAGCTGCTTCCTACAAGCCCTACCTCCCCCACCAATTAGGGATTGAGCCCGAAACCTAGGCATGTTCCCTGACTGGGAATCAAACTGGGGACCTCTTGGTTCATGGGTCGACACTCAACCACTGAGCCACACCAGCTGGGCTAGAAAGTCATTCTATTCTGCAGGGAACCACTGAAGAATACAATCCAGAGCTGTTCCGACAAGAGGCAAAGAAGCTGGACAGACTGTGTTATACCAGCACCTGCCGGCAGTCTCAGTTGAGGAGGTAAATTCTCAGCACTTCTGGTTTTCAGTGGGTGAGTGTTCATGTGCACAAGCAAAGGGGCTCTGGGAGCCGCGGGAGGGTGGAGAGAAGACTGCAGTACTGGCTGGTAGCAGGTGGAGAGGGGGCTGTGGTCTGGTCTCGGCCCTGATGCTAACTCACTGTGTGACTTTGTGCAAGTGAGCAAACCTCAGTTTCCTCCTCTGTGACACGGTTTAATAATAGTCCCTATGCCAGAGAGTTGTTAGAAAGAATAAGTAAGATAATGTACACAAAGTACCCAACACTCACTAAGCGAAGGCATTTCGACCAGATGAGAGGGTTCTTGGCAGGCTGGTGAGGGATTCTTGGGGAGGTGGGCCAATCACGTTCTGGCTTGCAACCCTCGATGCCCAAGTCCAGGCCAGTAAGTGGGTGTCAGTCATTGCACTGCTGCCCACCACCCATCCAGAGTAGAGTTAGGTACAGGCTGCACACACACTGGTCTAGAAACATTAGCTTGGTGCCAGGCACATAGAATCTCATTAGATGTTCCTGGAAGAGAGAGGAAGGAAGTGCCCTAAAGATAGTCCCTCTCGGAGCTCCAGTGGCGCAATCGGTTAGCACGTGGTACTTATAAGATAGTCCCTCTCTTGCCTGCTTTAGCTCCCAAAGAGCATTTCTCTGCTCTCCTCTGAGACTTTTTCACTGATTTTCTGCCACTTAAATACACTCTCTTGGGCCACAAGCATCAGGCTGAACACAGATAAGGCGAAACTAAGGAGAAATTTATGTATTTCTCATGGACCAAACTCCGTGGCCTCTGCCGCTCTCCCAGGAGATCCATGGAAACACTTTGGCAAAGTTGGGACCCCATGAAATGTGCATAACCTGGGCAAGGTGGGCCACCCCTAAGTTTCCCTTTAACAACAGTAATCTTTTTAAAATTGTTTTATTGCTTAAAGTATTACAAAGAGTATTATATATGTCTCCTTTTTTTTTCTCCCCTTGACCTTCCCCTAGCCTCCCATACCCCCCAGTGTCTTGTGTCCATTGGTTATGCTTATATGCATGCATACAAGTCCTTCGGTTGATCTCTTACCCACCCCTCCCCCCAACCCTCCCCAGCCTTCCTGCTGTAGTTTGACAGTCTGTTCGATGTTGCTCTGCCTCAATAACAGTAATCTTTTACATTTATGTGTATAGCACTTTGTAGGGCAAACAACATTATTTTCTTTGAATATTACACCCATTTTGTAGGTGATAGACTGAGATAGAAGTTACTAGTAAGTAAATTGCCCAAGACATTACAGGTTGTCAGCAATAAAATGGGGGCCAGAGCCTAGGACTCTGGGCTCTTCGTCTGGAGCTCAACAGTGCATGAAACTAAGAAAATCAGCAGGAGTTCAAGGTCATCTTTAGGGGTCAACTGAGTTTCAGCACTGAGTGAACCAGACCAAGCTTTGCTCTCTGAGAACACAGCTGAGTTAGTTGCTGACCATTTTCCCTTAGCTTATACAGGATATAAATAAAAAATTTTGTGCAATAAAAATTGTAGATAGTGGCTACAGGGTCAAGCCTCGGACTGACCTGTGGCAGAGCCACATACAAGTCCCAGCTTGGCGGGCAGAGCCCTCCTAGCACAATTAAGCTTGACCTTACAGTCCTCCCTTGTTCCTAGGTAGCTAATGGGCTGTGGGAGGTGCAGCAAGTGCTGCCAAAACAAGGCTTGAGTAACGAAATAGATTTGAAACTTGCAAGAACATTGTAAACATGTTGACCACTCCCCTTGTTTTGCTTTGTGTGATCTGACTATCAAATAAAGCTTCGGGCTCACAGGCTGTGTCACTGTTTCCTCATCCAGGCACAATGATCCCACCTGGTCCTTCTCTTGTCTGTCTTCTTTAATCCTTCACCGCCCCTCCTCAGGTTCACCCTTGGCCATGCTGGATGCAGTTCAAAAAATACTTTCTAGCCAGACACTGACCAATTCCCATGAGACTCTTGTAAAACAGAGGTAGCTATTAAAATCCTCATTTCACAGTAGAAACAGTCTTGAAGTAGGAAGCCAGTTGCCCAATACTTGAGTCAGCTCGGACCCCAAAATAGAGCTTGGGGGAGTGAGCTTCTCTCCTACAACAGCCATGAAGGCATCCCAGGGCCCCAAACACTGCCTGGGTCACACTCCCCTCTGAGCTCTGCGGGCCTCACTTCTTATCTCATCCAGATATCACCTCCTCAGAGCAGCCCTCACTGACACTGCCCCCATCTAAATAGTCACTCCCCAACATCTTTATCTCCTTTGTTTTTCTTCATAACCTTGTCATAACTTGAAATTATATTACGTATCTGTTTGTTAACTAGTTTAATTATTGTCCCCCACTAGAATGTAAGCTGAGTGAAGACATGGGTGCCATGCTCACTACTGTATCCCTAGGGTTAGAACAGTGCCTGTAACCTAGTAGGAATTCAGTAAATATTCAGGGGGGAAATGAATAACTGAATAAATAAATTAATAAGTGAATGAATAAATGAATGAACTTGTCTTTCCTAGCCCCTGGGTGTTTGATTGTGACAAGAATCTGCACCTCCAAAAATGAGCAAACACCCTTTGAAGGATGAGACTGAGCGGGCCTGCCTCCTGTGCTCTCCACCCCCACAGAGAACTTGCATCACACCTTCAGGTCCAAGACCTGAATATTGAAGAAGACACGCCCACACTGGAACATTCCACTTCCAACTTTGATGAGTTCTCTATGCTCCTGCAGTTCCTAATGTCACCAGTTCAGAATTTTTCTCCCAGCCCAAATGCCCTATGGCTCACCCTCCCCAGGCCTCCACACCTGCCTCTGAACTCTCTGCCTCCTGTACCCTCTAACCCCACCACAGTCCTAAAAACCAATACCCACCTCCACCACCTCCACTATCTCATTCCTAGACTGGCTCCACCAGTGTTGCCCCCTGCTCTGTGCTTCCTCCAAGCCTTTTACCATCCCAGGGGAACTAACTCCTCTGCATCAGGGACATATTCTGGGTTGGAGTGGCTGTAACATTGTTTGCAAACTGAGTTAAATTCTACTTAAGAATATGTGTCCTTAGGTATACAAATGGTTAAAATTTTTTAATTAATGTGCTGCTTAATGAACACTATCATTAAGAAAGGATTATTGGATATAAACCTAATGTGAAAAACCGATCGAAAGGGTTTTCACTGCGAAGAAAGCAAGGAGTCAGCAGATGCAAGGGTGACCTACCATGGACTGACATCATTGTCTATGATCTCAGCACCTCTAAGCTGAAAGCTGGGACTACAAATTTTATTAAGCTCACCAAAACCCCACTTATAATTTGTTTGCAAACCAAAATTTAAGAACCATTGCCCTACAGAGAGATCACCTCACTTCCCAACACCAGGGCCCCTTGGCTCACCCTGAGAATGAGGGAATTAGACAAAGGTCCAGGTCAAGGGAACAACTGACAGGGGACTGACATGCCCTTGAAAGCCCTGCCTCCCTGTGGATTGTCCCTTTTGTCTTCTGAGATTCACTCCTCCTAAAATTTCATCAGGCCTAGGGCTGCATCACAAATTGTAGGGAGTGGGGAGCAGGGAGGTTCAGATGGAAGCAGACCTTGTCCTGGCCTCTTAAGTCTTTCTCTAGCTTGGCTGCATAGACAGAACCCCTGCAGCTTATATTCAAGTAACATAGTTCATTAGAGCTAGTTCTGAAACAGGATGACATGCCAAAGCCTTATTAGTAATAGTGTGCGATTCTGTTCTTACCGGCCGTGCACATGCAAATTCCATACCCTTGGAGGGTGCCTTCAGAAAAGCATTTAGGGGTTCATGGCCATCTCTCTTTCCACTCCAGAGACATGACTAACAGCACTCTGCCATCTCTCTCCAGGGCCTGGAGGCAGCACCTTGAACCCCAGCTGCAGGCTGAGTCTTTGCTCCAAACTGAGAGAGGAGCTGGAACTCCAGAGCTGCCCCCACCTGACTCTAAACCAGCCGTGGGCAAACTACGGCCCGCGGGCCGGATCCGGCCCGTTTGAAATGAATAAAACTAAAAAAAAAAAAGACCGTACCCTTTTATGTAATGATGTTTACTTTGAATTTATATTAGTTCACACAAACACTCCATCCATGCTTTTGTTCCGGCCCTCCAGTCCAGTTTAAGAACCCATTGTGGCCCTCGAGTCAAAAAGTTTGCCCACCCCTGCAAACACTATCAGACCTCTAAAGAACTGCCTTCTGCCAAGCTCCTTGCCCAACGTCACCATCCTTCAAGGACACTGCTCATGCACCTTGTGGGGACCAGAACTCCAGCCATGTTCCTATAGAACCAGAGTCCCTCCCACCCACTGGCCTGTTGCTGAAGCTTCAGCATGCCATGTAACTCAGCCCATCCAAGTTTACGAGAGAAAGCAGGGCTTGTTCTATCCTGCAAGCTCAGGATAGAACATCAATCACAACAAAGCTTGTGGTTAGGATTCCACAATGATTCAGCCACAAAGATATATGGGCACCTCTTGTTTTGCCTGCCTGACATTTTTTCTCATTGTTTAGTAGGAGCACTCAGATTTTCCTTTGGGAGCTATCCCTCCTCCAATATCAGTCTGGGGAGTTTAAATGGAGCTTGCCCCATTTCTTAGACCATGGATGAGCATGGTCCAAGTCACATATTATGCCTCCCAAGCCAAAGTGATTGAGTCATGTTTGGGCACAGGAAAAAGCTGGTCCAAGTGAGGCCAATTTTAGAACTTTCTCTGGAATTATTGGGAAAGAGAAGCTCTCTTCCCACTGGAATCCCTGAGCTGGGAGAAATAAAAGTCTAGAGCTGCTGAATCTCTTCCTGCCTCCCTGTGTGAGGACCCTCCCTGGGAGAGAAATCAACACAGAGGAAAGTAGAGCCAAGAGATGGAGAGAGAAACTGAGTCCTGGTGACATTATTTGAGTACAAGGATCCAATTAGGCCTGAAACCAATACTCCTGGACATTTAAATTAGGTGAGCAAATAATTGTTTTAATTCTTAAACCAATTTGATCTGACTATCTGCCCTTTGCAATGCAGAATCCTGACTGACACACCTGACAAGAGAAACCCTGAACAACAAATGGGCCTAAATGCCAAAGAAGATTGTCTAAAAAGTGCCAGGAAAAGAAATGTTAAAATACTCTCAATGTTGGCATATAAGGCCCTTCACAGTCTTGTCTGTCCCCTTCCCCTCCCATGAGTAGCTACACTGAACGACTAGCAGTTTCCATCATGTGCCTCTGTTTACATCAACACCATTGGGCTCCAGATAGGTTTTTCTATGTACGTTCTCTTGAGTCTATTTTTTAATATGTCTCCTCTTATATTAGATTATAAAGCATCTGAAGGGCAAGGGTTGAATTTTATTTCTCTCTTAATTCTTATTTACTGGGCCACAGTACACACTTAATGTTTGTTGGTGGATGGATGGATGGATGGATGGATGGATGGATGGATGGATAGGACATGCAGGGCAGTCCTGTACTTCAAGTAGGCCAAGTGGATTTGTTTATTTTACCCCACACTCTCCAATCACACATTTCTCCTCTAACTATCATGAGAATAAATAATGAGGAGCTCCAAAACTGAGTGACCTGGAGCGAAGCATATGTGTGGAGAACTGTATTATCTAGTGATTCTCAAAATTGGAACCCCAGGCCCAGGATGTTTATCCCAAGCCCTCCTGTCCGAGATTTTACATTATAAAACATGGGGTTGTTCTTCACCTTCATTTCCTTTTGTGCATCTCCCACCTCCTTGCTGGAGATGAAACCTGGCTTCCCCTAACAAAACGCCCCTTCCCTCACAGCCTCTTCAGTGATGTCTGGTCTGATTCTCACTTCCCACCAGGCAGGGAGCTGGGTCAGCATTGTGCTTACTGTCCACTGTCACAGCCTGGCAAGGCTGTTGCCCTGGAGGAGCCTTATCACCGTCTTTTTCACCCCAGCCACGCCCCCACGCTGGCTTCCTTATGACCTCCCGTTCATTCATTATCCAGAAGTCAAAGACCAGCCTCTGCTTAAAGATTTTTGTGAGCATTCCCTGATTCTGACCACTTAGGAACGCGTGAATCTGCACTGGTCCCAATCCTCTCCCCCAAGTATTCAAATGTTGACACTTCCTCAGGCATAGATGTTATCCCTATTGTGATACATGAGTTCCAGACTTATCCCTCTGCCAGCTGCCGCAGAGGAGTCTGGACTGGCAGGCCTGTTTTTTCATCCAGAGAAAAAGGAGAGGAAGACAGGAGATCCTCCAGCCAGAGAGGAATTTTAAAGCCAGAGGTGAAGAAGCAGCCACCAAGGTTGGCCTACATTCACAGCTGTCCAGGCCAGGGTCTGCTACACTCACTAAGCCTTGTACCATAATGTTTCTATTTCTAATTGGTCCTACCAGACAGAACTTTTAATAATTTTAACCAAGATCTCAGGTCACTTTCCTGCTTATAAACTCTTCCATGGCTTCCCACTGCCTATAAGATACATTTCAAACACTTCATCTTGACCCAACAAAATCTTTCAAGGTCTGACCCTGCCCATTCCTCAGCTTTATTGGTCCAGACATATCCTTTGCTCCAACCCTACTCTTCTGCCTCTGGTTCCCATGCTTATGTTGCATGATACCTTCCCAGATGTGTATTCTTTTGCCTGGAATGCTGCCTGCCTCCTCTGCCTCATTTGGTCTCTTCTGACCAATGCCTATTCATCCTTTAAAACTCCACTCAGCTATTACCTCTTTCAGGAAGCCTTCTCTGACTGCTTTCTCTCCAGTCTCATTTAATAAGCAAAGCTCCATCATAGCACTTATCACCTTTGACTGAAACATTGATTTATACCTGTCCTTCTCCACTAAGTATCTGTGATTTCAAGGTCAAGCAGAAACCATAACCCATTCATCTTTGTAGACTCAGTACCTGGCATAGAGTAGGCACTTAAATTAAGTCAATTGAATGAATACATGAATGGATAGATAAATGGAATTTCACTAACCCCACTCAGCACTACAGTACTGAAAGCTTAATATTTTGTGTCACTCCCTCCACCCAGACATTTGCACCTTAAGAGAGGCTATATATATGGCCCATTATTCCTCAATTAAAGGCCAAATACTGAAGAAGTGTGGAAAGAGTGTAGGTTTTCATAGCAATTACTAAGAATCCTCTTCCCCACCATCTCCAGTTAATTTGCTAATGAGATAGACATCTTCTGCCAACCCAGCCTGCTATCTTGAGCTTTGAGGATACTACCAGTCGCCTAGATCTTTGCTAAATTTCCTAATCTCCATTCTCTTTGTCGTGTGTGTGTGTGTGTGTGTGTGTGTGTGTGTGTGTGTTGTATTCATTAACCACACCTTCCAGGAATTATTCACTGGACATCTGTCCCTCCCTTAATCCCCTAACACCAAAATTTCCTTGATATCCAGCCCCTTATAAGCCTGAACTTTTTTTTTATTCTTTTTAAAAAAATATTATAAT
>NW_005364139.1:103276-106001 GCF_000412655.1 Myotis brandtii
TTTTTTACAGAGAGGAAAGGAGAGAGATAGAGAGTCAGAAATATCGATGAGAGAGAAACATCGACCAGCTGCCTCCTGCACATCTCCTATTGGGGATGTGCCCGCAACCTAGGTACATGCCCTTGACCGGAATCGAACCCAGGACCTTTCAGTCCGCAGGCCAACGCTCTATTCACTGAGCCAAACCGATTTCGGCTGGTAGTTAATCTTATAGCCCATCAGAAAGAGTTATGATGCAATTTTTGGGTTGATTTTGGGTTTTTTTTAAATATATTTTTATTGTTGATAGTATTACAGGTATCTCCCATTTCCCCCCTTTACCCCAACTCCTCCCAGTCCATGCCCAACCACCTCCCCAGATCTTCACTAGGGTTGATTGTGTTTTAAAGTCACAGAGTATCAACACTCCTTTAATTATTGTGGCTTTAAAGGTTTCCATAAAAGTGTAATGTAATAAAAGAATGCCTACCCTTAGCTGGCATAAAACATATAGGTTGCCTAAATAATATTCCCTCAAAGTAAGGGAGACTTATCTGTATACAGAAATAGCTTCTCCAAAAGAACTTAAGATGGCTTATACTAAAGCAGCAGAGGTATGATAAAATGCAAAACAATAAAATAAGAAATAAGGCCCAGCCATGGTGGCTTAGTGGTCAAGCATCGACCTATGAACCAGGAAGTCACAGTTCAACTCCTGGTCAGGGCATATGCCCGGGTTGCGGGCTCGATCCCCGGTCGTGCAGCCAATCAATGATTTTCTCTCATCATTGATGTTTCTATCTCTATCTTCCTCTCCCTTCCTCTCTGAAATCAATAAAGATGTTTTTTTAAGATAAGAAATAAGTAATTAAAGTAGGAGGAGAATATAACACTGAAACCTAGGCTAAAAAAAAAAAATCCAATGCAATGAGCTTCCTGATAGCCAAAGCAAAACAGAAGTACAATAAGTTGACTAATAAAAGAAAATAAACCAGGATTTGCTATCCCTCTTTAATGAACATTTGTTTTCCTTTTGTCCAGTGCCTCCCCCTCTGGGTAATGTTCTAGTTCAAATGGCGTACACACACACCCTCAAGAATTTGGCCAAAGGTGGACTCTTGAATCAAGCTGGACTGATCATTGTGCCCCACCTCCCTGGCACAGTGATTGGTCTAGGATTGGGTAATTGAATGGAGCTGGGCCAATCAGAGTCTTTCCCAGGGGTTTCAAATTGAAGCTAGCCCTCCAGTTTCTCTCTGGAATCAAAGTCTCAGAGCTGCCAACAGGCAAACTCCCAAACATGTGGCAGATCCATCTGAGAAATGCCACCTGAAAGAGAAGCTGAGTGAAGGTGGAGAGAGAGCCCCCGACTGCACTCAAGGCCCTGGTTCCTCTTCCCCCTGGGCTCTGCTGCATCCCAGCCCTTCCTATGATTTGGTTATGTGGCCAGATATCTTCCTCTTTTGCCTGAGCTGATTTAAGTTGAGTTCCTATCCCTTACAACCAAAAGAATGCTGACTAATATAGAGTATTGAACAATGTGATCATGGTGAGCTCCAAGGCAGTTTTACCAAAAGCACAGATGTTCTGCATTGGGCCAGCTCTTCCCAACGACTGCTTGATGTTATTATATTAGAATCTAGTTCTGTAAAGGCATTTTCATGCAGGGGCAGTTACATATCCATGTCTTTGATGCAGGGATAAAGCCCAGAACTTGATATATTAATGACAAAAGTATTTCTCTGTTGTGTTTTAATTGAGAGCTGCATGGAACATTATTCAAAAGAGGAGAAGACTGCCCTGGCTGGTTTGGCTCAAGTGGGTAAAGCATCGGCCTGCAGACTGAAGGGTCCCAGGTTTAATTCCAGTAAAGGGCACATGCCTGGGTTGTGAGCTCGATCCCCAGTGGGGAGTGTGCAGGAGGCGGCTCATCAATGATACTCTCTCATCATTGATGTTTCTATCTTTCTCTCCCTCTCCCTTCCTCTCTGAAATCAATAAAAAAAAAAAATATTGGGGAAAAAAAAAGAGAAGACTAGATTTTCTGGTCTTAATTGAAAAAAGATTCACATGCCCTAGACCCGTGGTTGGCAAACTGCGGCTCGCGAGCCACATGCGGCTCTTTGGCCCCTTGAGTGTGGCTCTTCCTAAGCCTTAGGAGTACCCTAATTAAGTTAATAACAATGTACCTACCTATATAGTTTAAGTTTAAAAAATTTGGCTCTCAAAAGAAATTTCAATCGTTGTACTGTTGATATTTGGCTCTGTTGACTAATGAGTTTGCCGACCACTGCCCTAGACACCAGGGATGGAGATAATAGAGATAACATTTTATTGAAAATTCAGAGAAACCAAGATGGCGGCATAGGTAAACACGGGAGTTTGCTGCCTCGAACAACCACTTCAAAAATACAACTAAAAGACGGAACGGACATCATCCAGAACCACAGGAAAGCTGGCTGAGTGGATGTTCTACAACTAGGAGGAAAGAGAAAAGCATACCGAGGCTCAGAGGAGGCGCAGTGCTGAAGTAAAATACTAAGGTTCGGAGTGCATGCGGAGCGGGCTGGAGGCTGAGGGCGCGGTTGTCGTTTTCAATCGGGAGGGAGTCTCAGGCTCTGAGCTCCAGTTCCGGGCAAGTCTCTAAGGACCCACACTCATACGGGAGAAGCGGGACTGTCTGGCATCGCTCAGAACCCTAGGGCAGCTTTCTCTCCGTGGGGCTTGCAGCGACTACTGGGACACT
>NW_005364139.1:107714-144965 GCF_000412655.1 Myotis brandtii
TAACTAATGTAATAATCTGAACAATAAAGATTTAATAAAAAAATAAATAAATAAATTAAAAAAAAAAAGAAAATTCAAAGGACCTGATTGCACTTCTACCCTGGGGCTGCAGCCCCCACTGAGAAGACCTTTTTTAGGATTGGAAGGCAGATCAAGGATCATAGATCTATAGTACTTACATATAACCACCTTAGTGGTTCTGCCAAAAGGAAAATATTAAAAGTATAAAATACAGAGCCCAATGTTAGAAGTACAAACAATAGTTCACTGGAGTTTACCAGGCATACCAATTCTGGCAGTAGCAATTCTCAACACTTTTGCCATTATTGAGGTTTTTAATCCAGACCCAGATGGCCTTAACTCATTCTTGTTTTCCTTTGCATTCATTCTATCACCTACACTTGCTGGCTCCTTTTTAGACACCTTACACATTATGGAGGAAAAACCAAAGTATTACAATATCTAAACACAGCTTAAGAGTAACCTCTCACCCACATTCCTGTCATCCAGTAATTGGTTAATATATAATAATGATTAATAGATTGTGTCCACAATACCCTCCTCATTCCTAGCCTCATGTTTGATTTTTGTAGCAAGTAGTCAAAGTCCCCTCATCATATCCTCAGGGAACCAGACCCAGAAACAGGTACTGAGGTACAAGGCAAAGACCAAGCCCAGGCGGGGATTTCAGCATTGGCCGCAACAAAGGAGCTTACTATTGACTCAGACTCAGCCTGGAAGCTTTCATATTTATGTAAGAGGAGCCAGTCTTTAGTAAGACTGAGAGAAGCCTGAGGACCCCTCTCTTTATCACCAAGACTCCCCTCCCTCTGTCCACCCTGGAAATCATAACGTGGTTGCTCTCACAGGTCAACATCATTTATGGAGTGTGTCATAGTCATCAGTGAGTTGCTCCCCACCAAACGGAGAGAACCACTGGTTTAAACGGAGATCCTTTGGAAGGTGGCCCCCTCCAATGACATCGATGTGGGGACCTTCAACATAGCACAAATGACAGCTTTATTAGTAGTCTTTTAAAACATTTTAAAACGTTAATGAGTGATAAATCTATGATTCCCTCCATTTTTCTGCCATGAACATATTTGGACTCCTTGGCATTTGGCTCTTTGACATTTAAGGTATGTTATGAGCTACTTTCGAAGCTTTATTCACCCTCACCCTCTTCTCAGTCTCAACTCTACATATTTTCCCAACTTCCTCATTCCACTTGAAACTTTTAAATAGGCTCTCAAAGGGAACTACACCATCTGAGTTAGTAATACAGTCCTTGTTTACTGCCACCATGGTTTTCATATGCAGCTAGATAATAGTTGGGCATCAGGCCCAGAGAACATGTATAGGATGATGGAACTGAGGAAGATTCTGGGGGGAAATGGAACTGGGGTTTTTTCTGGTGCATTGGACCACGTGAAAGATTATTATGGAGAGGCTGTGAACAAAAGATATCCCCAAAGCAAATGGAAAAAGTGAATTGTTAATTTCAGGAAAAGCAAAAGATTTACAAGAAAGGAAATGTAATCATATCACACAATTTGGCTCAACAGGAAACAATGTTTTTAAGGACATAATGTAAACTTTAATACAAATTTATCAAAAAAGGTGATAACATTATGTGAGAGATTATAGAGAAGGAAAGTATATGGTAAAAGAATTAAGTATAAGTGCTAAGTCCTTATTAGACATACTAGGAATTCATAAACATCTAACACCGAGAAATCAAGAAAGAGCAATATAAGCATATTTGGTAGAAATATAAATATAATATCAGAATAAACAGATAAATGTTTGAAAATGCTGGGGTGTGGTGGGCAAGACTGAAGAGTAGAGGAGGTGAAGATAAATTTTTGTTTTCTATTATAAGCCTTTAAATACTATTTGACTCTGATAACTATTTGCATGTAATACTTTGATAAAAATAAATTTTAATTTTAAAAAGTATATGTGAAAATTTGAAAGGCTAGAAAGAGATAGTTCACAGAAAGAGAACTTCTTTAAAATAAGAGAAATGCAAATTAAAACTAAAGTGAAGTACTGTTTCTCATCAACCAAACTGGGAAAAAATCCAAGTTTGCGGCCATCCTCTTTTGGCAAGGCTGTGGGGAGTATAAAATGACAGAATCGGGCAATAGCCACTAAAACTGCAGATGCATTTCTCTTTGATTCAGCAAACCTGCTTCTAGAAACTCTTGCATGCCTATGAAATGACATGTGTATAAGGTTATTCATTACAACACTGTTTGTAAAAGCAAAGGATTGAAAACAACCCAAACGCCCGTCAGTAGGTGACTGGCTAAATAAAGTATGGTTCCATCACTTAGTGGAACATATTTATGTTCTCAATGAATAAAGATTTATTTTTTTAAAAACCTACATAATTTTACAAGCAGCTTCCAGGCCCACCTCAGCTCCGAGGGCTGTCAGTGCCTCTCAGACAAAGCGAACTCTCCGCCCTTCCAAAGGCTGAGCATAAAGGGAACTTGGCTCTCAACCCCTTTCAAAATCTTAGAAACAAAGCAAAACAGGCAGTGAGGCAATGTCAGAGTTCACGTCGGTCCAGGTTCAAATCCCTCTTGGCCACTTTGCTCACTGACACACTCGGGCCTTGGTTCCTCATCTGTAAAGGAGGATGAAATTCCCTCCCTCCCAGGCTTGTTGTGGGACAGTGTATGGGACACCGGGGGCCTGGCCCACAATCCGTGCTCAACAACAAAAGTTGTTATTAATAGTGGTGCCAGAAAAAGGAGTCTTGTCTCCAGGATTAATGTGTTCAGGAGAAGAGGACAATCCTCTTGGAAATACCAAGATAAGAATCAAGGCACAGCGCTGAAGAAAAGAATAGAAGGAATTTCCCTTTGTGACCAGGCAGTTTTGGAAGAGACTCTTCAACCACAGGCAGAAACGTACACCATGTGGGCACCTCCAGCTTCTCGTTGCCTCCACCTCTTCAGGGGACTGGCGGAGTCTTTCCTTCCCTAAGCCGCCTACACAGCAGGATGGGGAGGACTGAGCACACACCCCCTCTGTTTAGGATGCGAATCCCAAGGATCAGAGAAGCCACTGATGTACTCGAGAGCACACAGCCAGCAGTCCTGTTCCACAGCCGGGAGGAACCGCTAATCGGGTATACATTTTATGATAGCGTTTTCCAGCGATTCAAAAGAGAAAGAATAATTCTAAAAGTGAGTCCTCGGGCCACAGAGCTAAGTTAACTTCCATTCACTTCTCAACGGGGCTGTGATCAGTGTGAAAGCACATGGTCAATGTTGGTGGTATAAGGAATGTGTTTATCATGTCAACCCATCGT
This sequence comes from Myotis brandtii, assembly GCF_000412655.1. Lineage (NCBI taxonomy): Eukaryota > Metazoa > Chordata > Mammalia > Chiroptera > Vespertilionidae > Myotis > Myotis brandtii. Next base: position 111,040 of record NW_005364139.1, read on the forward strand.
GACAGCTGTGCCTATGCTTTACCGTGTATATACTTCCTGTGGAATGAAGCCCAAAACTTAGTAGCAGTTTGTACTGCAGTAAAAACAAGTATTTCCAGAATGTGCCCAATCCCTGCCCCAGCAATGACCAGACATGTAATGTTGGGTTGCCATGTCCTCCTCGGTAAAAGGGCATATCAACCACCTTCATTGTGCTGTTGCAAAAATAAAATCAGGTAACTGTGTGTCTGGCACTTAGCAAGCACCACTTCCCACAAGCCCAGCCCTCCTCTTGCCTTGTCTACATATGGGGTTTAATCAGTTCCACAACAACCTCCTGACCCGGTTCTTTGAATTCCAAAGAAAAATATTCCCATAAGCATCTCAAAAAAAATTTTTTTAAAGAAAACACTTTGATGATATGCACAAAGGTAAATAGTTTTTCATTTCCTCCACCAGAAACAAGAGTTAAGAACCATCTCATTGAGAAGAATTATAAAGGGTATTTCTTTTTCAAAATTCCCCAAATATCTGTTCATCCACATTTCCTTTGGGGACTGGTTCCCACCATGTCTACATTAATCTGGATCCAGCTGTATTCACTGGGTTCCTGATTCTCCCACATTCCGACCCTAGGCATTTGCTCATGGTAACCGCTCAATAATTGGTTCTTAGTTTCACCAAGCAGAATAAGGTGACAAATTTCCACAGAGATACAGTGAGCATCTACTATATGCTAGGCATGTGTGTCTCAGATTTAATTATCACAACAATCCCATCTTACAGACAAGAAAACAGAAACTTAGAGCACTGAGTGACTTGCATAAAGTCCCATGGTCAGGAAGGGACAGAGTGGCATGGAGCCCAGGCCTCCGAGTTTGCTGTAACGAGGAGCCTCTCTCTTCTAAAGCACCTTTGTAACAGCTTTCCCTTCTCACCCACCCCCTCAGCACAAACAGAAATCCCTAATTTTCAGCAAGTCATTTGAAAACTGCAAAAGAGGGGCCCTATCCTTTTCTCTACCTCTATTGGTGAAAAATACAACATCAGGTTTCCAACATACTAGTCAGACCAAAGAGGGGAAAATCCCCATGACTTCAGTAATTTTCCATCCTTTGGAACAAGGACATATCACACAGAAGATTTACCAAAAGATATAAACATTGCTTTTAAGTAATACTAATCTCTTTTAACATGGCTTACATTCTAAAATCTAAGGTTGAATAGCTTTCTTTCTTGTATCTTGAATAGACACGCAAGCCTAAATAGATATACAAACCATAAATTCAACAGCCAACTCGTTAGATTGGGCTCTCACATGAATACAGCGATTCCTGACAACTCGCACCCCAATTTGACCCTGGTCTGAGGCGTGCTGACCTGAAATAGTTGCTGGCCGCAGCAAGCACCACGCGGTGGCAGGAGAATTCCTGAATGTCCACACACAAGATGACATCCGTCAGAGCATTTTCCACTCGGAGGGTCTCCAGGCCATTCTGCAGAATTAAGGACAGTCCCGTGTCGTCAAATTTTGCCTTATCACCATTTAAGATTTCTACCAGGTCCCCCCTTTTCTGGGAGGGTTCATCTGCAGGAGGTGCCAATGGCTCTTCCAAACTTTTCTCTACCACGTCGCCCATAGTCCAGATGCCCCTTTGTCCTGCCATCAACATCCAGACTGGAGAAGCGCCCAAGTTTCAGGCAGGTCACATTGCAGAAGCTGAGCGGATTTCCTGTGTAGGGCCCTGCACTTATCACCAGCTGTCACACACGCATAACAGGAAGTCTCGCACTTTCTCATCCTGTTACTACAAAAGCCCATAATGTTTATTCTTCTTCTTTCTGTGAATATTCACAAGGTTAGATGTTACTTAGAATGGGGTGTGTAGGAAGGGGCTCCGGGAGAGAAGGGGTGGCTTCTTAGGGTCAGCTATTAGTGTTGTGCAGTTATTTTGGTCCACCTCCCCCCTCATATCCGTAAGCAGGAAGCCTCTGGTTCTGGTGATTCCGTTTGTGCTCCTGGTGCTTCTGTAACTGAAGCTGTCCATGAGGAGATGGGCAGGGGGCGCTCTACAGTCCTCTCCCACCATCCTCCCAGGAGTCTAAGACCCCACGATGAGCCCCACGGAGTCTCTTGGGAGCCTTGGAAAACATGCTTATCTCTGGCAGTCTCATTTCTATCAGCACTGCACATCTTCAGTCTCTGTCTTCCTCCCTGTTCAGGGGAAAACAATGTCATGGCAAATATTAACATTCCCCACCCCCTTTCCAAAATGTCTGTTGTTTCAGAAATGCGGGGCAGAGGAGTGGTCTCCAGAAACTCCATCCCCAGGGTCTTCTCTCATAGAAGACCAATCAGGATAAGTCTTCAGATTGCCTTAGCAAGTCTCCAATCAGCCTGATCTCACCCAGCATCTATTGGTCATGCATCTAGTAGTGGATAATGAAGCATTTCCATGACCTCTGCAGGTCTCCATTAAATAGTAGTACTATCTTTAATTATTCAACTTCCACTATATCCTCGGACAGTTTTAGAAGTTAGTGTATTTTTATCTTCGTAACAACCCACTGGGGGTAGATGACTTTCCTCATTTTACAGCTAAGGAAACTGAAGCTCTGATCAAGTGAGGGCCAGGGCCCCGTTTCATTGGGCTCCAAGGCCACTCTCTCCTCCACCACCATCAGGCTCTCAGAGCTGCAACGTCATGTTGACCCAAACTCCTGAGTCTCCCATGGAGAGAACTGCAAGGCCTGCCTGCCATGGCTGCACTATCCTGGTGCCTTGCCAAAGTGGCCTTACTGTCTCACTCCTGCTCTCACTCGCCTTCTAGATGTGGGGAGCACTACCAGGCCTCCTGATCCACAGGAGTTCGATCCTCTCACTGTCCTGCTCAGTGGTGATTGAGCCCGCTCCAGGAGTTCTGATTGTGCCTCAGCTCTTCTTCTCTCCCATTGATAGTTACTCTTAAAATCAGGATCTTTGTCCCTAGCTGATTTGGCTCAGTGGATAGAGCATTGGCCTATGGACTGAAGGGTCCCAGGTTCAATTCTGGTCAAGGGCACATGCCCGGGTTGTGGGCTTAATCCCCAATTGGGGCGTGCAGGAGACAGCAAATCAATGATTCTCTCTCATCATTGATGTTTCTATCTCTCTCTCTCTCTTCCTTCTTCTCTGAAATCAATAAAAATATTTTTTAAAAGACACACATTCTCATTAATATATTTTTTAGAAATTTGGGTCTTTGATATTCCCCCAAACTTGCTCTTTATTTAGAGCTCTGTCAATCAAGACAATTTGGGCTTCAATAACAGAGTATCCCATCAAAAGTGGGTCTCATGCCCGGCCAGCGTGGCTCAATCAACCTATCAACCAGCAGGTCACGGTTTGATTCCAGGTCAGGGCATATGCCCGGGTTGCAGGCTCGATCCCCAGTTTGGGTCATGCAGAAGGCAGCCAATCAATGATTCTCTCTCATCATTGATGTTTCTCTCTTTCTTTCCCTCTCCCTTCCTCTCTGAAATTAATATATATATATACATACTAGAGGCCCAGTGCACGAAATTTGTGCACAGGGGCCGGGGGGGTCTTCAGCCCAACCTGCACCCTCTCCAATCCAGGACCCCTCGGGAGATGTCCGACTGCTGGTTTAAGCTCGATCCCTGCAGTATTGGGCCTAAACCAGCAGTCGGACATCTCTCTCACAATCCGGGACCGCTGGCTCCTAACCACTCACCTGCCTACCTGCCTGATCGCCCCTAACCACTCTTCCTGCCTGCCTGATCACCCCTAACTGCTCTCCCCTGCTGGCCTGATCACCCCTAACTGCTCTCCCCTGCCGGCCTGATCGCCCCTAACCACCTCTGCCTCAGCCCCTGCCACCTTGGCTTTGTCTGGAAGGGCATCTGATCTAATTAGCATATTACCCTTTTATTACTATAGATATTTTTTAAGTAGGTCTCACATTATAGGAAGCCAGAAGTTTGGAGTCCCAAGTTGATCCAGGCGCCTAGTAATGCATCAAGGACACGAGATTTTTTCATCTTTCCATTCTGTTGCCCTCAATGTGATCCACTACTAGACGCATGACCAATAGATGCTGGGTGAGATCAGTACCAAACACCATGTTTTCATACAACCAATCCAATCCATTATCAAGAAGTAAAAGAGCAGGCCTCTTCTCCTCCATCACTCTCTTTTTACCAAAGAAAAAATATTTCCTTAAATCTTCATCAGATTTCTAGGCTACTTGCCTACCTCACACCAAAGACCTGGAAATATAAATGCAATACCATGATTGGCTTGAACCAAACTTGATTTGTCCACTGAGACTAGCCCACCTTCCCTAAGATCTAATAGCTGAATAAAATCAGGATCTGTTAGCACAGAAGAGGGGGAAAGGCTGGTGTGTAGTTAACCTCCTGTGCCTGCCACAAAGACATGCACAACCTTAACTCTTCCTGCAGGTCTTGGCTAGGAGGACCTCAAATTGTAAACAACATTGACCATATTCAGCTCCACTCCTATCGCCCAAAATAAAGCAAATTTTAAAATAACACTCAATTCTTTATTCATGATGAATCCGTTCCCTTCTTATTTTCCATATACTTTCCATCCCCTGATACAAACAGATAACTGTTACCTTCCCCACAACCTCCCATTTTCCTAGTAAGCAAGCACACACCTGTGGTATAAGATATTCACAATTATATTTTAGTGCAAAGGTAGAAAACACAATGGGATGGGCATTTATGTCAACCTGGATATGCTTTAAGATTCAGCATGAACTGGTAAATATTCTCTATAGCTACAGGCAAAATAACTGCTCTGTGAAAGCTTTCTTTTCCCTGCCAGGCAACAAAAGGTACAAGCCATTGGCAAAAGCTTTATTAATAAGAAAACAATTTAATTATATCTTACTAAGTTAGTTGGCTCTATGATGCTTATAAGCTGTAGATTCTGTCCTCATACAACTGGATAGCTTCACTCAAGGAAAATCTTAATTCCTATGGCCACAGATTGCCCCTTCTAACTCCAGTCAACTGTCTTCTCTAATACAAATTATAATGATAGAAACAAGTCTTAAGTCAGCCACAGAGGAAGAGGCACTGTTCCCTCATGTTAACTTATTGCTACAATGATCATCTATTGAGCATCAGCTGTGTTCCAGGACCTATGAGAGTCACTTTAGGAACACTAATGCCCTTAATCTTCCCACTAATCCAGTGCAATTGAGTGCTATGATCTCCATTTCAGAGACAGGAAAGCAGATCAAATCACATAATTGTAGCACAAAATATCTGTGTCACATCCATATCCCCTTAGCCCACCCTGGAATTCAAACCCATATGCTCCAAAAGCACCACTCTACCTGAGAGCGTTCTCTGGCTACAAGAAAATGTCAGTTCACCAGAAGTGCTGAAGAGTTAATGCCCCCAAAATGACCTTCAACTGCGGGCCAGGAGTTGGTAGATAAATAGGCTAGCTTCCTTGTCTGTAGGTGGGACAATGAAGTGTGTTCTACACTGTCTGTCAGAGGACTCCCAGGATGCTGAGCTCCAGCTGCCCACAGTAGTGACCCACTCATCCTCTCAGGGCTTCCCAACCTTTCCATCTCACTTCCCCACCCCATCACTGTGCTTCCCAAATAAACTACTTGCATCCAATCCTTGTCTTAAGGCCTGCTTGTGGGTGGAGGGGGGGGATGCAAATTAAGGCACATCACTACTCAGTGGCAGAATCAAGATTTGAACTCAGATCTGGCTAATTCTAAAACCCATGCTTTTCAGACCCCAACAGAATTTCAGTCCCAAGGAGAGGCTTTCTCAGAAACACCCCAAGGCAACTGTGACTTTGATCCATCACAGTCAGGGGATTTATTTCTTTCTACCAACCTAGCAATGTCCAGTCAGCTCTGGCTACTGCTCTTTGCTGCACACAGTGATGCTCAAGGAGCTCAGTGGTCAGCAAACTGCGGCCCCTTGAGTGTGGCTCTTCCACAAAATACCATGTGCGTGCGCGCACGTACAGTGCGATTGAAACTTCGTGGCCACACTCAAGGGGCCAAAGAGCCGCATGTGGCTCGTGAGCCACAGTTTGCCGACCACTGGGCTAACTCATCAAGGACATAAGGACTTCACAAAGCCAGCTAGACCATTGCCTGCCTTTCTAGTCACAATTTCAATGGCACCAAAGCATCACAAGCTGCGCCTGCAGTGCCTCTGGGCCTCTGCCTGCCACATTTGCCAGGGCACTCTGCCCTAAGCACCACCATTGCCTCTCTCCCAGAGCAGCAGAGGAACCCCCTTTTCCTTTTCTGATGTTAGTAGAAAGGTCAAAGGGGCTCGTCTTGACAGCCTTTATTTTTTGCTTCTCAGAATCTTTGAGTTGCTGCTCTTCCACGCCTCCATATGGGGGCTATCACTACATATGGAATTAACACACTGTATGGGAGCCATCTATTGCCCTATACAAGCCAAACAAGTCCTCTATTCCCCTACACAGAAACCTCTGTTTCCTGATTCAGTCTGTGAATAAGGGGGCAGTGAGAGATACTTCTGAAGGGTTTACAAAATAATTCAGGAAAGTGGCTGGATACAAGATAAAAATATTAATAAATGTTTCCCAGTATACCAACAATAGCCAGTTAAAAGTGTAATGGAAAAATAATGCTATTCACGATGATAATAAAGCATATACAAATGCCTAGAAATAGCCTCAACAAGGAATGTAAGATAAAACTAACAAACTTTACTAAGAGATTTAAAAGAAAATTTAAATAAATATACCAAATGGGAATTTGCCAAATGAAAACAAAGGAATAAAACCTCTACTGTGACACACTTTCTCTCCATCCCAAACTATCACCAGTCTTCCACCAAATATATTTAAAATAAAAATATAGTATCTATTACAAGCATGAGTTAAGCTGTATGGTATTTATAAGGGTGTGTGTGCCTTATAATAATTCATTAAGCTATAGATTTTTATTTGTCATTTCCTATATCTATGCTTTCACACACACAAAAAAAAGGTAACAGTAATAATAGTAGCAATAATCACCATTTATTGAACATCTACCAGAAGCAAGAAGCAAGGGCTTTGCCAACCATTACCACTTTTAATGCTTACAATCATTCTTTGAAGTAGGTACCATTGTTCTTCAACTTAAGCCTATGGAAACTGAGGCTAATGGAGGGCTCGTGGCTTGTTAAGGTCACACAGCTCACGTATGGTCTTTCCTCTGCTCTCACTCAGCTCCTTCATCCAATGAGATGAAGTAGGATGCAAGTCCCATTTGCTCTCTCAAAGCCTGGTTCTTAACGGCAATGTTGTATTCTGTCACCGTGCTGTTGTAACTACATATTTTATCTCTAAATATGCTCAGAGTTTTTTTGTCTTTGAGACATGTTTATTCCCTTTGCCTATTGTCTGTCCCCTTCTCGCCTGAGGAAATACTACACATTCAGATTACAGAACAATACATAGGTGTGGTACCACTTCAGTAAATTTGATTGGCACTACTAACATTTTTGGACTAAATAATTCTTTGTTAGGGAAGAGGGGGCTGTCTTGTACATTGTAGGATGTTTAGCAGCATCTTTAGCCACTATTCACCAGATACAAGTAGCATCTTCCCTCAGCTGGTTCATCAAAAATGTCACCAGACACTGCCAGATGTCCCCCGGGTGGCAAAATCACCCTGCTTGAGATAGATATCTATGAAAGTTGTTAAATTGTAGTTATCTCTTGGTAGTAACATTAGCAATGCTCTTAAATCCTTTTTGCTTTAATGTGTATTTTGAAGTCCATTTAAATTGTTTGTGGTGGGGATAGTGGGTAATGTTCTGTTTTTCTTATTACAGGAGTAATGATGTTTACTGAAGATTTAGAAAATACAAAGCAAAAAGAAGAGTCCAGACTGCCATCTCCCAGAAATACCTAGTATTGGGATTTGTAAAATCAATATTAGTCATCTTCAATGGCACTAATGCCATGAAACTTTTCCTGACATCCCAGCTGTATATTCTCTCTCATTTCCCTATATTCTCACCTTTCTTAATGCATGAATAAATATTTCTTGATGATGTGGAGCTGATTTCTTTTTAGATTATAAAGTTCTTTAGAGACGGAAGGCGCCTCCCATGTGCAGGGTGACCAACCATCCTGGTTTGCCCAAATTGGGAGGGTTTCCTGGGATGCTGAACTTTCTGGGCTGAAACTGGGATTCAGACAATTTGGCCACCCTATTTCTATGTCCTCCGTGTGCCAAACAACTTGCCTATCATCGGTATTAAATAACATTTGCCTAGTGTTAGAAAAGAGAAATTAGTAACGATGTCCTTTGATGAGCAAGAATAATCCTGTCTTCCCCTCATCTCATTCCCATCCCATCTTTTCACACCTACATTTCCATTTCTTGAGTATTTACCCAGCATCCTCTGAGCTAAATTCTGTGTATATTGGGAGCTATGAACATGTTGACATTTGTGGTTTCAACCCTCGCAGTTCTGGAAGATAATTACCCATAAATGTTCTCAGGTTTCTGCATGTTTTGGGCTTTCTGAGCAAAGAGCACTGGCACACTTGGCTAAGGGAGATTAAATTAAAAAAAAAAAAAAAAAAAACATGCCTCAGAAGTCAGAGATAGTGTCTTGCTCCAGTGACATTTAGGAACTCACTTCTCCCTGAAGCTATTTGCTTGCATTGCATGGTAATAAAGGAAAGGTAGAGACTGGAGATTGTCCACTCCTTTCCCTAGAGAGGATTTGTTTACATTCCAGAATAAAGGTGTGCCTCTCTCTAAAAAAAAAAAAAAAAAAAAAATCCTCGGGTGAGGATTTTAAAAAGGAGCACAGGCTGATCTAAGTGGGGAGACCGGACACCAAAATCTGAGTGCAGGGCCAAGTCCAGGCCACCCGTTTCCTTAGTTAATGTAGAGGCTGTTAATTTTAAAAGATCTGTGTCAAGGCTTTGTTTTCTCTAATAAATCCCACATACAACACACACTTTTCATGTTTAGTCCACATAACAAAAGGCTTGTCATATATGGGTTATAGTTTTTCAAAACTTTCTATTCAGGGCCAGCTAGCCTGGTCCCTGAGCACCCCCTGGAATGTCCTCTACAGATCTGAATTTAAGGTAAGCCAGGTGTTCCCAGATCTCCACCAGATGGTTCTGAGCAATCTCTCTCTGCAATAATGTCCACAAAACAGGGAGTCAAAATTTGGAAGTACCTTCTGGGAGGCAGCCAACCAAACCTGATGCAAGCCCTCAGGTGGTCCCAGGGGCCAATGGAAGTAACCGCTAACAAAAGCTAAGACTGACCCCCAACAAATGGAGAAATCAGGGAAGCTTGTCCTTAATGCACTATACCTCACCCATATATTTATTTATATTTCCTTTTTAAAACAACTTTTGTTATGTTTTGATTATTATAAACAACTAGAGGCCCAGTGCACAAATTCGTGCACATTGAAAGGAAATTAATTAGAAGAAATATTTTAATATCGCTATTCACCCTTTCTCTATAATAGAAGTGTCAACCAAATTCATGATCGACAATGACAGATGGAAGCACATGCATACAGTTGGCACCAGCGAGAGCTTTATATATATAGACTAGTAGCCCTGCACATGAATCTGTGCACCAGTAGCTCTTTGCGGGGCCTGGCCGCTCCACACCTGTTGCCCAGAGGCTCTCTGCGGCCCAGAGGCCCATCTGCAGCTGGGCGCAGAACGCTTGTCTCGTCACCAGGGCAACAACGCAAGCATTTCTTCCTCCCCCCCAGCCCCCTCGCCCCGCTGCTCCATGCCCACTGCCCAGAGGCCCTCTGCAGCCGGGGTGGAATGCTTGCCTCGTCACCACGGTGACGAAGCAAGCATTCCACCAGGCCACTCACGCTGCCCACTCTCAGCAGCCACCCCCCGGGACTGGGGGACTCCGGCGGGCCTGAGAGGACTGGGCGCCACCATCTTGTGGCTATGAGCACTGCCATCTTTGTGATGGAGTGATAGTTAATTTGCATATTACCCTTTTATTATATAGGATAAACTTACTTAATTAGACCTGCTCTCTGATTTAGCTAAACTTTTTCCAGCCCAATGAAGCACCCCAACTTCTCTTTCAGGTAATTGTCAGCAACACAGACGTAAATATCAACATGAAGCAGATTATTATTGTAGATCACTCAGGGAGAACAAAGAATGAAATATTTAACATAGCAGTGTTTGACTATTCTGCACAATGAGAAAACCTGAAGTCATTTTCAAGTTCCACCATTTCTTACTTCTTTTCAGTTGGGTCAAGTTTCTAAACTTTCTAAATCTCCGTTTTCTGGCTAATGAAAAGAAAATAAGATTTTCCCAAGTCTCCTATCTACCTACTCCAGGATTTCTGTGAGGATCAAATGAGATGAGGCACAGGAAAGTGTTTCACAGACATTTGGTTAAAGTGTGAAATGTTTGCACCTGGCTATTAAGGGTTCTGGTGGCAGCCCTCAGATTTGGCCTTCAGAGAAGAACATTATTGTGGGAAGAAGTTGGAGGTGCAAGGCAAAACTCCAGGCCTAGAGGAACAGTAATATCAACCATCGTACCCAGAGGACCAAGGACCAGAGATGGGCATAAGGTTAGTTGATTGTGGTTTATTGAAAGGATTTTACAGACAGGTCAATGCCTCAGTTTCTTTATCTGTAAATTAGAATGTAATAATAGTATCTACCTCAATCTATTGTAAAGAGGGGGGAAATGAGTGAATATATGTGAAGCCTCTGAGACAATGCTTGGCATATATTAAGCCCTATGTAAGCATTAGCTATTATTATCCAAACCTTTCTGTAAAAAACAAAGTATGTGTATCTCAGTCTAAATCTGGCTTCTGGCTTCAGACCACAAACTCCTTCATTACAATGGCCTTTGTTAGAATCTACAAGCTGTCAATTGTTCCATGTTATCTCGAATCCTTTCAAAATAGTTAGTGTAGAGGGGCCCATAGACCACCGTGTCCCCAGAAAATTAACATTCCCATCACTCCACCTTGTGCATCAGAAATATTATTCTGCTCAGAGTCACAACAGTTCACAGAAGAATTTATCTATCTGAGAAAATCTTCCAAAAGTAAGCCAGATTAGAGAGGCAATTTGAAAAATATATTAATATGTTGTGTGTGTATATATATGATTATTATAAAGAGTATCATTAAATGCTATGTGCTCTATCTCATCCTATTTCCTTTTATCCTGATAACTTGGGAAATGGATTACTTTTCTCTTTTTACAATTGAGGAAACCAAGGCTCAAAGCTGAAGTTGGGAGCTTTGTGCCAGGTCACGCTGGCTGTATTGGATACGTCAGTTATAGTATCTGATTTGCCCATGCCCTACTCTAATGATAAGTTCCCAGCCCACATCCCCTGTCCCTCAGGGAGCCATTTTTGGTACTTCATGACTCTGCTGCTCTCCCTTGTCAAATGGACTAGAATGAGTGCTCCCAGCCAAGGACAGCCAAGCATAGAGAGAGAGATTAATTCAAGGACACATACAGCTGGCTCAAAAGATCACATGGGACAATTAGAGCCTCTGTCTCTGTCTCTCTCTGTCTGTGTCTCCCCCCCCCCCTCTCTCTCTCATTTTAAATAAATACAAAGTTTGCCATTTGAGAGCAGAAGTAGGAGGCAAAAGGATGCATCAGGAGACTCCATGAAATAGAGTCAGAACCAAAAAGTAAAAATTGTGCCCTAGCTGGTTTGGCTTAGCAGATATAGCCCGTCAGCCTGCGGACTGAAGGGTCCCAAGTTCAATTCCAGTCAAGGGCACATGCCCGGGTTGCAGGCTTGATCCCCAGTAGGGGGCGTGCAGGAGGCAGCCGATCAACGATTCTTATCATTGATGTTTCTATCTCTCTGCCTCTCCCTTCCTCTCTGAAATCAATAAAAATATTAAAAATAATTATTATTATAAAAATAAAAACCAAAAATTGTAAGTGAGCAGAGGGACCTGGGAGGTAAAAAGAAGACTTAAAGCCAACATGTAGACAGGTCACCCTGACACTGGATGGAGAACCAGGGGCTCCTGTTGCTGAAGTCCTATGGCCACTCTGAGCCTGTTCCCACTCTCCAGCTGTAGTTAGGGCTCTGTTCTTGGGTTTCAGAGAGATTACTGCCTAGATCCCACTTTTCTTCAAGTGGCTTGATTGAGACTTTCTTACATCTAAATGGGCCTCACTGGAATAGAAGTAGAGCAGTATCATAAAGCTCATCTGTCTGACCCCACATATTAGCCACTGTACTGCCCCTCCTCCACAGACCAGGGATGTGACCAGGTATAGAGATGGGTCCTGAAAAAGGATCAGATACCATAGCTGCAGGCATTGCTAAGTCAGGTCTGCTATCCATATCCAATTCTAAAATGAACCTTCCAAATGAAGAATCAAAGAGTAAGTTGGAAATAGCAACAATTCTAAAGAGTGGGTTTTGGTAAGAACAGCCCCCAAATGTTCACTTATTGCTAAGTGAGGGGGAAAGGCTGTAAAATGGTAGGTACAGAATGCTCCCATTTTTGCAAATATGAGTGTATATTAACAACCAGAAAGAAAGGCATTCACTCATTCACCAAATGTCAATGAGTATGTTGTAGGTGCTTGGGATATAATGGAGAGTAAAAAAGTGACACAGTTACTCCCATCAGGAGCTTTCGGTCTAGTGAGGAGACCAACATTAATAGACAGCCTGTAATTACGAATAAAGGCCTTTGTGCTGAAGGAGTTTTTGGTCTGAAACCAGAAGCCAGATTTAGACTGCACTACCCATACCTTCTTTTGTATAGAAAGGTTTGAATAATCATTGCTAAGGCTTATCTTGCTGTCACTCTAAATCAGTGGTTCTCAACCTTTTGGCCCTTTAAATACAGTTCCTCATGTTGTGACCCAACCATAAAATTATTTTCGTTGCTACTTCATAACTGTAATGTTGCTACTGTTATGAATCGTAATGTAAATATCTGATATGCAGGATGGTCTTAGGCGACTCCTGTGAAAGGGTCGTTTGACCGCCAACGGGTCGCAACCCACAGGTTGAGAACCGCTGCAAATGCTATGGGGGAGAGGCACCTGGGGGAGAACCTTCACCAGGGGCACCTTTCCTTGGTTGGGAAAGTCGGCAAAGGCTTCTCTGATGACTGAGCTGTAATGGATGAGGATGTAGTCCCTGCATGAAGACATCCAGGCAGAGGCTGCAGCAGGGGCAAAGCCCAGTGTAGGAGGGACCACAGCACATATAAGGAATTGAAAGAAGGCCATGTGGTTGGAGTAAAGAAAGTTGGGCAGAGAATGGTGTGGGTTGGGGCTGGAGGGGTAGGCAGGGCCAGATCACCCAGGGCCTTACAACACAGGTTAAGGAGTTTTGTCTTTACCACTAAGAGGCTGGGGAAGCAAGTGAGGGTGGGGTTTGGAAGATATAAATAGATTTGCACTTTGAACATATCTGTCTCTGCATGCCAAACAGATCACTAGGGACCAGCACGAATGAGCTAGAAGAGAAGGGGCCAGTGTGGAATCTGCCACAGTAATCCAGATGGCATATGGTGGCAGTATAGACGGGGGAGTAGTGCTGGGGACAGAATCAAGCAGATGAATTTGAAGCATATGTGAAAGTTAAAATCAGTAGGATTTGGTGATGGGTTGCACATGAAATGAATTTTCATTCCATTTCTTCATAAAGGAAAAGGAATTTTCAAGAATGGTCTTGGTTTCTAGTGTGAACAGCTGGATGAATGGAGGTATCAACATGCTGATATAGGGAACACTAGAAAGGAAGCAGGTTAGGGGGGAGAAGAGGATGAGTTTATTCTTGGTCATGCTGAGTCTGGAGTCTGAAACGTTCAGGATATAGGTGCTCTCAGGTAAGATATTTGTACACAGTCTGGAGCTCAAAGAAGTTTGTGTTGGAGATATTAATTATTTAAATATGTTTTCATTTATATTTAGAGAGAGAGCAAGGGAGAGGGATAGAGAGATAGAAACATCGATGAGAGAGAAACATTGATCGGCAGACCTCTGCACGCCCCACACTGGGGATGGAGCCTGCAATCCAGGCATTTGCCCTGACCGGAATCGAACCCGGTGACCTCTTGGTTCCTGGGTCGTCGCTTAAACTCTGAGCCACACAGGCAGGGCTGGAGATAGGGATTGATATACATAGCAAAATATTAAATGTGGTTATTTCAAGCTTTTGTAATGTTTTCAGCAATGAACAATATTTTTTACCAAATAGAGTTTTTCAAAAAAGTAAAATGTCCCTGTGCTCGTAGCAAGGGAGGGTACTCTACTTACCAGAGCTGGCATTAGTGACCTCAACAGGAATTTTCCTAGAGTAGGGGAAGGCCCAATTAGTTTAATGCTAATATCTCTTTGGCAACACCATGCTTCTTTCACACGGGTCTACACAGATCTAGCCATCTTCCAAATTGTAACCTGTTGTCCTGAGTAGACAAATGCAACAGGAGAGAGTCCACTGTGGAGGTGGGTGGACAAGTTTGGATCCAGGTGTCTCCCTGATAATTGAGGTGTTTTAAGGAGCCTAACAAACAGCAATCTTGGAGATGAACCAGTTGAGAATAGAAAGAATTAGGAGATGAGGACCTAATTATGAGGACCTAAATTGGAGAGTCAAACTGTTTAATCAACATATTATCCACCCAATCATGGCAACACTGAACCAGGGCTGGCCCTGACCTCTACCTCATGCTCAGAGGAGCAAAGCAGAGAGCACTGGGCCATACACACACACAGTTTCAACTTCCTAATTCACCATTTTCCCTGAGCCAGAATGAGGAGGGATGTAAGGATAGAGAAAGACCAGGAGAGTAGGGCTAATACAAGAAAACATCACAAGTAGGAGGCAACATTCACACTCACCAACACTCACTGTGAGTTCATGCAGTTAGCATTGGGTTTATAAATCAAGCTCTCTCACATGCAAGAAAACTATGCTATCCCCTGTACATTTGGATAGAGTCTGAGTCCCTAGTGACTAGCAACAAGTCAGCACTAGCTGGTTTTTTGCAGAAACTGAATTTATTAGCACAATACAGGGTTTGTAATTCTTATTTGAGTTCCAGACTTTAAAAGAAAAACAACACCCATATTCATATTCAGAGCAGCTTTATTCTCAATAGTCAAAAGGTGAAAGCAACCTAAGAGTCCATTGACAGATGAAGGAATTAACAAAACGAGGTTTATACATAGAATAGAACATTCATCCGGCTTAAAAATGAAGGAAATCCTGCCATGTGCTACAACATGGGTGAATTTAAATACAACATGGATGAGGAAATTAAGCTAAGTGAAATAAGCCGGTCATTAAAAGATAAATGCTGCGTGATTCTACTTGGAGGTACTTAGAATAGTCAAATTCATAGACACAAAAAGTAGAATGGTGGTTGCCAGGGCCTGGGAAGAAGGGGAATGAGAAGTTACAGTTAGGTGGGTAAAGATGAGAAGAGTTCGGGATATTGGTTGCACAACAATGTGAATATACTTAAAATTACTGAATTCTTCACTTAAAAATGGTTAGCATGGTTTAAGAAAAAAACAGCAACAAAAACAGCTAAAAATGGGGAGAGGATTTTTCTTTTTAGTTTTAAAATATTGGGAATATTGGGCACAGGGTATTCCAGAGTTTCAAAAGTATTAACATCTGCCGTAACTGGTTTGGCTCAGTGGATAGAGCGTCGGCCTGCGGACTGAAGGGTCCCAGGTTCGATTCCGGTCAAGGGCATGTACCTTGGTTGCTGGCACATCCCCAGTAGGGGGTGTGCAGGAGGCAGATGATCGATGTTTCTCTCTCATTGATGTTTCTAACTCTCTATCCCTCTTCCTTCCTCTCTGTAAAAAATCAATAAAATATATTTTTTTAAAAAGTATTAACATCAAATGTCACATGTTTCAAAATATCCTTAGATGAAATGGTATTAAATATGGACTTGGGTTTGAAATAGAAAATTAATCAAAGTTCAGTCCTGGGATATTTAAAATAATCTAAGACATTTTCCATGTATGTGTGGGTTAATCTAGCATAAAATGAATTGAAAGGTTTTAATTATATTGCCAAAAATGTGGCTATAAAGGACATTTTAAGGACTAACATGTCAGTATAAGATTACATTTCTCCCATGTGATACTGGCATTGTGGTCGTGTAGGAGAGAGTAGTTCTCAGGGAACATGTGCTCTTTTAGGGGTGAGAACTGAGAGAGTCAGCAGGCCCATCACCCTATTCTCAGGGTCTAGGGCTCTGCTTGAGCAGGAAAGCAGAAGACCATCGGAAAGGGCCAAACTCCAGAGTCAGAGAGAGCTGAATTTTAACCCCAGTCGTTGCAGTTCCCACATTGTTGGGCAATTTGCTTAACTTTGTCGATCCTCAGTCTCTTCATCTACAAGATGGATTATCCATTTCATGGCATTGCTGCAGTTATTAAACGAGAACTCATTATGTAAAGTCCTTAGCACCACACCTGACATACAGAAGTGGAAAAAATAAAAAAAAGCAACTATTATTAAATAACGAAAGTTTCAAAAAAAAACAAAACAGAGACATAAATTCCCTCTAGACGTGAGAACCATTTGGCCACTGACTGACTGACTGACATGTAAATCATGTCTAACCCTCTCAAAATAACCCACCCTAATGGAAAGTCATTTCTATGTCTAAATTGGCCATTGTTCACCCTTTCATCACCCTTTCATCAGGTTTCCCCTTTCTCTGCAAGCTCTATCTTGGGCCATTGACTGGTTCAAGATGACACTGATGATGGGGAATTGAAACAAGCCTTTTTCCAAATTTTGTTTAAATTTAATCAGTATTATTAAATGCCAAGCATGGGCCAGCCATAGTTCTGGACACTAGGGGACATGAGGTGATGAAATGCCCCCCAGCCCTGCCCTCAGGGAACTCCCGACCTAATGAGGCCAACATGTGAACAGAAAAACTCTGGACAGAATGTGGAGCATGCAGGCTACCAAGAGAAAATAAGGCTCCCAGAATTATATGGAGCCTTTTAGACCCAATCTTCATGTTTTCAACATTTTATTCTGTTCTTCAGTTGAGTTCTTTTCCTTAACAATTGAATAGTCAGCAAATAAGCTTAAGTCCAACATACAGCCAAGTGAGAAAACAAAATCCACCTCTCTCAGTTTGCTTACAAGTTGCCGTCTTTGTCTCCATTGTGCCGAGTTTGGGAGTTTTATGGTTCTTGTCCATCAGAGGGAGAATACTTAATTCAGTCTGGACAAGGCTATGCTGGATAGGATCTCTCTGCCACATTGGGGACTAAGGCCTTCAACAAAAGAACTTTGTGAAGACACAATTCAGTCCATAGCATTCTGCCCCTGTCCCCCCAAAATCCATGTCCTTATTGCATATAAAATATATTCATTTTATCCCAACAGCCCCAAATCTTAACTCAATCCAGCATCAACTCTAAAGTCTGAAGTCCAAACTGTCATCTAACATCTAAATCAGATGGAGGTGAGACTAGAAGTATGATTCATTCTGAGGCAAAATTCCTCTCCGCTGCGAACTATGAAACCAGACAAGTCATGTGTTGCTAAAATACAATGGTAGGACAGGCATAGGAGAGACATTCCCATTCCATGAAGGAAAAATGGAAAAGAAGGAAAGGGTGATAGGTCCCAAACAAGTCCAAAACCTAGCAAGACAAACTCCAAAGATCTTAAGTTTTAATAATAATCCCTTTTGGTTAATGCTCCACCTTCCAGACCCAGAGCTGGGCCAAGGTCAGCCCCAAGGCTCTGCAAGCAGCAAGTCTGCCCCCAAGGCTCCAGTTATTTTAACAGAGAATTTAATATAGAAAATGTTTAACTAGATAATTTTTTTAAAAAATGGTCAACTAAGTAACTGAAAAGGCAAAAAGGACACTAAAGCTACCACAGAGGTGGCAAGAGCAGGAAGCAGTTCATAGGGCTGGGGGAACAGAGGAGAGAGGTTGGGATTGTTAACTTTTAGAAGCTCAGAAGAGAGTCCCAATGGATTAGGACCCAGATTTCTGGAGAGGTGCCCACCAGCTGTGCAGATGTCTCTGCAGGGATGCAATGGGGTTGACTTTCCAAGTTGGTAAAACCTCAAACTGAATTGAACTGAATGTTACTTACTAGGACTGCCATAACAAAGTACCCCAGACTGGGTACTCAAACAACAGAAATTTATTGCCTCACAGTTCTGGAGGCTAGAAGTCCAAAATCCAGATGTCAGCAGGATTGGCTCCTTCTGAAGGCTGTGAAGGAAGGACTTGCTCCAGGCCTCTATCCTTGGCTTGTAGATGGTTGGTCTTCTCCCTACATCTGCTCACCTTGACTTCCCTCTGTGCATATCTCAGTGTCCAAATCTCCTCTTCTTACAAGGACATCGGTCATATTGGTTAGGGCCCACCCTAAGGACCTCCTGTTAAGTTGATGACCTCTGTAATGACCCTGTATCCAAAGACCCTATCTCTCACATTCTGAGGTACTGGGGGGTAGGATACAGTATATGAATTTCAGGGGGACACAATTTAACCCATAACAAGCTGCTTCTGGAATGAACTGGCTCTGCCGGAGTGAAGATGCAACATTGCTGGGAGCTAAAAACAGGAACAGGAAGCCAACCTGCTGAGACCTCCCTCGAATGTCCCTTATAGACAGAGCCTAAAAGGAAGCAGCTGGCAAAGGAAAAGTGTGGCTTGTAGAGTCCCAGCCCTTGCATCACAAAGCAGAATATATAAGAGTGAGAGACAATAGCTTAATAACTGACACAGTTTTAAATAATTGTTAGTTATTATTATTAACCACCAGATTTTATTTTCACTTTCCATACAGTTTTATAAATAATAAGGGAAAGTTGCATTAAAATGTTTAGTTGAACAAACACGCTGGCTACACTACTGAAGCTGTACAGACGGCTGGTGGGCTGGAACATCACCATGCCACAGCTCACGTTCACTTGTCCACTGATGCACAGCAGTGCGCCAGGGGCCTTCAAAATTGACCTATGGAAAGCCAACGTGTGATATGCATGGTGCATAAGAAAACTAAAAATTTGGAAGTCAAGTTGTCAGCAAGTGTTATCTCCATTTATAGCTCCAAAGATGAACGTTCAAAAGGAGAGGTTGTTTGCCCAAGATCACACAGCTAACCAGCACAGAGCATGGATTTAAACTGAGGTCTGATTCTCTGTGCCTCAATTTCCTCATCTGCCAAATCAAGATAAAAGTACCTAACCAATAGAGCTGTTATGAGGATTAAATGAGTTAATATTTGTGCTCAGGACACAGCTTGGCTTGTAGTAAGAGTTCAACAAATGTTGACCAAGTCTGGGGCTTTTTCTACCATAGCAGGCTGTCCCATTGTAGACACTGGTTGTCAAAACTGAAGTGTATAGAGGATAGAACTGCAAAGAATGGAGATGGGGTTGGAAACAAAAATCCTTTAAATTTTATCATCATAATGTGTTTGCTATCAAATCTTTCTGATAGTGGTCATCTCTTTTGGACTCCCCAGGAACTACAGACAAGCATCTATTGAGCACCATCCACTTGGTAATTTCTGAGACAAAGGCAGTCCTATCTCAAGTGTATCATCATCTCCTAGAGGACTTAGACAAGCAAAGACAACCCAGAAGAAAGGCTACGATGGAGGACATCTAGTATGGGAGCTTATAACCCGGAAACCTGATGTGGACTTGAGAAAGTTAGAGAAAGCTTTCATGGAAAAAGTCACATTTAAGTCAAAATATGAAAGACAAGGAGGAGATTGGTAAGCATTTCAAACATAGGAAAGAACATGAGAAAAAGCCTAGAGGCAATGGGGAACAAGGACTATTCAAAGAATTAAAGGAAGCCCTGGCCGAGGGGGCATGCAGGAGGTTAGCCAATCAATGATTCTCTCTCTCATCATGTTTCTCTCTCTCTTCCTCTCTGAAATCAATAAAGATATATTTTTAAATATATATATAAATAAATTAAAACATTTAAAAAAGAATTAAAGGAAGCTAATTGTGGCATGGAATTTGGGGTGGGCAACATACAAAGCAGAGGAGATCCCGCCTCCAGAGCCTGTTCCTGAAAGTCTATGGGACCCATAGGGCCCTGGACATTAACTGGTAGGCGTGTAGGAACACTGAAGGGTTGTGAACAAGTGGGGGACAAGTAAGTGCACTTTAAGATCAGCTCTGGATGCTGCATGGAGAATCACTTGGAGAGAAGGGAGGTGGGGAAATCAAAAAACTGCTGCCTGTGAACATGCCAGGTGAGAGAGGATGAAAGTCTGAGATGGGCAAGTGGTCATGGGAATGGAGGAAAGTGAATGGATTCATGAAATATTTAGAAGGTAGAGTCAATAGGATTTGGTCAGTGATTCGAAATAAGGTCTGACAGAGAAGAAAAGAGTGGAATAAAGTTTCTACTTCGGGCAATTGGGTAGATGGTGATATCCTTTACTAGTATAGGGGCACAGGAGGCAGAGCAGGTTTAAGGAGGAAGATGATGGGTTTAGGTTTAGGGTTGACTTTGAAGTGTACAAAGGTCATCCAGATGGAGATGCTCTGTAGGTAACTGGATTCTCTGCCAACCATCACGTCTTACTTCCCCACTTCAACTGGCGACCGCAGTCCCGCCTCTCCAAGCAGCTAAGCTCTCTGTGAACCAACCAATAAGTGCCTTGAGTACCACCTGCTATCTAGAGTATTATTAGCCTCTCGTTTTAATAACTGATACATTTAAATATGCTCCCCTCAGAAATTCATCCTAAGCAAGAACAGGATGTGGGTACACCCAACAGATAATTACATATGTACTGTGAACTCTATTTTAAATGAGACTATTGTTATTTAATTAACCGGTACTTTCTAAACCCGAATCAATTTTTTTCACTCTTTATTTTGCTACCACCAACCAGGACAGCAGGTCCCACTTTTTGTAATGTCTTCCTGTCTTATAATTCTTCACAAAATTAAACACTAAGGAATGGAACACAAATTATTTGAATTTTTTATCCTTGAAAGGAAAAGTCTAAGTTTCACAACATCAAATCAGATTTCTTAATCTGTAAATGTGGCTGGTTTAGAACCAGAAAACATTAGAGCTAAAACATTTAAATAAATGGTTATTTTTAATTCAGAAATTCCTGCACACAAGGCTCCTTTCAACACATTTCAGCCTGCGTTGGGAGAAAGATATTAAGTGCAATTCTGCTCTCCTCCACAATGGGTCAAGTAGCAGCTGCAGGGAGAAAGTGGTGAAGTTTTTTCAGGTGTAGGCTTCTCCCCAATGGGAGCTGCTTTCCATTGGAAGGAGTGGTGGTCAAGCCCAGGACAGAACCTCTAGTGAAACTCACACCTTTGAAAACTTGAAACAGGAAAGCCACAAACCACCAAATCCAAAGGAACTATATACTATATTGAGAGGGATTCAAAAAGGCCACCTCCTCCAAGAAGCCTTCCCTCATCCCACTCAGGCTGAGTTAGGTGTGCCTCCCATTTAGGCATCTCTGCCATGACATTTGATACCCCTTATTGGAAACATCTGTTCCAGTGCCCATTCTTCCACTACACCAGCATGCAATGTGAGGGCAGAAACTGTCTTGGACATTGGCATTTCTCTAGTGTTAAGCATCGTAGATACTCAATAAAATCTGATCAATAAAATAGTGAAAGCCCTAAACACATGTTTCTCAGGTAACTCTACCATCCATAAAGATACTTTGAGGCTTAAATATATATAAACATGTAACTTTATAAAATTGTATTGGCTCTTAGCTCTACTACTAACATAAAACCCAGTCCCCTGAAAGTCCTTTTAAGGAAGGAATTGTTTCAGATGTGCCCTCAAATAAATGTGGTTTTCTCTTTGGTCAGCCACTACATGAAGTTTGCCCTTTCTCCTCTGCTCTGGCCTACCTCCACTGGGCACCATTCATACAGCCTTCAATTCAAATATATGTATTGAGTGCGTACTCTGTGGCCAGTACTGTGCTAACACAGGATACGCAGCATTGAACCTGATAGAACCAGGCCCATGCACTCATGGAGCTTACGGTCTAGTGCCCGCTGGCACCTGCTCACCTCCAAGCCCCAAAAGACCCTGAGGCTGTCACATGGGCATAATACATTTTTATCTTTAAACTCGTAAAAATGTAATGCACAGATAAGGCAAACCGTGCTAATCCAAGAATCTGAAGTTTCGCCAACCAAAGTCAAATAACAAGTCTGATCAAGTATTTTAATTTTCTCAAGGCAACTGAGAACTTATCAGTCCAAAGGGGCACCTCCAAGTGCCCTTTGGCCTCCCACAATGTGGCACCTACACAGGGATCTCCCACCCTGTTGCCATTTCAGCATAGCCAAAGGGAGGCAGTGATGCCCACTTTCATGTGGCATCATTTGCTAAGGCCTTTCAACTTTCTGCTCACAAGCCATGCCTGTGTGAATTAGGGAAGGCACCCCCTCTGTGCAGGCGAATTTTAAAAAGGCACGTCTTGGAGTGTGGGGTCAGCAATCAGAAGGAGAGGTCCCTGATCCGTGGTCCTGGGAGGACCCATTAGAGAGGGAGGCCTAAGGATTAGGATTTGGAGGGATGGGCTTCTCAATTTGCTCCCAGATGCTGTGACTGCGGTGTATGGCCAGGTAGCTTTGGCAACAAAGAAATCTCTCACAACACCCAGAGGTGACATTGAGAATAGTAATGTTAATGTAAGAAACATTCAAACCTGGGCAAGTGCTGGCGAGGATGTGGAGAAAAAGGAACCCTTATGCACTTCTGGTGGGAATACAGACTGGTGCAGCCACTTTGGAAAACAGTATGGAGTTTCCTCAAAAAAATTAAAAATGGAACTACCATTTGACCCAGTGATTCCACTTCTAGGACTATATTCCAAAAAATCAGAAACATAAATCAGTAAGAATATATGCACCCCTATGTTCATAGCAGCACAATTCACCATAGCTAAGATTTGGAAACAGCCTAAGTGCCCATCAGCAGATGAATGGATTAGAAAACAGTGGTACATTTACACAATGGAATACTATGCTGCTGTAAAAAAGAAGGAACTCTTACCATTTGCAACAGCATGGATGGACCTGGAGAGCATTATGCTAAGCAAAATAAGCTTTCCCTAAGATCCCAGCAGCAGCCACAGAAACTAAGCATGATTCAAGCTCGTTAAACTTTTTCCAAGATTGCAATTTATTTCTGCCAAAAAGCTCTGCAAAAACCTGTGACTTCACTGAGCTCTGAGCAATTCAGAAATGCAAAATGAGCACAACCCAAACCAGTTTGGCTCAGTGGATAGAGTGTCAGCCTGCGGACTGAAGGGTCCTGGGTTCAATTATGGTCAAAGACACGTACCTTGGTTGTAGACTTGATCCCCAATCCTAGTGGGGCTCCCTGTGGGAGGCAACCAATTGATGTGGCTCTCTCGCATCGATGTTTCTCTCTCTGTGTTTCTCCCCCTCCCTTTGACTCTCTCTAAAATCAGTGGGAAAATACCATCGGGTGAAGATTAACAAAAAAGGAAAAACGACCGCAGTCCCTCGACAAATATCAAGGCCAGTGTGCCAACAAGTCGTCAAAGTCATATCACTAAGGAAGTGCAATCTGTTAGCCTTTGAGTTTCTCAGAGTTTAAGTTCCAAGTAAGTCATTTTTCTCAAGTAACAATCCAACAAATCTCCTCAGCTCAGCCACTCCTTACATTAAAATAAGCCACTCTCTGTACCCTTGGGGCTCAACTACTTCCAAATGCCTGAAACTGGTAATAGTTCAAAGCACAGGTATGAGGAAAATGCATAATCTTAATCATTTCTTTCATCACATTGTTCAATAAACCAGAATTGAAATATAGCCCTAATGTCAGCAAGGGTAGCCCTGCCCCTTTAAGATCTAGACAAGACAGGTTGAAATCCCTGTTCCGGGTCCTGTGGAAAGTCCAGGGCTCTCCTCAGATTTCTGCGAATGGGGCAGAGCAGGAAGGATTGTGCTCAGAGCTCCTTCTGTTCTGGTTCCCAGCCTCTCTGGAATCCCGTCTCTCCATTCTGCCCCCTGGGGTGTTCCTTTATCCTGGCTGTGGTGTGATTCACCCGGGACCAGCCCTTTCACTTGTGACCCTGTGAGGCAACCGTGAAAGCTAGACTGCTGCCCGGGGAGACCTTACAGGGCAGCCCTATAGCCGAGGACACTCATGTAGACAACCTGTTCTCGAAGGGCCCCTCAGACAAGCAGCCCTGGGCATATCCCACTGCCCACACCAAGCTGGGGACATCCTGGCCTGGCTCCTACCTCTCCCCCTCCTCCTCCTCTCCCCTCTTTCCAGCCACCATCTGGGTCCAAAATCTCCTCACCATTTGGGATGAACCGTTCAGCCCCTCCTTCCCAAGTCACCCCAGACCCAACTCGAAGCAAACCCTCAAGGGGCCCAGCTGAACACTGGTCCATTTACTCTTTCAGCGGAGGCCTTGACTTTCTAGTTGTTGTTTTTAGCTAACAATCGCCTCCTTGAAGACAGCTGTGGTTTCCAAGGGCCATTTTTTCTCGCTTTTGCTTCTCTAATGAATGGTGCCATCGAAATCGGGCACTTGAACAAACATAACAGTGGAAAGCTTTTTCCTCCCTTTTTATTGCAGGTGCCTGGTTTATGGTGAGTGCATTCAACTTTTCCAAGCTTAGAATGAAGTTCTCAAAATAGGACCTGGCAGGTAGGGTAGCTCTACTTATTTATAGAGCTGACTACTTAGGTTTAAAGACAGAAAGGAGCTGTAGTTTAACATCTCGGTCAGGCCGCGGCCCAGCATGACAGGCCCCATTTGGTTGACAAGCTCTGTATTAAGCACCCTCTCTCAGGAGCACTGCCTTGCAGGGCTTCATGGCCATGTGGACGTTTAGTGGGTTACGCCAGAAAAGGGCTGGTCTTGTTTACCCTCATGGCCTTTTTGGCTGACAGTCATTTTATAGTTTCCTCTGAACCTTCTCTGCCATCCCTACTCACACATCCTAAGCAGAAAGCAGGAAGAGTCTACTCTTCTTCATCTTCTCAAAATAAAATAAAAAGGGACACTCTCTTACCATGTGTGTGCATGCATACACATGCATACACACATAGTATTGTATGCACACTAGAGTCCCAGTGCACGAAATTTGTGCACTCGGGAAGGCGGGGGCCCTCAGCCTGGCCTGCGCCCTCTTGCAGTCCAGGAGCCATCGGGGGATGTCCAAATGTCTTGGAGGCGGGAGAGGCTCCTGCCACCGCCGCTGTGCTTGCCAGCCATGAGCCCAGCTCAGGGCTTCTGGCTGAGCAGCACTCCCCCTGTGGGAGCACACTGACCACCAAGGGGCAGCTCCTGCATTGAGCATCTGCCCCCTAGTGGTCAGTGTGGGTCATAGCGACTGGTCATTCTGCCGTGAGTCGATTTGCATATTAGCCTTTTATTATATAGGATATGTGTATGTCAATGGATATACATTTGTTCATAGACTCCTAGAGCTAATTGACAGTATACTAGAATCACCTGGAGCACTGTGAGAAAAGGTTGATGCCTTGTCCCATCCCAGACAGATTGTATCCTTCTATCTGGAGGTAGGGCTTGGGCACCTGTATTTTCTATGAGTCCTTCTTAAACTCCCAAGGAGATTCTGATATAAAGCCAGAACGGAGAGCTCCTTAGAGGTCTTCTAAGCCTAGCTACTCAAGTCGGAACTGCAGAGCAGCACTGCCTGGGATGCAGATTCTCAGGCCCCGCCCCAGGCTTACAGAATCAGAATCTGCATCTCAACGCGACACCAGGTACCCAGTGTGCATGTTACAGTGTGAGAAGCACTGCTCTGGTCCCTCTCTCATTTGATCCATGAGGCCCTAGGAAACTAAGTGACCTCACAGGTCATGCTATTAGCTGGAGACCCAAGTAGGACTAGAGTCCAGGGCCCCTTACTACTCAACCCTTTATTCCCATTACCTTATTTTTCAGATTTAGCCAATAGTTAGGTATTCCTCAGAATGTGTGTAATATAGTTTTACTCATTTATCACAGCTAACTATGATTTGCCTCTGTTAAACACACACACACACACACACACAACTTAAAACACATTTAAGACTTTCAGAAAACCAGTTTTAAGTAGAGAAGCCGTATAGCCAAACTTAAAACACATTTAAGACTTTCAGAAGTTC
This sequence comes from Myotis brandtii, assembly GCF_000412655.1. Classification (NCBI taxonomy): domain Eukaryota; kingdom Metazoa; phylum Chordata; class Mammalia; order Chiroptera; family Vespertilionidae; genus Myotis; species Myotis brandtii. Next base: position 137,221 of record NW_005364139.1, read on the forward strand.
CCTTTTCTGCTGGTAGAGGACAAAATGGTTAGATATAATGACCAAAAACATCTCAAAAACAACATCATGGAGTAGCTGTGGAGAAGAGATGGAAGACATTTAACCAAACAATCGTCCCTAATTTGTGGGTCAGCAGGTTGCAAAAAGAAGCCTCACTGATGTCAACAGAGGGAACAGACATTGCCTCCAATCTGTCAAGTCTGTATCTTGTGACAAATCAGAACTCAGCACAGAGGAAATGCACCTAAAAAGAGGGCAAGTTGTTTATAGGCTTGCAAATTTCACAGGTGCCTCTCATGTGAGAGCAATCTACATTCCATTATCACAGATCAAGGAAGCTAGACAGATTCCACAGATCCACATAAGACAAAGTTTTACAGTCAGGGTGGCCAACTATATCTGGAATCAGATCAACCCCACGCTTCCACAGCCTATAGGCCCTAGGCACCCGCGGGATTCCCCTTCCACCGGTTCCAGGCCCAGCCTCCCATCCGTGCACCCTGTGCAGCGAGCCCTCACACCAGCCCCAGAATCACATAAGGGAAGAGAGACTCCCTCACAAGGTGCTGTTCACAGCCTTCATTTGACCCGGGCTCGCTCACCCGTTCCTCGTACTTTATTCCGTTCTGATTGTGCTGCTGGTTTGAGAGATGATTTTGATTTCCCCACCTTGGTCACATGGGCTCAGGCTGCTTCAAGCAAACAGCCCTCCCCCATCTGACCTGCCTGTGACCCTCGAGCCCTGGCCCCACTCCACGTAAGTAGAACTATTTTCAGTCCTGAGAATGGCATCAGGCCACCAGGAACCCACAGTCCCAGGCCCAGAAGCACGTGCTCCTCCCTAGCTCCCTCGTCCCACCCCTGTAAAACTCCCAACAATAAACACCACACCCCCAAGGCCGCTGGCAGAACCCTGAGAAGAGGCCTCAGGCCTGTGGGCTGAGCACTGAGGGATGCCATGGCCCTGGCCCAGGGCCACTTCCTGCCCTGATTGCTTTGCTGGGGCATTTTCAGGCATATTATAGCAGCTGCTTAGCCTCTCCATGCAGTTTATGCTTTCATGACTGTGACTCTCAAGAGAGGCAGAATGCGTGGTGTTTTGGTTCCCCGCCTGATGAAAGTGATCCACTTCCAAGGACACATTCCTCATGGGCTATGTACCGCCGCTCCGGCTATCTCTGGCAATGGTGAGCTCAAATAGCAGGAGAGGCCACTGCTAATGGCAAGGATTACAGAAAAGAGACTCTGCAGCTCAAAGAGGTCATGCTATCAAGGAAAATGCCCCTCTGCAAAGACAAGCAGAAATTTTCTTCCATCCATTTGGATGCCTGCTGTCCTGAAGGCGGGGGTGGAGGCGGGTGGAGAGGTGAGGCCCAGTGTGAGTAGCACCAGAGAAGGAAGCAGCAGCTGTTCCAGGGTAATTAACCTCAGGCAAACTGCAGAGGGGCCAGGAGGTTAATGTGAGGTCAGGCAGGGTCAGGCACGCCTTTACTGCCAATAGACAGGGATGGCCCATCTAAGCACTGTCCAAAGGCAAGAAAACTCTAACTGTAGAGTTTTAACAAGTATTTCTTCAGAGAACCCTGCCCCCAGATCCATCCTGTCACTGACAAGTGACTCCCACTGGGGTCTCCTTCAGGGAGGCCGAAGAGGCCCTGTTTCTTGTTATCAGATGATTTAACTAATAGGAAAGTCTTTTTCCTACTTTATGGTATATTGAATGGATGAATAGATAGATGAATGAGAGAGAGAGAGAGAGAGAGAGAGAGAGAGAGAGAGAGAGAGAGAAGGAACAGGTATATTGCATAGAGAAGTAGGAACAGGGAAGTAGGAAGATAGCAAGTATTAAGGCCAGCATGTATCACCCTCCCCAAACTATCTGGGAGGGCCACCGTGACAGTTGAGTTTCAGGAATGCCCCCAATGAAGCTATGAGTATGATCTTGCCGGACTGGTACCATTGCCAGAGAGCTGCTGCTACATACCAAGCACTGTGTCGTATGCTGTAGTAAGTAGAACTATTGCATGTTCTATGCAAGCTACTTTGAGAAATGTTATTTCAGGTGATAGATGTGATAGGTGTTAAATAATGCATTTAGAGAAGTGTTTATAAACACTTTTAATAATAATGTTTATAAAAGTGCACCCTGGCCAGTATGGCTCAGTTGGTTGAAACCTCATCCTGTACACCAGAAGTTGGTGGGTTCAATTCCCAGTCAAGGCACATACCCAGGTTACAGGTTCAATCCCCAGTTGGGGCATGTGTGAGAGGCAACTGATCAATATTCCTCTCTCTCCCTTTCTCTCTCTAAAGTCAATTTTTTAAAATGCTCATATTTGTCCTGGTAAGGACAAATAAAACTATTTTATAAGTGGAAAAAAAATCAGACTCTTGTTGTTTTGAGTAACAAAACGCAACTCAAATGGACACGAGATTAAAAATAGATATTTTTGGATATGGAGAGATCACTTTGGAGAGATCACTTTGAACCTATGACCAGGAAATGAACTAGCAGACACTCTCTTCTCTTAACATCTGATTTATTATTTTTCTCAGACTGGCTCTTTTAGCTTCCCTACCCATGTGATAGAAAACATGCCTCATTTCTCATGGCAAACAATTACCCAGTGCTGGAGGGCATATGTGAAATGTCATTGGTAAAGGGCTAGAAAACAGAGGCTTTGAAGAAACCGGATGGCATAAAGAGGTATTTAACATAGTCTCGTGGCCTTATAGGTTTTCACTTGTCTACCAAGAAGTTGAACTGGCCTAGATTTCCATTCCCCTGTTTAGACTTAACCTCTTTTAAAATAATAATAACAATAATAATAATTTTTATTAATTTATTTGAGCCAAACTAGGGACATTGCCAGGAAGCAAGATTTCAAATCCTCCTATACTTCACCTCTTAAGCCATGTTTCAGCCTGCCACCTTCTAACCCGGCTACTTCCTGATAACCTCCTGCCCCATGGAATTAGGTTTCCTTTTGTTTCCAGCATGAATCATAGATGCCTCCAAGTCTTAAAGTATACTAATGAGCTGTTAAATGTCCCAACACCTTGACTTAAATGAACTTGAAATCAACTTCTTGCTTTAAGGCTTCTCTAAAAGGCTCAGATCCTCCCAGGTTTATAGAGATAGGAGGAGAAAAGTAAGACAAGCTTTGCGATGTATTATCCCTATGAAATGTTTAGCATGCTGAGGTATAAGCTGAAAATCTCCCACCACAATGATCATACCATCCTTTGTCAGCCCTTTCCATGTATCAGACCCTTAAACCCAAACAACTTCACAAGGGTAATTATTTCTGATTCAGAGAGGTTAAGTGACTTGCCCAATGTCATTAAGCCAGTAAGTAACAGAGATAGAATTTGAACCCCGATATCTCTGATCGCAAAGCCCATGCGTTTTCCACATGGCTGATCAAATAGCCATTTTCATCTATTTCTACTTGCAATTTAAATTTCGCTGGGGAGGAGGGAGTGGAAGTTGTAATCATAGGAGTGTATCCCAGAATTCCTCATCACTTCTGTGACTCAGAGCACCTCATTCAAGTCAGCTTGGATCCTTTATTTGTTGGGTGTACACTAGACATTTTCAGCCTTAGCAGGGTTTGAGGGCTCCAGGATAGGCAAGTGCTCTGTCCCTGAGAAGGGAGGTTTTCACCTGAGTTCTGTGCACTGAACAGGTTGTCGCTCAGTGTAGCCATTACAGATTGGAATGCTTCAAGTTTGCCCTTTCTGCCATTCTAACAGGATTTTCTGAGGGGCGGGGGGGTGGCGGGGGGGGTAAGTTTGCTTCTCTGTCATCTTTTAGCTGCAGAGAAAACAAAACTAATTATTGTTAACATCTACCTTCCCCAGTCCTTGAAGATTCTGTCTCTCTCTCACCAGGTAACATGGTGGGGTGGGGCATTGGCCCACTCGGTTGAAGGAAACTCCGCTTTGAAGCAACATCTTTCCCTCTGATTTCACTCTTTAGGGCCCTGTGATTTCACTCTGGGCTCTTCTAACTCAGGTCCACGTGGTTCCCCCTGAGGACACCTACTTCTTGTTGGATGTTGCTCCTTTCATTTATTCACTGAGGATTTATGGAGCACCTACTATCTGCCAGATACTATTCTAGGTGCCAAAAATACTGGTGTGGAAAAAGATGGGAAGGTCTCTATGCAACTTATATTTGCTAAGATAAATAAAACCTAAAATAAGTAAACAAATAAGTAATAAGATAATTTACATGTGCCATCAGTGCTGTGGGTAAGAGGAGGCTATTAGAGTAACGAAGGACTCTGGAGGAGCTACTTTAGAAAGGGTGCTCCTTCCTCACCAGGTAACATGGTGGGGTGGGGCATTGGCCCACTCGGTTGAAGGAAACTCCGCTTTGAAGCAACATCTTTCCCTCTGATTTCACTCTTTAGGGCCCTGTGATTTCACTCTGGGCTCTTCTAACTCAGGTCCACGTGGTTCCCCCTGAGGACACCTACTTCTTGTTGGATGTTGCTCCTTTCATTTATTCACTGAGGATTTATGGAGCACCTACTATCTGCCAGATACTATTCTAGGTGCCAAAAATACTGGTGTGGAAAAAGATGGGAAGGTCTCTATGCAACTTATATTTGCTAAGATAAATAAAACCTAAAATAAGTAAACAAATAAGTAATAAGATAATTTACATGTGCCATCAGTGCTGTGGGTAAGAGGAGGCTATTAGAGTAACGAAGGACTCTGGAGGAGCTACTTTAGAAAGGGTGCTCCTTCCCACGGAGGTGATATTTGAGCAGGGACCTTCCGCTCAGAAGAATCCAGCCTTATCAGAGGAAAGGAGCATTCCAGGCAAAGGAAACAGTAAATCAAAGTTCCTGAGGTAAGCAAGAGACTGGGCCATTCAAGAAAGAAGGGCTGCAACACAGTGAGCAAACAAGAGAGTGGTCAATCAGTATGAACTTAAAGAGGAAGACGGCGATTCAGTCATAAAGGTTTTTGTAGGCCATGATTAGGAATTTGCAGTTTATTTTATTTTATTTGGGGTATGTTAAGGTCCCTATTAGTCTCAACAAGTAAAGTTGCCAGTACCAATTGGATTCATGATTCTGGGGCTCATAGAAAATATTTGGGCTAAAGATAGATACATATTTGAAAGTCATTAGCATAGAGTGGGTCAAAGCATAAAATGAAAAGGGATAACCTATCAAAAAATGTAGGCAAAGAAGGGGAGAAGATCCAGGGCAAGTACTGGGGTACAACCTCATTTGGATGTTGGATAGATGAGGAAAGAGCTGGTCTTAAAGATATATTGAGCAAGAAGGATACACTTAACCTAATCAGAAAACCATTTATTCTTTTTCTTCACTACCTGTTCAAACAATCCCTCTGAACAACTGTTTGTTCCCTATTCCTTGAATAAAATGAAGGCAAATTTGTGACTTTTCTAGAAATTCTTAAGTAATGCCTAAAAGCCATTTAATCATCTCTGATGAGAGAGAGAGAGAGAGAGAGAGAGAGAGAGAGAGATTCTTATTTATAAATGGTTCAGGGTGATAACAAAAACTTCCAAATCTCTCCCTCAGCTTGGGTATGCTCCAACCTAGCTGCCTCTAGGGTATGGTTGGCTCTTTGTTTCTCTTGCCTAAAACATGCAGTCCTCTTTCCCCCTCATTAGGCTGCTTCTGGTTCCTGCAGGCTTGAAGCAGAGTGAAGAGGAAGGAAAGGTATGGGACAGAAAATATCTTACTTGACTAGTTGAGCTATCTGGGATTGGCTGGTGTTTAGAGCTTGAGTCTCTCATGGAACTATTTTTGGGGTCCCCCCGCCGAGACTCCACCATCTCAAGAAATCTTGCAATGGCAGTTTCCTTGCTGGAGTAAATGCATCTCTTAGGGCTGGTCACTACAAGGTTTGTTTGTAGTTTGTCTATTTGTTTGTCTCCAAGCAGCCCTCTTGGTCAGGATCTAAGAAAACCCCATGCCTGCTCTGCATGTGTGTACTACTACTTCAGGTCCATGGGAAGTATTCAAGCATCATTTGCCCAAACTCTGGGAGACCAACCATCCCAATATAGCATTGTCTCTTCACGCTGTCACCAGAGGAGCTAGCCAGCCACAGTTGGACTCCAATCCTCCATGCTCCTCTCTCCAAGGAGATCCCCAGCAAAGCCCCTGCCACTAAACCATCAGGGCAGACCAAGCACTCCCACTGCTTCCCTACTTTGGTGGAAAACTTATATTGCAAATCCTCATAGGTAGTTTTCTCTCCAATATCCTTGCACTTTGGTCTCTTCAACCTTTTTTAAAAATTTTTAACTGATTGATTTGAGAGAGAGAAACATCAATTTGTTGTTCCACTTATTTATGTATTCATTGGTCTTCAACTTTTTTATAAGCTGGAGGTGTTTCACCAGCTAAGGGACATAAAACCCACTCTTAGCTGCCTCCTTTGCAAGTCCTGGCTAATCAGCTCATTCCTCAATTTAAAATGTGGGAAATATTTGCTCTGATTGTGTTGGGAAGACAAAGCTGAAGATAAAGTAGGATGAGTCCTGTTTTACAATCCTGCATACCCAGAAAGCCAAGAAAAGAGCCACCAGAGGGGAAAGTAATGCCAGGAGAGTGTGATATAGCAGAAGCTACAGGGTACTCAAGTGTTGCTAAAAGGTGGATTAAGATGAAGACAAAGAAATTCTCGCTGAATTTGGTTCCTGTACAGCTCCATTTCAGTGTAGTGTTGAGGACAAAAGTCAAATCTACACTAATAAAAGAGAAACATGCAAATTGGTGTCACTCCATTACGCCCACCAACCCATCAGGATGAGTATGCAAATTGACCCAACAAAGATGGCAATTAATTTGCATATGCAGGCGCGGGGCGAAGACTGAAGACGACTGAAGAGGATTGGCTTCTCCATTGCAGCCGGAGCGGAGAAGCCAAGCCTCGCTGCTGCAGTCCGCTGTGGCCGGACCAAAGGCCTGGGTCCCGGGTGCCAGAGGAAAACCGGTGCCGGCAGCTAGGGGAAGGAAGGCCTATTGTGCGAATCTTCGTGCAACAGGCCTCTAGTTGACATATAAGATACTTCCCAAAAATCTGTTCTCTTCTTCCTTGCAAGCAGAACCCCTATAGCCAGCTCCAGTGTAAATCTTAATTGGTCCAAGCCAACCCATATACCCTACTTTCCTCTGGCAATGATTCATTTAAGAATGGGCATGTGATACAATTCCAGACAAGAAGTGAGAAGTCTGTTGGAGGATTTCTGTAGAGGTCATTTTTTCCTTAAAAAGAGGCACAAGAAGACAGCTCCTCTTCTTCCATTGGCTATTGTCATTTGTGTGTGTGACACCTAGTTCTGTGGAAACCATCTTGGTACCACACTGGGGATAAAGCCAACACCAAAGAGGAGGGCACAGCCAAGAGAATTACCACAAAGCAGAGCCTGGAGCCCGCTCTATCTGTGGGGCTGTCATTTCACCTCATAAATCCCCATTTTATTTTACACAGTTGATTTGGCATTTTCCATTATTTAATGCCAAAATCATCCTAAAGCAGTGGTTCTCAACCTTCTGGCCCTTTAAATACAGTTCCTCATGTTGTGACCCAACCATAAAATTATTTTCGTTGCTACTTCATCACTGTAATGTTGCTACTGTTATGAATCGTAATGTAAATATCTGATATGCAGGATGGTCTTAAGCGACCCCTGTGAAAGGGTCGTTTGACCGCCAAAGGGGTCGCGACCCACAGGTTGAGAACCACTG
>NW_005364139.1:146462-147884 GCF_000412655.1 Myotis brandtii
GCAGCCAATCAATGATTCTCTCTCATCATTGATGTTTCTGTCTCTCTCTACCTCTCCCTTCCTTTCTAAAATCAATTTTTAAAATTTTTTAAATGATAATAATTTTAAATAAAAATAAAAATCTCTACACTTACCTATAAACACTAGGAATGAGATTTTCCACTTAGAACAAGAATTTAAATTGTCACACTTGAAATTTTTAACCATTTTGGAATAAAGCATTTTAATACTAAATTTATTTATTTTCTGGGCTTATGTTAAAGTCTGTACCTGTGCATACTTTAAGACCTAGTTCCTTCATATCCTTTTATAGAATAAGGCAGTTACTAATTAATTAATTGTGTGATGATCTTTCTCTTGATGATGAGTCCTTGCAATGAGCATCGATGATATATGGTTGTCCGAGACTCCTTTGGGGATTTTCCTCTGAGAACTGCCCTTTCCTGTGGAGATAATTTCCATAAACATGGTCTTGTTGATTTTACTCTCTCTTTCTTTTAAAATATGTTTTTATTGATTTTTAGAGAGAGAGGAAGGGAGAAGGATAGAGAGATAGAAACATCGATGAAAGAGAAACATCATGGATTGGCTACCGCCTGCCTGCCCCCTAATGGGGATCAAGCCTGCAACTTGGGTATGTGCCCTGACAGGGAATTGAACCAGTGACCTCTTGGTTCACAGGTTGACACTCGACCATTGAGCCACACCAGCCGAGCTGATTTTACTCTCTTGACCATATTTGAGGAAACAGTTTCACTTTACCTATGTCACCCCTCCCCACGGCAGCACAGCTCAGTGCTCAGTGCCAAGAGAGACCTACTCAGTCCCTGATTTCTCCCATGGGAGAAGGTGAGTAGGTAAGTGAACACCCCACTTCCCCAGCTATACCAGATGCGGCCAAAGAGACCCAGTTCTTTCTCACCCACCCAGAATGCTAAGAAGTGCTGCATGATGGGAGTGAGGAGGGGTAACTGCTAGAACAGTAGACAGGGCTCTTGGAGAGAATCAAGGAGCCAGGTATCCTACTAACTGTGTCATGGACTCCGTCAGGAAGCACACTCATGATCCGCTAGGGATGCCTCACCTGTGGATCCGCCAACTTGCCCACAGGCATCCCCAGTGTTCCCTGTGCCTCACCCACACACACTCCCACCCCATGGCTGGCTCCCTGGGTATGACTTAGAAAGTCGCAAGAATAAGCCTTTGCAGACAACTAGCGAGCACAAAGAGAAAGTTGGCCCAACTCCAGAGGATTTATAAAAAACAAACAAACTTGAGCATTCAGCACCACCCTAGAGAAAGCAAACAGGAGACGGGCAGCACCCAACCTTGCTCTGCATGCAATCTTTTCTTTAACTTGAATTTATTGTGGTAACATTGGTTAATAAAATTATACAGGTTCCTGGTACACAGTTCTACAAT
>NW_005364139.1:147983-149315 GCF_000412655.1 Myotis brandtii
CTAACCCGCCACACACACACACACACACACACACACACACACACACACATACACACACAGAAAAAGAAGTGTGGAGCAGGCATATTCATAGAATAGATTGAAGAAAGCCTCAGAATCCCTAACAGGGCTGACAAAAGGTATTTCTTTCCCAAAGCCAGTCAGTAGAGACTGGAGGAGGTGATTGCTTCTTCAAATACAAGACAGCAATGTAAGACTTCAAAAAACATGAAAACAAGGAAACATGACATTAACAAAGGGACACAATGATTTTCCTGATAAAGAATTGAAAATAGTTGTTTTAAGGAAGCTCAGTGTGCAGGCTCTCCCTCTCAGGAGCTACCCATGCCTTTCTTCTCTCACAGGCATGCATCTCCTAAACTCTAAGGGTCCCCATGAGACTTTCGACCAGGGGAGCAGTGGGCAGTGGCAGCTTGTCCTGGGCGAATCCCCTGAAACTGTTTCCAAGACCCCTTTTCTTCAACTTTCCAGTGAGCTAAAGGAGCCCCGCCTAGGTTCTCTCCTGTTGTTTCTTCTGTTCTACACCCTTCCTTTAATAAACATAATCTCAAAATATTAAACTCTAAGGGTCCCCATGAGACTTTTGACCAGGGGAGCAATGGGCAGTGGCAGCTTGTCCTGGGCGAATCCCCTGAAACTGTTTCCAAGACCCCTTTTCTTCAACTTTCCAGTGAGCTAAAGGAGCCCCGCCTAGGTTCTCTCCTGTTGTTTCTTCTGTTCTACACCCTTCCTTTAATAAACATAATCTCAAAATAAAAAAGGAAGTTCAGTGAACTACAAGAAAACAGAGAAAGACAATTCAACATAATCAGGAAAAAAATACATGAACAAAATGAGAAGTTTAACAGAATGGTAGAAATCATTAAAGAGGACCAAACAGCAATTCTAGAGGTAATAAATACAATTAATGAAATGAAATGAAAAACACAATAGAAAGCATCAACAGCAGACTGGATAAGCCAAAAGAATCTGTGAAGTAGAAGACAGGTCCTTTGAAATTATCCTGAGGACAATAAAAGAAAAAATAATAAAAAAGAGTGAATAAAGCCTAGATGAACTATGGGACACCATTAAAAGAAACATTATATGCATTATGGGTTCCAGAAGAAGAGAAGGATAAAGGGATTGAAAACTTACATAAATAAATGACTAAGAACTTATAAAATCTTGGGGAAATTTTAAACATCCAAGTTCATAAAGATCATAGGTCCCCAATGTATTTAAATTCAAAAAGAGGAGAAACCAAGATGGCGGCATAGGTTAACGCCGGAGTTTGCTGCCTCGAACAACCACTTCAAAAATACAACTAAAAGA
>NW_005364139.1:150879-153744 GCF_000412655.1 Myotis brandtii
CTGGACAAAAATCGTGCACCTATGGATGAGGACAGTGGGGGGGGAGTGAGGGCGGAGGGTGGGGTCGGAACTGGGAGGAGGGGAGTTATGGGGGGGGAAAAGAGGAACAAATTTAATAATCTGAACAATAAAGATTTAATTTTTAAAAAAGATATTAGCTTGTAAGAATATGTAATAAATAACTTCAAAATGTAAATTCAAAAAGATCTTATCTAAGTCATATTATAATAAACATTCTAAATTTAAACACAAAGACATAATTTTAAAAGCAGCAAGATAAAAGAAAATTCCTCAGATATAAGGAAATTTCCATAAGGCTATTAGTGGATCTCTTAGCAGAGAGCCTGAAAGGCAAAGAGAGAGAGAGAGATAATATAGTCAAAGTACTAAAAGAAAAAACACTGCCAACCAATAATACTTTACTCATCAAAGCTGTCCTTCAGAAATAAAGGCAAGAAAAATACTTCTCCAGACAACGAAAAGCTGAGTGAGTTCACCACCACTAGAACATCCTTACAAAACAAGATGCTGAAAGGAGTTATTCAAGTTGAATTGAAAGGATGCTATTAGTAACATGAAAATATACAACATGCTAGTAAAAGTAAATATGTAGTCAAATTGAGAATACTCTAATAGTAAAATAAGGTGGTGTGTTAATCACTTAACTATAGTATAAATGTTAAAGGACAAAGTGTTAAAAATAACCATAGCTACAATAATTTCTTAATGGATACATTACATCAAAAGATGTAGATTGTGACATCAAAAACAAAATGTGCCAGGGGTAACTAAAAGAATAGAGCTTTTATATGTGAGCAAAGTTAAGTTGTTATCAGCTTCAAATGGACTGTTATATCTATAGGATGTTTATGTAAGGCTCATAGTAACCACAAAGCAAAAACCTACAATAGATACACAAAAAAATAAAGAGAAGAAAATCAAAGGATATCACTATAAAAATGATCAATTCTCAAAAGAAGACAGCAATAAAGGAAGAAAGGAACAAGGAAATAAAACAGCTAGAAAACAATAAGATGGCATTAGTAAGGCCTTACCTATAAATAACTACTTTAAATGTAAATTAATTAAACTATCCAATAAAAAGACATAGAATGCTTGAATGGATTTTTAAAAAATAAAACCAACATTCAACTACAGTCATGCACCACTTAATGACGGGATATTCTGAGAAATGTATGTGTCGGTGATTTTGTCATTGTGTGAATATCACAGAGTGCACTTACACAAACCTACATAGTATAGCCTGCTGTACACTAGGCTACTAGTATATGGCATAGCCTATTGCTTCTAGGCTACAAGCCCATTCAGCATGTTACTGTACAAAACAACACAAGATTAAATCAAGCACAAGAGAAAATGATATGATACAATCCTGAAGCCAAAGGATTAAGAAAAAAAATCAAAAAAGATGTCAAAAAATAACTTAAAAGAAATGAAGATGGAAACAAAACATACCAAACTGTAAGGGATGCAGCCACAGCAGTTCTTAGAGGGAATATTTGAACTTCATATAAAAGAGCAGGTCCCAGCACTCAACACAAATTTAAATATTTTTAAAGTAGGATTATTGACCAGAGTTTGGAAATAAATACACCCAGATATTGCCTTTGCATTTCAAATTGATTAATTTTTCTCAGCACAAACTGGCAGGCTACAAAGCTCTTCACACCTTTGATCTAATTATTTTACTTCTAGGAATACTAGAGGCCCAGCGCACGAAATCGTGAGCAGGTAGGGTCCTTAGGCCTAGCCTGCGATCAGAGCCATCTTCTGCCCATTCACCAGTCCCCAGTCCCGCCCCACAGCCAGCGACACCCACCCCGGTTCCCCGTTCACCATCTGGCGATCTATCAGAGACTGTGGGCCAGGGGGAGGAACCAAGAGTTCGGCTATTCCACCTGCTCACCAGTCCCCAGTCCTGCCCCGCTGCTGCCACCCACCCCAATTCCCCATGGTTCCCTATTGGCCATCCATCAGTTGGAGCCTGTGGGCTGGGGGGAGGGACCAAATGTTATCAATGCACCTCATAGCAACTGCTCTATCTGTCATTCTGGTAGTTACGCCGTTATGGTTGCTGGCCTTTTATTATATAGGATAGCACCAAGGAAATTTACATTCTGGGCAAAAGCTTTTATGGTGGCACTGTTTTGAATAGTCTAGACAAACAAACCTTAGAAACACCAAAACCTATAGCTACAGAAAATAATCAAACTAAGATATTTTAGCATGATGGAATACTATATACAACAATATTCATAATTTTAACCATCTTTTGAGCACTTGCAATGTGTAAGGTACTGTGCTGGGTATCTTAAATAGTCTATTTTGCATTTGCATTTCATCACTTACTAGTCTCTAACTTAGGTAGATATTTACAGATGGAGAAATTAAAGCTCAGAGAGGTTCTGTAATGGACTCAAGTTTGCAATTAATAGCAGAAGACAACTGAGGTCTTTCTGACTCCAAAACCTTTCAAAAAGTTTTTCCAATTTATCCTGGAGTGGGAGGATCTAAATAGGACAAACCCCAAAGTTTGTAGAAAAAGTCAGAAAACAAAACTTTGACACCAAAGGATGATATCAAAATTAAATTATTTATTACTGGCCAACTATAGAGATCTTCCCAAGAAGATTTGTAATTTTGATTGTAATACAAATTTTCAATGCACCCCTGTTAAAGCACCCAAATACCAGTGTTTTTGTTGATGTAATACCATTTTCAAAAATGTAATGCACCCTTCTCGGCCATCTCACCAAACCCTTTCTTTGCACCTTCTTTCTGCTTCCTTGGCACCTTGCCAGAAACCCTTCTTCTTCTATCAGGTCCTACCAGTCTCCTGCCTCC
>NW_005364139.1:153802-158430 GCF_000412655.1 Myotis brandtii
CTACCCATCCCCCAGACCTCCCCTCCAAAGACGAAGATCTCTCTGCTGTGGAAGGGACTGGGCACATATCCCTAGAGTTGGGAAAGTGAATTCAGAACTGATGCAACCAGTGGTCCTGAAAGCTTACTCCTGAGAGCTGAACAAGGCAGGACGATACTGAAGGGAGTGGATGGGTCCACTCCAGGAGACCACTCTGACTCAGTCTCCCTTCCCCAGACACAGGGACTGAAGTCCAACAGAGGAGCCACACTAGGAGAGACCAGAGGGATGCTTCATAATAGATATAAGTTTTTTTTCTATTGAAATTTAATAAATATGTAGTTTCAATGGTTTTTATTTTACAAATTCTGAGATAAATACAGAAATATCAATATTGCCATTTTGCAGTCACTAACCTATAAACGTGTTGCTGGTGAATTTAATTACTTCATCAATTCCTACAAAGGGGCCCGGGATGTCTTCATTATATGGAAGGCATTAATTTAAAATGCAACTGGTGAAAAAAAAATAGAATAGAATAAAATACAACTGGTGAGAGAGGAGCTATAGATTTTAAAACAGTGTTATGTCTGCCCAGACGGTGTGGCTCAGTGGTTGAGCATTGACCTATGAACCAGGAGGTCACAGCTCAATTCCTGGTCAGGGCATATGCCCGGGCTGTGGGTTTGATCCTCAGTGTGGGGTGTACAGGAGACAGCTGATCACTGACTATCTCATCATTGATGTTTTTATCTCTCTCCCTCTCCCTTCCTCTCTGAAATCAATAAAAATATATTTTTAAAAAAGAAGAAAAAATCGGTGTCATGTCTGACAATCATTAGGAAAAGCTTCAGTTACAGAATACTTTAGTGACTGAAAATGAAAGAGGAGAAAAAAATCTACCTTCATTTACAAAGGACTGTCCACAGGAAAGACACTGGACTTCGTGAATTCTGATCCCTAGAAAAGTGCACCTTACAGTGGAGGAAAAAGTCTCCACACTCTGACATAGCCAGATGAAGCAACGGGCACGCGCGCACACACATACACACACACACACACACACACACACACACACACACACACACTGGACTGAACTCAAGAGGTACAAACAGGAAATGGCTTTGTTATCTCCTAACACTGTCCTTTAATGTGCCTTGCTGGGTCTCTTTTTTAGCACCTGGACAACGTACCAGGAAGATTTTAAAGTTTTTCAGGTTCTATTCACAAGGTTATATGAATAGTCTCACTTAGGGACCTTTTAAAAAGTCCACCCCATGTTAAACAAAAATAAATCTCACATCCCATTCAATACTTCTCCCCACCGCCCAGGCTTGGCCTGTAGCTGGGGATCAACATCAGATAAGAAGGTCTGTGTGGTCTGCAATTTCACTCTCCACCTCATCCACCTCATCTCTGGCTCTTCCAGGACTGGGTTAAAGAGGCAAAGGTCTTTTAACTTAGGCTGGTGTAGTTTGTGGTCTCTCTTGACTAACTTAGTTGGCTGATGTTGAAATTCGAGGTCTTTAGAGGGGAAGCATTTGTGGATTCCTCAGAGACCCGGGTGGCACCTTTGTAGTGCATGGTTCCCCGGGGCAGATGATGTACTCTTTGCCTATCGTACTGTTATCCACCCGCTCAGCTCCTGACCTCTGGGGGTAACCAGCGCCTCCTCATACTGTTGGAGTCCAGGCAGACAGCCCTCTGAGGCAGGGGCCCATCAAGACAAAGTCCACTGCCCACTGCAGAGTTCACTTGGCCAGGGAACACTTAAATATAAATAAATAGATAAACAATCTAAATAAATAAATAAATACATATATACATACATACCATTGACTTGTACATATTAAATAGGTGAATTGTATAGTACGTGAACCATATATCAATAAAAAATTTCTTTAAAGACCCCTGGAGTGGTTATATTAATATCAGATAGAGTGACTTCAGAATTTTAGAAAAGGATAAAGAGAAACATTTCTCAATAATAAAGTGATTACTTCATCAAAAATATATAATAATCCTTGATGTGTCTGCACTAAATAATGTAGCTTCAAAACACATGAAGCAAAACTGATTAAACTGAAAGGAGAAAAAAAGGAGATAAATCCATAATTATTTTAAAGATATAAATACTTCGTGCTCAATAATTTACAGGATAAGTAGACCCCAAAAATCAGTTAAGACATCAAATATTTGAACATTATTGATCAATTTAACTTAAATGATATTTTAGAATGCACCACTCAGCAACAGAAGCTACCTCCTTTTCAAGTGTACATGAAATAGTCACCAAGAGAGACCATATGTTGGAGTATCAAACAAGAATGGGACCATTATTGTTTTGAATTCTGTTTTTAATTCTGATCAAGCATTCTAACCAGAAATTGAGTCTTAAGTCCCTACTCAGTTTCTATAAAACTGGGTTCTGCCCTGCTCTCCGTACCCCAGAGGGAGGACCAAGCTCCTGCAATGTTCCGTTATCTTCCTGGCACTGAATTCCTAGACTTACCTGGCCACTGGTCACAAGAACTTACTCTCTTTATCTGTCCCACCATCATGAGTGCCTAGGCTCTGGTTCCAGCTACCCAGGGTCTGGCTCACTCATTCATTCAAAAAAACATTTATTGAGCACCTACTATGTACCAGGCACTGGGCTAGGTGCTGGAGATATAGCCATAAAGTGACAGACATAATTACTTTTCCAAAGTAGTTACAATCTAGTGGGGATACAGACAAGTAGTAAGACAATCACAGAACACTGTGCAAGCAAGTCCAGGGCGATTTGAAAGCGCAGATGATGGATTCCTGATTTGTACTTCAGGTGTAAGAAAGACTTTCTAGAGGTAATAAAGTTAAAGTTGAGGCCTGAAAGACGAGTAGGATTTAACCAGAAGGACAGGAAGAGCAGTACAATGTTCTTGGCCAACAGTTTTCAAAGTGTGTTTCCAGACCAGCAGCAGCAGCAACAGCAGCAGCAACTGATAACTTGTTAGAGATGCAAGTTCACAGCTCCTTCCCCAGCCTGCAGAATCAGAAATTCTAGGTGTGGGACCCAGCAATATTTGAAAGAAAAGAAAGACTTTCTAGAGGTAATAAAGTCAAAGTTGAGGCCTGAAAGACGAGTAGGAATTAACCAGAAGGACAGGAAGAGCAGTACAATGTTCTTGGCCAACAGTTTTCAAAGTGTGTTTCCAGACCAGCAGCAGCAGCAACAGCAGCAGCAACTGATAACTTGTTAGAGATGCAAGTTCACAGCTCCTTCCCCAGCCTGCAGAATCAGAAATTCTAGGTGTGGGACCCAGCAATATTTGTTTTAACAATCCTCCAGTTGATTCTGATGCATGGTAAAGTTTGAGAATCTCTGCTCTAGGCTGAGGAACAATATATACAAATAAATAGAATAAATAAATACATACATACATACATATATACATACATACCATTGAATTGCCAGCACTTTAGCCACTTGAAAACAGCTCCACTTGGAATGTGAGGCGGTTGTATGTTCAGCTGAGAAGTGAGGGGGCTGAACTCCACCATCGCTGGGCTCCTGTCAGTCCAAGGCCCAAGCATCCACCATGACAAGGAAAGAACAGAGCGAGGGGCCCGGAGGAAGGGAGGACAATTGAAGAAAACTGTGTCTAGACTTTCCCCAGCCCTCTCTTTCTTTCTGCTGCCTACAAGTGCCCCAGGCCCAGCCACAGTTCTGTCTCCACCTTTTAGTCCCCTATTCTCCAACCACAGAGGAAAGAAATAAGGAAGGAGTCTGTGCTGCCTTCAGAAAGTATCTATATACCTGATCGGTCAGTTGCCTTCCACAGAGGGAGGCCAGACTGTGGCTTAGGCCCACTCCCCACAGGGACATCAGTAGGACATCCTGTGAGGGCTCCCAGACTGTTAGAGGGGGCAGGATGGGCTGAGGGATGCCCCCTGAGTGCACAAATTTTTGTGCACCGGGCCTCTAGTATACAAATAAATAGATTCAATAAATAAATAAATAAATAATAAGAGAGAATGTGGCTTCCTTTGCCCAGAAGTCATACTCATCGATTATGAGAATGATGATGTCAATGCTCATTTGATATGACAACACCACGCATATCAGTCCCTGCGTAACAGTAAAATAGGATACAGAAGGACTACCACCTGCTAAATACAATAGTATACACTAAGCTTTAACTAATTTGCACTATATCCCTGTTAACATGCCCATTTCACAGATATGAAACCTGAGGTTCATATATATTAGGGAATTTTGCCCAACCTCACTCAGCTAGTAAGTACCAGAACTAAAATTTGACCCCAGTGCTCTCTGAGTCCAAAACCCAAAGATTTTTCTACACCCAGCCCACTGCTTCCAGGAAAACTATTTCAAGATTAAGAGATTAGGACAATTACTTTCCCAAAGTAGTTACAATCTAGTGGGGATACAGACAAGTAGTAAGACAATCACAGAACACTGTGCAAGCAAGTCCAGGGCGATTTGAAAGCACAGATGATGGATACCTGATTTGTACTTCAGATGTAAGAAAGACTTTCTAGGCGAAACCGGTTTGGCTCAGTGGATAGAGCGTCGGCCTGTGGACTGAAAGGTCCCAGGTTCAATTCCGGTCAAGGGCATGTACCTGGGTTGCAGGCACATCCCC
>NW_005364139.1:158925-167803 GCF_000412655.1 Myotis brandtii
ACAAATTATATATGTAGTGTGATTTCAATCATGTTTAAAATGCTTAATAAAAAGAGTAGAAGACAATATACCAAAATATTAAAATAGTTTCTCCCCCAACTAATACAAAGTAATCTAAATTTAAGAGAAAGACTTATGTACCAAGATGTTCTTTACTGTATTTTAACAGCAACCCTCTAACGCAACTTAAATATCCAGTATTTTGAAAAATGAAGATAAATTAGGGTTCAATCATATGGTAGGATATACAGCAATAATCAAAAGTGAATTTTAAAAACTATTTTTGTCAAGACCTTGGCTCCTGCCTGCACCCAAATGCCCCCAGAAGCAGGGCCTCGGCTAGACATCTTTCCAAAATGATGGTGAGAGACAGGCCCACAGAGGACAAAAATTGGCTCTGCTGGGGCTTCCTGGAAAATCAGTTATGAGTTCAAGTTATAGCTTTCCTCTCTCAGGGAATTCACCCTGCTGTGGCGGGGATTAAATGTGGACACAGGAAACCACAGATTAAATGGGCTTTAAACAGATTTAAACAGAAAGAAATTTTATTGACATCTCACCTCCTGACTACTTACCCTCTAGCACCCTGTACATCCCAGATAGTCAGTTTCCTGGTAGAGCTGTGACTGAGGCACCTCTGAATCCCTGAGGAGAACAGCACCATTGTTTTCACTGCTGTCGTCATGATTGACAGTGGCTGCCCTTTGTTCTGCACCTGAGGTCAGCCAGCTGCCAGCTCACAGACCAAATGCAGCCCTCCATCTGCTTTGTGGGTCAAGTTTTAAAGGAACAAGCACGCGCGCACATGCGCGCACGCACACACACACACACACACACACACACACACACAGCATGTGTGTGACCATGAAAATAGTCCTGATATATATTAAGGAAAAAAGGTGGGATGAAAATTATATATACCATGTGATCCCAACCATGTTTCAAATGCTTAATAAAAAGGCTAGAAGGGGGGATATACCAAAAAGTTAAAATAGCTTCTCCCTTGTCTTACACCATAATCCTGTTATAATTATGCCCATTCCACCGATGAGGATGCAGAATGATTGCCTCTGGAGAGTGCAATTGTGGGTGGCTTATTCCTTTCCTATAATTCCACGCCTGTCCCTATCCCAGGAGGTGGGAGGTAGGGTCCTAAAGGAAAAATCCAAAAACAAACCCTGAGGCTCAAATGAATCCCATCTGAACAGACAGACTGCCATCTGTCAAGGACCCCAGGGCAGTGAGGACGCAGGTGCAGCTGTCTACAAAATTTAATTTAAGATAATTAAAATTAATTTCATTTCATTGTAAAAACGCAATCCAAGGCCGCAGAGTGGTGACCTTGCAGGGAAATTTGGAACTTTCCTGGTGCTATCCCAGCCCCCAGCTTCCATTTCTGCTTTATTCCTCCTCTGGTTCAGAATCTCTTTGTAAACCAGAGGACCCAGCTTCCCTCTGATTATTTACTGACCTGATACCTCTTTATGCCCACAGCTCCCCCGGGATTCTGTCTGAGCCTCTTGGTGACAGCCCTAAGCTTCCACCCCGCCCCTGACTCCCTGCTCCCTGCCCTTGCTGGCCACCACTTGGCCAGCACCCTCGCAACAGCTCTCAGCCCTGTCCTTAGCACACAGATAGCCACAACATTTTGTTAGTGACGGTAGCAATCCAGAGGAGGAGTCAGATTTTATTTCTGGTGGTGATTTCAACAGGAGTTGAAGTGGCTCCTGGTTATAGTTAACAGCCCAGAAACTAGCTCAGGCAATTTGAGGGCTCTCTATTTTTTCTGTTTCTCTCTTTGTCTGCACTTGCCACTGCCTCTCTTTTCCCACCAAGCTTTGTTGTTACCATTAAATTTTGTCTCATATAGAATCTCTGATTCTGAACAGAGTCGGATCCATCAACTGGACCTTAAGTGCCTCCACTTCCCAATGGTTCTTTAATAACGCTTGGGTGCTTATGCATCGAGCAGAGGGAAATGTCCCCAGCAGCACTGAGCAGCTCAGTGCCCCGAAGGGCTTTAAACTTGACCTCTCTCTGAGCTGCAAATTCAACCTAACCTTACACTCCAGGAAAAATTTCATTCCTGGGCAATTCGAGACACCTGACCGATAATTCTGGCCTCTGTATCTTAGCCTTGTGACTGACTCCTCCATGAACCTACTAATAAAATGGGAATGGCTTGTAACCAAACTCCTGTCTTGAAACTTCAGGCAACCTTGATCCCCTGCCTGCACAGTAGATATTTGCTGCCAGAGCAAAACGTTCATGTACCAGTAATAGAAGCAGGCAGGCTTTCCAAAGTATGCCAGGCATGTGTTTGCAATACTGTCACAAGCAGGGTCAAGAGCGTCTGGCCCTGTGTGCTGGTGACCTGGGGGGGCCTTGCTGTTTTATAGGCCAGACAGAGAGATCTGGGGCTGGAAGGAAAGGACATTGCATAATAGTGAGCATGGGTCCTTTTAAAAACCACACTAGGCAAGGGTTTTCTAAAACACTTTTTTGAATTTAAAAAGGGTAGCCCAGCTGGCGTGGCTCAGTGGTTGAGCATCAACCTGTGAATCAGGAGGTCACAGTTCGATTCCCGGTCGGGGTACAGTCAGGGCACATGCCCAGGTTGCAGGCTCAATCCCCAGTGTGGGGCGTGCAGGAGGCAGAGTTGTTGTTTTTTAAATGTCAAATGCTTGCTGAAAAAACATAGGTCTGCCCTAACCTCTAATTATTATTAGTCCCTTGGTCAGGGAACCATGGTTTAAGCTCAGCTATGTGACCATTGAGTGTGAATATTTTATCTCACTCTTGCTCTCGCTCTCTTTTTATCTTATAAATGCCCACTGGGAAAGATTAAAGAAGTTAGAAGCCAGGACCCCAGTGAGTGTTCAGAAAGGCTGGCTTTGTTTTCTAGGTTTCTATATCACTTCATTTCTTCAGACTTGCATTTCAAATCTGGATAATAGAGGTATATGCCTTTTTTTTTTTTACCTCTTCTTTCCTTCCTTACCCCTCCTGTTCATTTTTTAAAAGTTCTTCATTTATTAATCCTCTCATGAAAAATCTGCACAATCCCCACAGAAAATACTGAAGAATCTTTAACTCCTTCTGTGTCCAATCTCCAGCTCACAATTTTGTTGCCACCCCCAAAATTGGCCTCTGCAGTCTCCCTGATATTTTTCATTCTGTACTTGCATTCCTTTCTCTGTTTTCTTAAGGTCTTCTCGTACAGGCCATGTCTTTCAAGTCTATATTTGAGTTAATTTTCTTTCTTTTATTTTTTTTATTGATTTTTGAGAGAGAGAGGAAGGGAGAGGGACAGAGAGACAGAAACATCAATGATGAGAGAGAAACATCGATCGGCTGCCTCCTGCACACCCTCCATTAGGGATCAAGCCTGCAACCCCAGGCATGTGCCCTGACCGGGAATCGAACCATGACCTCTTGGTTCATGAATTAATGCTCGATCTCTCGGACTCCATCTTGTTCAAGCCTGCTTTGCTCACAGAGCCTTCAAGTAAACAGCTTCTTGCATACAAACATGCTAATCATTAGAGGAATTCTGCTTGTGTCTTGAGTTTTAAAAAACAGCCCCTTACCAGAAAGTATCTCGAGGAGATAAAGGAAGTATGT
This sequence comes from Myotis brandtii, assembly GCF_000412655.1. Taxonomy (NCBI): domain Eukaryota; kingdom Metazoa; phylum Chordata; class Mammalia; order Chiroptera; family Vespertilionidae; genus Myotis; species Myotis brandtii. Next base: position 162,550 of record NW_005364139.1, read on the forward strand.
ATTGTGTATCAAAGATTTGCGGGAACCCCATGACCGGACTCACATCAAATAGGGTCAACAGACTAAGCTCAATCTTCCTTGGACCCCTTTGGGTGCCCAGATGTCTACAGTTGTCAATCACCTCTTGGCCTTCCCATTTTCCCCTTCCCTTGACATGAAAGAAGCCTGAATTCTGTACTTTCTTAAGCTGGATATGAGGCACCACTAGCTCTCCCATCTTCTTGGTTGGTACCTTCTCAATCAATAAACCCTTCCTTAATCCAAACTGCAACGTTTTGAGTTTTGGCCTTTTGAACTATCAGGCACATGGACTTTGGACCAGTAACAAGAGCATCGAGTGAGCTTATTAAAGTGAGAATTCTTGGTCTGGAGATTGGTGTGCCAGCCTCAACAATTTTTTTTTCTCTTTCTCAATAATTTCTTAAGAAACTAAATGGGATCGTTCAAGAACAGGAGAGGTCTGCAGCAGGTGTTCTTGGACATCCCCAGCCCTTCCATACCTTCTGAAGGATGCCTGGGAGGGCTGCCCATCAAGCCAAAGGGAACCACAGGTGGAAGACACACTCTGAGAAGCTGCAGGTCCTTGGAAGGAGAGTTGTGCCAGGTGCACCATAGGAAGATCAAATTGGAATGAGTACCTGCCTCTTAAATGTCACAAGTGGCAAGAAACTGGAGACAGCCCTAGCCGGTTTAGCTCAGTGGATAGAGCGTCAGCCTGCGGACAGAAGTTGTCCCAGGTTAAATTCCTGTCAAGGGCATGTACCTCAGTTGCAGGGTCTTCCCCAGCCCAGGCCCTGGTCAGGGTGCATGCAGAAGGCAATCAATCGATGTGTTTCTCTCACATTGATGTTTCTCCCTGTCTTTCCCTGTCTTTTTCACTCTCTCTCTCTGATAATCAATCAGAAAAAATTTCCTTGGGCGAGGGGGAGAGAGAGAGGAAGGAAGGAAGGAAGGAAGGAAGGAAGGAAGGAAGGAAGGAAGGAAGGAAGGAAGGAAGGAAGGAAGGAAGGAAGGGAGGGAGGGAGGAAGGAACTGAAGATAAAGCCAAAGTCTGCTAGGACCAGAAGCAGGAATTTTATATAGACTCACAGCCACAGCCATCTGTGGGGTGGACTAGTGAGCAGCACTAAGAGTAGGAATATAGTCATTTTTAAAACTGGCCTACGCTTGTGACCAGAGCAGGAGAAGAAACTTTCCACATGTGCTCATACCTGAGAGGGGTTTGCAACAAGTCATGTTAAAAGGTGTTGAGGTATCCCTTGGGGAATCAGGCCTACCTAGAGCAGTCAGGGCAGGAGTACTTTATGACAAAATATCAGGTTTCTTCTGAGACCAGAATTCTCACTACTGGGGAAGAAATTAAGAAGAAAGGAAGGTAAAATCAGATGTCCACGGGGCAGAAGAATAAAGAAAAGAGCCGGGTCTGGCATCACAGTACGGGGAGGATGCAAGTATGCCTCAGCTCCCAGCAGTCAGAGCCCAGGGTTCACAGTGATGACCAGTCACCCTTCTCTGCAACGAGCAGGGCAAATATGGGCACAAACAGGATTTGGAGGCCACTGAGGCACCCACTCCTGGCATCTCGTGGACTTCAATCTGTGAAGGACAGTTTCAAAAGCAAAGCCAAGATTGCGGCCACACTCCACCCCCAGACAGGAAGCTCACTTTGTTTCTGTCGTGAGAAAAACACCTCGTGGCAGACCTCACTCCTGAGGGGAAAGCTCAGGGATGGGGAGAGGGAGCTTGCCCTCCACGTGGCAGAAGACTTACCTCTTTCCCCAGATGTCAAAATGGAAAATTTTCCAGCTACATCTTTCCTTGTTGAGTCCTAACGCTACTATGTTTGACCCCAAGTTCTAGCTGGTCTAGTGGAGCCCATGACCGACTATCTGGGCAGGGTGGGAGTGGCACCCCAGAGGGGCAACTCAAACCTTTCCTGGTAACTAACTACAAAGCCAGGGAGAGTCAGACCTCTGCATCCACAAGGGCTTCAGAGCTGAGTCACTCTTACCTAATGGGAGACGAAGGGAGGGAAGGGGTGGGCCTCACGACTGGAGAGGCTCAGGTGCCATGAGCAAATAATGTACTGTGTTTATTCTCCCCTTCACTCAACACTCTGAGGGGTATTGTGTAACAGACCTGCTGCGATGTTAAATATGTCTGTGGAGGAATATGGTGAGGGGGTGGGGATCATTTGTTATTTATGAGCTTCTGTTTTCTGAAGACTGGAACTCTCTTTTTTGAAAGGTGATGAGTGTAAAAATGCAAATTACTGAAAAAGAGATGGGGTTGGGGGGGCAGGAGGGAGGCGGTTGTCTAGGAGAAAGATGGCAGAGATCATAGAAAGGGAGAAAAGCCAAGCTGGTACTAGAGAGAGGCCCAGAGAGAGGGTGTCTAGTGAGGAAAGAGGAGTGGCTGAGGAAGGAACTGAAGGGAGGGAACAGATGTTTAAGGAGAGTTGTTATAGAGTTTTGTGGTGTGAAATGCCATGTAAATCTCCCTTTGTGGAACCGTCAGTAAAATCTCCATTCATCAGTGTTTTGCAACTGGGATTTATTGCTGGGGAGAAGCTCAAAGTGCTGGGCCCATACCTGCCAAAGAACCCAGCTGCATTCAGAGGCTGGGTATAAACATAAGGCCAAGTCAGTCTAAAAACACTGGAGGTGTTGTAATACTTTAAACAATAATAAATAAATAAAATAAAAACACTGGAGGTGTGCACAGCTTCATGGTAGGTGGGGGAGAAACTCAGAGAAAGCCCCACAGAATAAGTGGCACCAGAGATGAGCTTTAAAAGAGGACCAACATTTCTACTACAATTGGGGACAAGGACACTTCAATTACAAGAGGCCAAGAGCAGAGGCAGGGAGGTTGGTATGTTTACAGAGTGATATTGTCTGCATGGGGAAGAAGGGCATGCTGGAGAGAAAAATGAAAAGAATGGCTGGCCCTGACCAGTTTGGCTCAGTGGATAGAGCATCGGCCTGCGGACTGAAGGGCCCCAGGTTCGATTCTGGTCAAGGGCATGTACCTTGGTTGCAGGCACATCCCCAGTAGGGAGTGGGCAGGAGGCAGCTGATCGATGTTTCTCATCAATGTTTCTAACGCTCTGTAAAAAAAAATCAATAAAAAATATATTTAAAAAATAAAAAAGAATGGCTGGAAGAACTATGGATGCTTGGCAACCTTAAACCTTAGAGACTATCATGGATGCTCTGGAGAGCAAAACAAGGACTGCCATGTGCTATTTGCAAGAAGACAGAATTTGGAACAATATAGTACATCCCTGAAAGGAAAGGTTCTCCTCTCTCCAAGTTTCTGCCTCATTCGAATGACCAGGCCAACCTGGATTGTAAACACCACATACAATAAATCATAATACATTACAGAATAATTTCACACGTTTCAGAAGATTCCCCCTGGACTTGACAGCTCTGCTTATATTCCAGCCCCAGCTGGAAAAAAAAAAAAAAAGGCTGCTACCTGGCCACGCTCACTGACGTGGAGTACACATAACTTCCAAGGCCCTTCACCAATACTGAAACCACTCAAACTCTGGCGCCTGAGGAGCTCTCATACCCACCAGTAGTCCTCTGCCTGTCCCCAGGGCTGCCTGTCCCCAGGGCTGCCTGTCCCCAGGGCTGCCTGTCCCCAGGGCTGCCTGTCCCCAGGGCTGCCTGTCCCCAGGGCTGCCTGTCCCCAGGGCTGCCTGTCCCCAGGGCTGCCTGTCCCCAGGGCTGCCTGTCCCCAGGGCTGCCTGTCCCCAGGGCTGCCTGTCCCCAGGGCTGCCTGTCCCCAGGGCTGCCTGTCCCCAGGGCTGCCTGTCCCGTGCTCCCCTCCCTCCCTTCCTCTCTCAGATGACTATCCTGTACCTATCTGCCCCAAGAGAGGAGGCATTCTGAGGACATCATACAGCTGAGGCCAAGTGGATCCCAGGGTCTTGGTGGCACTTACTTTTTTTAATTTCAGGTGCCTTTAAACTCAAGAAGTAGAAACCATTCCATCCATTAATAGATACACACTGAACACCTACTAGGTGATATAAAATGAATAAGACATGATCCCTGACCTGAGGGGGTACTCCGTTGGTAAAGGCGTGTAAATAAACATGGGCAATTCGTGTCAAGACTGCTGGGAAGGAGATAGAGATGGATTGCTGTGGAAAGACAGAGAGATACCTAGCCCAGAGGAAAATGGGGAGGAAAAGAGGGTGTCCCAAGAGAGACCCACAAGCTGACTCCTGGAAGGAAGGGCAGGAGCTAGTCTAGTGAATGGGGTGAAAGGAAGGAGAGAGCATAGGAGAATTGGGGAGCAGGATATGAATGAGAATGGCCTGGACACAGAGAGAGGGAGTCCTGTGGGCACCTGTGGGTAGTTTATTGAAACTGGTGTTTAGGCTGCAGAGATAGACCCTAAGGTGCCTCAGGAAGGACCTGTGTGCACTGCCAGGGAGTTGAGACTTTATCAAGGCAGTGAGGATCCTCCAGTGCTTAGTTGCATGCCTATTCCTGGAAAAACAGAAATCCATACAAGAAAAAAATTTTTGACTCAGCCACGAATAATAGTCTTAATAACATAAACATTAAATAATTATTTAATCAGAAATTATAATATTGGAAGGACAGGGGACATGGATGACAACTGCTTTAATAGAAAATGGTAATATGGTCTATGGAAATAGAGATTAAGTACCAGAATAGTTCAAATAGTTGAAAATGGTTGTTTTTGGAGAATCAGGAAGGGGAAGGGTGGGAGATGGGGCTGCTACTGCACAACTGACCTTGTAATACATATTTTACTTTGTTAATAAACTATTTAGAAATAAAATTGAGTACCTACGTTAATATGAATACATTTTCTAAATGTATGTGTGAATTCCAGCTTCACCATTTAATAACTGAATGACCTGGGCCGACACTTTATCCTCTCTGCAGTTTAGTTTCTTCACCTGTAAAATGGGATAATACCACCTATCTTGCTGAGTTACTATGAGGATTAAAGGATATATATAAAGTGCCCACCACTGAGTCTGAAGTTTTGTAGCAACTCAATAAATCGCAGGCATTTTCATTTTTAATAAGAGATGGAAAAGAAGCCTAAAAAATATTTTTAAGAAGCCTTGCCGAAACCGGTTTGGCTCAGTGGAGAGAGCATCGGCCTGCAGACTGAGGGGTCCCAGGTTCGATTCCAGTCAAGGGCATGTACCTGGGTTGCGGGCACATCCCCAGTAGGAGATGTGCAGGAGGCAGCTGAT
>NW_005364139.1:168093-169424 GCF_000412655.1 Myotis brandtii
TTATGAATCATAATGTAAATATCTGATATGCAGGATGTATTTTCATTGTTACAAATTGAACATAATGAAAGCATAGTGATTAATCACAAAAACAATATGTAATTATATATGTGTTTTCCAATGGTCTTAGGTGACCCCTGTGAAAGGGTCGTTCGACCCCCCAAAGGGTTCGCGACCCACAGGTTGAGAACTGCTGTGCTAGAGGCTCAGTGCACGAAATTTGTGCACTCGGTCCCTCAGCCCAGCCTGTGCCCTCTCACAGTCTGGGAGCACTTGGGGGATGTCCAACTGCCTGCTTAGGCCCGCTCCCCACGGCAATCAGACATCCTTAGCACTACTGTGCTGGCCAGCCATGAGCCCAGCTTCTGGCGGAGCATTGCTCCCCTTGTGGGAGTGCACCCCTGCATTGAGCGTCTGCCCCCTGGTGGTCACAGTGCATCATAGTGACCAGTGGTTCCATTATTTGGTCAAGTTGCATATTAGCCTTTTATTATATAGGATACACCTCTGGTCATTGCAACACAATCCTTTATTCAATAAAGGCATGACTGTATTCATAACGAATAGGAGAGAGAGAAGTTATAATTCTGACATCAAAAACCAAAAACTAGTTAAATGTTTGAGAGTATACGCATCTTTGAAAAAATATCTGCAAAAACAAAAATGCCAAATAATGTTCTTTGGTGAATCTATCTGCCTTGGAAAATGGGGATTTACAACAACTTTGATTTGCATATACGTCTAAAATAAAAAGGTAACTCGGGACTTAATGCAGCTGACAGTAACAGATTTACACAGAAAGACGGTTTCCCTGCGCCGTCTAGCGACCAGCGTTCTTGTCCCTTTCACACCTCAGGCCCTCATATTTCACAATTGGGAACCAGGGGGTCAAATTTAAAAGATCTCTAAGATTATGCAACTTTATGGATGTGTGCTTTTGCCTTGGACGTGGCAATAAACATACCACTCAGGGTTCTCATTAGAATCCTAAAACGATGTATTTCCTTAACCTATTTCTAACTAAAACAAAGTATTTCCAAATCACCAGCCCCTGGACTGGGTCTCGACACGCTCGCATAGTGGTCGCCCCCGCAGTAGGAACTACATCTCCCAGGGTGCCCCGCGAGTGGGGAGCCCACTCGGATTGGCCCAGGGTCTGTGACGCTCAGTGTTTTGGCCCGGACGGTCACATGTTTCCTTTGTTGTGAGCTACAGCAGTGACTGGTGGCTGCAGGAGACTTCGGGGCTGGAAGGAGCGCTGCGCCGCCAGCCGCTAACGGACCGCGGGGGCAGCCGCTGCTCGCCACTGCTGCTGGCCGCCTCCAGCCTTC
>NW_005364139.1:170374-198478 GCF_000412655.1 Myotis brandtii
CGGGTGAGCCCCGCAGCCTCTGCTAGAACCTGAGGCCGGTTCTGTGCCCTCAGGGAACCGCAGCCGTGGCCCGCCCTCCAGGGCCGCAGAATTAGGCCCGTTTAAGTGGTGTCTTATCTGCCACCATGTGGGGCAGGAAGTCCTCTTGCGCATTTGTTCTGGATGATTTGTAAACAAGGTTTAACACGTTCGGCGCCAAGCCTGTTTTGTCTTCCTTTCCGTTTAGCCGGCGATATCCCGTCTCACCGATATGCTGGCCGCACCGGTGGCTGACGTGGCGCTTAACGTGTTAAATAGCTAAGGAAGGACCCTAACGCCGCATTTTAGGGTGCCTCGGTCACACACACACACACCCCAGGCAGGGACTGTACACTAGTTTGGTGGATTTTAATGACTAATTTCTTGCACTCTCGAGCAGCTTTTTAAAAATCACGTCTCAGTATTTGCAGCTGCAGACTGTTTAGGTCCGCCAGCTGAGGTTGATTTTTATTAGGTACGTAAAATAGATTTAAAATCTGCCTGCTGTCGACCAAGGTGTAAAATTATAATTCTAAAATATTAGATATCCTTTGAGGATATCCTCCTAAAAGTTAAAGATTCTTCGATACCTCCGTTTGAATTCGTTGTTTTCTTTGTGTGTGTGTGTGTGTGTGTGTGTGTGTGTTTTGGGGGGGGGGTGGTTATAGCTCACTTTTCTAGGTATTAATCCCAATGGTAATTCAGAATTTGTGATAGCGAATTGCAAATGTGTGTTTGTTTGTTAATCCTCACCTCAGTATATTTTTTCCATTGTTTTTTAGAGAAAGTGGGAGGGAGGGAGAAATAGGAGCAGAGAGTGAGAGTGAGAGTGGAAGAGAGAGAGAGGAACATCAATGTGAGACACAATAACTGGTTGCCTCCCCCATGCGCTCGGATGGGGCCCGGATGAACCTGCAACCCAGGTACAAGCCCTTGACCGGAATCCAATCTGCGACCCACCCTTTGACCCTTCAGCGTGAGGGTCGTCGCTTTAACCACGTAGCCACATCAGCCAGGGTAGCAAATGTCTTGTTTTGAAATTGTAAGTTACTGTGACTGTAATAAAATCTACCAAAATGTTCATTTTAGCCATAGTGTGTTGAAGATGCAGTTTTCCTGATCTCATGGGGAGATCCTGGAAATAGTGCTTGGGTTTTATCAGGTTTTCTTTTCCTATAAATCCATAGGAATTGACCCAAAACTTAATGCATTCTGTAGGAGGTTGATTGAGCCATCTGCGTAAAGCAGGACGTGAATATGAACAATTCTCATTGGTTGTGCATTTTAATACATTTTTTAGATAGAAGTGGAGATGACCACCATAAGGAGCAGCTTCTGTGATCCCAAACTGATCCTACGTGCGCATTCTGGGCTTTCAACCCATCTAAATAAATACAAAATGCAAACCTTTTTAAAAAATAGAACCATCATTCAAAAGGCTGCTTATCCAGACAAAGCCTGTGACTTAGTCTCTAAACAGGAAGAAGAAATAGTATTCTGAATTAGAGCTGTCAGCTTTAATTCAAACTTTCTTAGCTTTTGTCCAAGTTGCTAAATCCTTAATGCTTTTTGCTAATTCTTAAATAAGCGGCTGTAGTTATTTTTGTATATACTTTTTAAGATCCTAGTCTATTAAAAACAGTAGCTAAACTAACTTTTTTAATTGACCAGTTTGTCACTCTGCTTAAACTCACATAAGGGCTACAGTTTTTCAGATTTGGGCACATCTTAAAGTTTACTAAATTAGTGTTTAAATTAGGCTTTACCTATTCAGTCGTTTCTGAAAGTTATTTTTGTAAGTAATTTGTGTCACCTAAGGTAAATAAAAATCACTTGACTTATAAAAGCTTTTATACATAGAGAAGTCATTTAAAATACTGGATCTCAAACTTGTTCAAGTGGCAGAGCATCGATAGTGTTCTTACAGACTTCAGTAATTCTAATAAGAGAACAGAAAGCATAATTCTAATAGAAAACATAATTCTAACAGAAACCATAACTATATTATATATCTATAGGTCTTTCGATTTTAAAATAAAACAATGCGTTAAATACCTAAAAGAAACATGTTAGCAAGATAAAGCCAATGAAGTTAAGTTTACATGTCAAGTCTAGTGAGAAGCATGAGTAGACTCAATAGGACAGCGTAATACCAGGTATGATGTCTGATGATTAATGATTTGTTTTTCTTCCTTTGAGGAATAATAATAGCCAAAATTTTTAAGGCAAGGAAGAGAAACACTGAGTGGAGAAATTCAATTTTTGGATTCTGTAATTTGGGAAAAGATGGTATTCTTTTTTATAGAATCATACGGTTTAGTCTGACATTGTTTAAGCACTCCTAAATTTTTCATCATCATATACTTCTTATTTCTCTTTTATTAATCAAAGTCATAATGTATTGACCATTTGAGGTTCTAGTAAACAAAGGGTAATCACTAGTTGCTATAATTCTAGGCAAAGAAATGTAAGGTTTTAGTTTATTTCTGATATCTTAAGTGGGTAAATATGTTCTTGGTGGTTCCATTAAGAAATTAGAAATGTTGAAAATAGCAGCTTGCAGACAGGACTTTAAATATTCGATTTATAAAACTTGGTTCAGGAATCACTGCTCCAAACGTAAACCTTTAAATTGAAAATTTAAGAGCATAAATTTAAATGAATCAGCTGATTCAAATGAATTAGCTAACTTTTGTGAAAATATCAGAAATTTATAAAAATTGCTTAGTTTTACACAGTATCATGTTAGGTATAATTTTCTAGTTATTTTAAAATAATGGATTTATTATGTTGCAGTTGTTTTCTTCCTTCTTTTGGCTTACTATGTATCTTTAAAGATAAACCTCTTTTTGGTTGGTCTTCTGTTGTCTCTGCTATTTTTTCACTCAAGGTTAAATTTGAGAAAATGAAGTCATGTAGAGCATAGCATATGGTAATTCTCTACTGCATGTTATAATGACTGTGTTAATAAAAATATTTTTGGTCTCCCTTTTTCTGGTATTTATCAATCTTTATAAGCCCCTCATTAATCTGTACTATCTTTAAGGCTAATTGTAACTTCTTTCTTTGTATAGAATTCCTGCATTCTAAAGGAAAAATAAGCTTGGCTGCAGCACAGCTACACTCTAGATTAATTCTGATAGTATACATCTTCTTTGGACTTTGTATGCTGACCCCCTCTGTCCCGTAAGTATTAGCTAAAAACCCTGCAGAAAATGCCCAGATGAATTGTCTTGCCCTTCTACTTCTTAAGGGAGCAATTTTCTACCTTTTTTCATCTAATTACTAAAATTCTGCAGCACACAAAAAAATACATTATTTTTTTGCCAATCTGACAAAAAAAAAGGTATAATTTTTTTATTCATTCATACTGGACGGCTCTTGTTGTATTGGCTGTTGTCATTTTTCTTATTTGGCAATCTAAGGGAAAGGAGGTCAGTGCTCCTGACTAAATAGTCAGGTATTGCATGTTTTAAAAGTTCTTGCAGCACACCGGTTGAAAATCGCTGCCTTAAGGTATAATTCTAGATTAGATCAGTCATGAGAGAATCTATTCCAATCTGCACCTGTGTTTTCTGCTAGAGAAACTGAGAAAATGAATCTATTTTAATTTCAGTGTTGGAGTTCTTGTTTGGTTCTTATATTAGACAATCCCAAAGTCTAAAATTGGATCTGAATCCAATATTTGCGACCCCAGTGCGAGACGAAGGATAGGCTCTTTATAAATGTTTCTTGAATTGAGCTGAATACCTGTGTTGGCTCAGAATCTCTTATTGCCATTGGGAAGAAGCATTTAGCTAGAATTAACAATCCCCTGATCTGACCAACTTGAGATATTCTTTACCAAAGATACACACAAGTTAGACTGCGTTCTACAAGTAAAGAAACATGCAAGCTAACATTCACCTCACAATCATCGCATAATCGGGACAGAGAAGTGTGTTCATGTATTTCTGTAGGAAAAAAATCAATAGTCCATAACTTGGTCTATAGATATATGGGCCAGAAACCAGGTCCATTAGTGTTCAATTGCTATTCTGTGCACAGTTCAAGTTGCTAGTATTTTCTCTTAAGCATTCCTCTACTCCCCTTCTGCCCCCCCCCAAAAAAAGGAGTTATGCTAAATTAGTTTCAATAGGTACTACATCTATATAAGCCTCAACAAAGCAGAAGAAATAATACATGTATATTAAAAGATTAAAAATTATTTTATAAACTTGGAGATTCTATATTGACAATCTAATTACTGTGGATTTCAAAATGAATTTTTTCCTGTATTACCTAGAACACTTGAGATTTTTCTGAAATGTATTCCATGGTTATATAATATATAATGACTAAATTGTTTACTTTTGGTAATATTGATAGACCAACTCAGAATTATTTAATGGCTCCAAACTCAGATGTGATATCTATTACCAGACATTCTTCAAATATCAATTATCACATGATATCTATTTTTCTCATCTCACTGTCACCATTAGCTTGCTGTTGATGCCAGTGTTTACTCATCTTTCACTCAAGAAACCTTACTGCAGGATAAAATTGTCAAGTAAAGATGTTGGTAAATAACAAAACTAGTTTGTATGTAAAATAACATAAAATTATTAATTTGCTTTCAGGAATTGTTATTCAGTAATGATTTTCTATACAAAAGTAAACTTCCAGTTGGAAACTAAAATCAACTAAAAACATTTTTTAACATATTAGTAAATCCTGCCAACGACCAGTATAAGTGATTCGTATCTGATTTATATGTTGCTGCTGTTCTCCATTTATTTTAGGTGTGGAAATTGAAACAACACAAATATTTTGACTGAGGCTTTGATCAAGCAAATGCTAAAAAGGTATTTATAATATTTATAAACTATTTAAACATTGTTATTTGAAGATTTAAACCACTTTACTTTCTTTAACCGGGAGTCACTTAGGTCAGTAAGAGTCACAAGGAGCAGTTCTGTCCTCAAGATCATAAAGGAAGGCAATCTCACGGTTGTTTCCATTACTAAATACAGTGTTTACCCAGTCCTTTCCTCCCCTTCCTGATACTCTCAGTCCCCCGTCAACAGTTTTCCCCAGTCTTAGAGACACTAAGATAAGTTATCTCCACTCATTTTTCTGGGACATAAATCAAATACATCTAATTTTAAATTTACTTAACAATCAGAAACTAGGTCTGCAACATTTATGAGTTCTGCAGTTGGAAATAAACCCTACGGTATCCTTAACAAGAAGAATCTTCTGGCCCTGACCAGTGTGGTTCAATTGGTTGGGCGTCATCCAGTGCACTGAAAGGTTGCCAGTTCGATTCTCATTCAGGGCACATGACTGGGCTGTGGACTGGAGCCCTGGTGTGGGGCATGCAGGAGGCAGCCAATCGATGTTCCACTCTCAAATCGATGTTTCTCTCTGCCTCTCCCTTCCTCTCTAAAAATCAATTCAATTAAAAACAATATTCTGTTAAGAAAAGTCTTCCTTTCAAGTGACAGTGTAGCTCCAGAAATAAAGCCCCTGAAGAAATGAGGGAGAAAAAAGTTAGTAGCTCTTCTAGACAAATCATGTGGTATGGGCAGGCAGTCATTGACACGACCCTCTGATCACCCTTGCATCCACTAACTTATCTAGATATAATTTTCTAATTAAATTTCCTTGGAGCAAACATTTTCCTCTTGTTTTGTCCAGAGATGCCAAATTGATTTCTTGCTTTTTCCATTACTAGTTAAAATACTTGATTTGTGTAAAATGGGAAAACAGCGGCTAATAAATTAACATATAGAAGCCCAGAAGATAAACTTTGAAATGCATCTCATATTTCTAAGATCCTTCTGTGCAAATCCTTTACCCACCCTGTCATCTAGGAAGCGTTTATGTTTTATGCTTTGTGGAGACTGGTTAATGGGAGAGTTCCCAGAAAGTCCAGAGAAAGTGAGGATGTCCGAAAAGCCAAGCCAAAGCTGCTCGGGAGGAAACAGCCCAGGTCTAAGAGATAGCCACTTACAAAGCAAGCAGTAGACAGAATCTTGTTGCTGTTGAATACTTTATAATAGCAGGTGATTTTTATAGTTGTTCTAATCCAGGATTCTCAGTTTTACATTGGGTAAAAGACGTGAAAGAGCTCTTGTCAGTAATTAAGGAACCAGCTATGAGAATAAGGGGCAGAAAATATCATTAAAAGACAGACCCTTAACTCCTATAAAGTTTTTGAGGTTTTGTGTGTGTGCTTAAATTTTTGTTTTGAGAGTAGTTTATTAAAGCTGAGGACATTGAAACGAGGAGGGGCTAGGCAGAGTCATTTAGTAATGTTATAGGAAAGAAATGAGCCTAGGTGGGGTTGCTTTGGCTCACTGAGAAGTAAAAGCCACAGTGAAAGAAGTGAGCCAGGCTGGCTGCTGTCAGCTCACTGCAGTCAGAAAAAGGGGACCTCGGAGACAGGTTCAGGGGGTTAACCCAGGACAAGCTGCCCGCTGCTCCATTGTTCCCCTGGTTGCAAGTCTCAGTGGGATCCCTTAGAGCAGCGGTTCTCAACCTGTGGGTCATGACCCCTTTGGGGGTCGAACGACCCTTTCACAGGGGTCGCCTAAGACCATCGGAAAACACATATATAAGTACATACTGTTTTTGTGATTAATCACTATGCTTTAATTATGTTCAATTTGTAACAATGAAATTGGGAGTCACCACAACATGAGGAACTGTACTAAAGGGTCGTGGCATTAGGAAGGTTGAGAACCACTGCCTTAGAGTTTAGGAGATGCATGCCTGTGAGGGAGGAAGGGCAAGGGAAAGGCCCAAATGTGTGCTCCCAGGAGGAAGAGCACACAAATTTTAATCAGCCTTATATTGATACTTTACTCACTCACTATGGTACCCCAAAGTTAATACAGTAAGATACTAGATAACAAACACAGTAAGATTATTGACTACAGAACAGAGTATCTTTTCATTTATGTGAGAGAAACTTGTCCCTTTTATCCAAAAGGGAGATTCTATAATGCTGCAGTCATCACAGGGGTGCATATGTCTTTTCAAATTAGTATTTTGGATTTCTTCAGAAAAATACCCAGAAGTGGAATTGCTGGATTATGTGATAGTTCTATATTTAATTTTTTTTAGGAAATTCCATACTATTTTCCATAATGTTAAGCCTTCTTCATGCTACCATCATTTGGCCTAGATATCTGACTGTTGAAATATTTCAGGAAGAAGCTGGGACCTTTAGAAGTGATTGTGTATGAAATTCTGAGGGCATGGGAATAGATGAGAGCTACCCCGAGTGCTCTTAAGCCAATGACAAATACATTTTGGGTCATGTATCAACTTAAGATGTGAAAAGCCAGTAGGAGAAGAACCACCTTAAAAATTAAAATTTAAGAGAATTGATAGCTATAGCCCAGTGCCTCAATTCATTAGTTACCTATTCATAGTCACTTCTGAGGGAGGTTTAAAAACAAATTATTTCCTATTTATAGTGGACATTTAGGGGGAAATAGAGAAAAACAAAACAAATCACTTCACATTTGGCATATATGAGTCCTTTTTTCTATCTCTTGATGCACTGATTCATAACTTTTTCTATTTCCTTAGCATATGTTTTATGATCTGCTTTTCACTTAGTATCTAGTTAATTCTTCCCCATGTCATTAAATAGTCTACATAATTTTTTAAAATGTATTTTTATTGATTTCAGAGACAAAAGAAGAGGAAACGAGAGAGAGAAACATCAATTATCAGAATCATTGATCATCTGCCTCCAGCACGCCTCCTACTGGGGATTGAGCCCAAAACCCAGCATGTGCCCTGACCTGGAATCGAACTGTGACCTCCTAGTTTATAGGTTGATGCTCAACCACTGAGCCACACCAGCTGGGCTAGTATACATAATTTTTAAAGGCTGCATAGACTGTGTTCCATCCTTAAGATGTACTTCGGTTTAACTAATCCCCTATTGTAGGTCATTTAGGTTTTTTTAAGTATTTTTTATTAAAACAGCATTGGGCCCTAGCTGGTTTGGCTCAGTGGATAGAGGATCAGCCTGGGGACTGACAGATCCCGGGTTCGATTCCGGTCAAGGGCACATGCCCGGGTTGTGGGCTCAATCCCCAGTGGGGGAGTGTAGGAGGCAGCCGATCAATGATTGTCTCTCATCATTGATGTTTCTATCTCTCTCTCCTTCTCCCTCTCCCTTCCTCTCTGAAATCAATAAAATATATTTTTAAAAATATAGCATTGGGCATCTCTGTAAATAAATCTTTCTACATATCCTGTTATTTCCTTAGGAATGCTGGAAAAGGACTTGCTAGTCAAACAATATATATATTTTTAAAGACCATTAATAAATATAATTGAATTCCTGTCTAGCAACACTAGTATATTAAGATAATATACACTTATTTTAGGATTCTGAATATAGTCAAATTCTGTGTCTTACAGTATTCTGACTTACCTTTATAGTCAGTGGATAAAACCCAGCTGTGTAAAAGGGAAGACAGAAGGTTATTAGTAATTCACAAAGTACACGGTATCCTTTCACCTGGGGGGCTAAAGGAGTACTGTTGCAAATTACTCCTAAGGTTCTAATTGTGCAAATGCAATTTTTATATCAATGTTTATTAAAACGAAGTAGTGCCCTGTACCCTACATGAAATATATTACACGATTTTGTTGCAGTGTTACATCAAAATGAAATTATATAATTTGAATACTGAATTTTTTACTTATTAAAATGTTTTCACTTTTTTTCTTTTTTCACTTTTAGCCACGTAGAGAAGATCCCTAACAGTCATTTCTCAGCAGTTATATAGTCAACTGATGTAACGATGGTCCTAATATTAGGACGAAGACTAAACAGAGAGGATCTCGGGGTGCGTGATTCCCCAGCAACTAAGCGTAAAGTTTTTGAAATGGACCCTAAATCTCTGACAGGCCATGAATTTTTTGACTTCTCTTCAGGATCATCCCATGCTGAAAACATACTCCAGATATTTAATGAATTCCGAGATAACCGATTATTCACAGATGTTATCATTTGTGTGGAAGGGAAAGAATTTCCTTGCCATAGAGCTGTTCTATCAGCCTGTAGTAGCTACTTCAGAGCTATGTTTTGTAATGACCACAGGGAAAGCCGAGAAATGTTGGTTGAAATCAATGGTATTTTAGCTGAAGCTATGGAATGTTTTCTGCAGTATGTGTATACTGGAAAGGTGAAGATCACTACAGAGAATGTACAATATATCTTTGAAACATCAAGCCTCTTTCAGATCAGTGTTCTCCGTGATGCATGTGCCAAGTTCTTGGAGGAGCAACTTGATCCTTGTAATTGCTTAGGAATTCAGCGCTTTGCTGACACCCATTCACTCAAAACACTCTTCACAAAATGCAAGACTTTTGCATTACAGACTTTTGAGGATGTGTCCCAGCATGAGGAGTTTCTTGAGCTTGACAAAGATGAACTTATTGATTATATTTGTAGTGATGAACTAGTTATTACTAAAGAGGAGATGGTTTTTGAAGCTGTCATGCGTTGGGTCTATCGTGCTGTTGATCTGAGAAGACCACTATTACATGAGCTCCTGACACATGTGAGACTCCCTCTGTTGCATCCCAACTACTTCGTTCAAACAGTTGAGGTGGACCAATTGATCCAGAATTCTCCTGAGTGTTATCAGTTGTTGCATGAAGCAAGGCGGTACCACATACTTGGGAATGAAATGATGTCCCCAAGGACTAGGCCACGAAGGTGAGAAAACTGTTTACAAATTAACTACAATATAATTAACAAAAGTTTTTGTTTTTAAAGTATTTTTAAACATCCTGAAGGTAATTTCAGGGTAGTCATTTATATGTGTTGTTGCATGTAGATTTACATAATTTAAATGTCTCTCCCAGTGAAGACTAGATTCATTCTTTGTTATTGTTCTGAGCTGTCAGAGGGTGTTGCAAAGGGTCTTTGGAACTGTGCATGTCTCAACATACTTCTACTAATTTCTCATAGCCTTCGTAGGGTCCCAAAACATTCCACTTTTCTTTCCAGAGTCTTTGGATAGAAAGGAGCTAAAGACTTTGGCAGACTAACAGACAACATGAAATATAGAGGTGAAGTAAGTAAGCTCATGTACAATGAGTGGATTCTCAAATATAAAACCCAACCTTCAGATCTTGTCTCATTGCCATAGTTACTATATTTAATGTCAATCTCAATTTTAAAATTTTTTTCTGATTACAAAAATTATATCATCATTATACAGAATTTGGAAAATGTATGTTATGTTAAGGGGAAGGAATGCAATTAAATATTGTACAATTATATCTCAATAAAACAAAAAAGCTGACTCTAGTTTTTTAAAAAGTAATTGTTAATTGTTTAACAAAGGACAAAAGAATACAATTTTATTCTATAAGTGTACAGATTTTTTCTAAGTTCCTGTTCTTTTTTTAAAGACTCTTCAGAGACTTGGGCTGAGTTTAAGAATGTGGAGAGGCCACGGTTAAATGTATTAAGAAAGCTAAACAGCTTCAGGGATATTCCACAACTTTTCTGGATGCACAGTGTCCCTCCAAGGAAAATCACTCATTCTTCCAAACAGAGTCCCTTGTAGCAGAAGAATGTTTTGGAGTCAAATAGGACTGATAATACCTATTCTGTATATATCATGGGATTAGAAGGGACCAAAGGATATGTGTTGTAAAATCAAAGTAATTCATTTATTATTAATGTTATTTACAGAGAAATGACCTGAATGAACATATTGGAGACTCAGACTAATTAGGTTAGATAATAAATACTTTTCCTGATTCACTTAATTACTTGATTTGCAAAAATTTACTTCCAATTTTGAAGCAGACCAATCCATTTTATACAGTGGAACACATCTATATAAAAGATTGCTATATCACCTTTCTTTAGGAGGCAAGTAGAAAAAAGCAAACTATAGTTATATTGAATTTTCAGACCATTATAAATATAATAGCGGATATTTATTTTGTGTGGGCATTTTGTGAGGAATCCTTTATCTTACAACTCTGCAGTCAACTTCTGTCCCTCATATTGTCTTTCACTTACTTGTTACTGCATGTTAGTACCCATCACTAGGAATTTCATTATCTGAACAATGTGTATTATTTATACAGGTTCTCATCTTTCTGAGAAACTCCAAAGTTCTTTGAAAAAAGGGTGATGTCTCTACTTCTGCAACTCCAGTCACTCTCCTGAAACTCCTCTCAATCTGGTCATCACTGACCTTCTGTTTGTTATTTGTTAGACACCTCTTTTCAGTCTTTATCCAGCTTGATCTCTCTTTAGAATTTGACATTATAAATTGCTTTAATCCCTCTTGAAACTCCTCCTCTAGCTTGTGGAGTACCATTTTCTTCATGGTCTTACTTCTCCAGCTGCTCTTTTCCAGTTGATGGTTCTATATCTAGTCTTGGGAATGTTGGTGGTCCCTTTGGTTCACATCTCTTTATCTTGCCTTACACACTTTCCTAGCCCGTGGTCGGCAAACCACGGCTCGCGAGGCACACGCGGCTCTTTGGCCTCTTGAGTGTGGCTCTTCCACAAAATACCACCTGGGGGCGCGCACGTACAGTGCGATTGAAACTTCGTGGCCCATGCACAGAAGTCGGTATTTTGTGGAAGAGCCGGTACTTTGTGGAAGAGCCACACTCAAGGGGCCAAAGAGCCACATGTGGCTCACGAGCCGCGGTTTGCCGAGCCGCAGTTTGCCGACCACTGTTAGGCGATCTCATCTACTCTCATGGTTTTAATTACCATGCATGCTATTGACTATTAAACCTATATCTCCAGCCCAGACTTTTTCTTTCATTCATTCATTCATTCATTCAGCCAATGTTACTTTTTTTTTTACTTGAGGATGCATCTTTAAAAAAAAAATAACAGGCAAAATAATATCACACTTACAGTTAATAGTTATTTAATATTATCTAATACCCAATTCATATACATACTTCCTCCAGACTGTTCTTTAATGAATCTGGATCTAATCCAGGATCACTTATTGCATCTGGTTATTTCCATGAAGTCTCTCTTATTTCAGAACAATTTCTTTTTTGTGATTCTGACTTGTTGTTGGCCAAGTTGTCCAGAAAAGTATTTCACCTTCTGTATCAGTCTGGTTACTTCCTTATGGTATCATTTACCTGCATTTAGTTATGTTTCTGGAAACGAAGTTGGCTCTGCAAGCCTCAGCTTAATGGAGACCAGTTAAGTATTTCTGGCAAGAGTTCATCCTAGGTAATGTGTCAAAGTAGGAGACACAGACTATCTGGTTGTCTTCACATTAGCGATGCAAAGATTAACTCCAGATTAGGGTGATGACAGTCAGTTTCCACCAATGAACAGTTAGGTTATACTCCACATCAGTCAGTGTTTCTTTAGTGTTTATCCTGTGCCAGGTATCCTTCAGAGCTCAACGCATATTAGATATTCTACATATATATACCCACGTGTCTCTTAAATAACAGAGAAAACCCAAAAATGCACCCAAGCATGAAAGTTTGATAATCTACACTGCCAGTTGTAAACCCATGGAGAGAAAACAGTGGAGACCAATCACAGAAGGAACAAAGCTTAGGAACAGTAGTTGTCTTTTTAATAATATGTATTATGCAACCTTAAATGTCTGTGCTAATACATAATATTAATAATATTTTTTATTGATTTCAGAGAGGAAGGGAGAGGAAAAGAGCGATAGAAACACCAATGATGAGAATCATTGATTGGCTGCCTCCTGCATGCCCCCCACTGGGAATCAAGCCTGCAACCCGGCATGTGCCCTTGACTGGAATCGAACCCAGGACCCTTCAGTCCATAGGCTGACGCTCTATCCACTGAGCCAAACCAGCTAGGGCCATAATATTATTTTTTAATAAGCACCAAGCATCATGATGTGTTTAGAGTACTGACTTCAGAAACAGGCCTGGATTATAATCTGGCTCTATGCTAGTTAATTCTATGATCTTGGGCAAGGCACTTTAACTTCACTATGTATCAGTTTTCACATCTGTAAAATGAGCATAATATTATCTACCTTGTAAAATTGTTGTGAGTGCCCTAGCCAGTTTGGCTCAGTGGGTAGAGCATCTGCCTGCAGACTGAAGGGTCCTGGGTTTGATTCCCGTCAAGGGCACATGCCTGGATTGCAGGTTCAATCCCCAGTGTGGGTCTGCAGCCGATCAATGATTCTCTCTCATCATTAATGTTTCTCTCTCCCTACCCCTGCCTCTCTGATATCAATAAAATATATTTTTTTAAAAATTGTTGTGAGTATTAGAGATATCATATGAAAGAATGCATAACCTAGCGTTTGACACACAAAAAACATAATAAAAATTATTACTGGTTTCATGAAGAAAATACATTTTAAATTTATGCTGTGCTTTTACAGAATAGGAAATGTGATTGAGGCAGAAATGCTTGCTATCAAATGGTTCATTTTAAGCATAAATTGTTCATATCTATGAGAAAAAAATCAATGCTCTTTGCTATACTCAATTGAGCAATAGGTAGCTAGTCCTATATAATAAAAGCCCAGCAACCAAACAGTAGAATGACCAGAACAACCATTTGACAAGTCCCTATGATGGCACTGACCACCAGGGGGCAGACACTCAACGCAGGAGCTGCCCCCCTGGTGGTCAGTGTGCTACCACAGTGGGAGCACCGCTTAGCTGACCAGGATGAGCGGCTGCTCCCGCTGAGAACCCCGGGCTGTTGGGCAGGAACCCTGGGCTGCGGTCATCGCCTCCTTGCCCCAGGCTCCTCCTCCTCACTCCCTACCACCTCCTCTGGCCACAGGCTGCGCAGCGCTGACCCTGGAGGCTGGGAGGCAGGGTTCATGGCCACCGTGGGACTGAGGCCTACTCCGCTGCCTCTCAGTGCTATTGGCTTTGGGCCCGTCCCCGACTAGTTCCCCTGGAGAAGTGAGTGCTCCGGCTCCACAGAAGATGCTGGACCAGGGAGCAGTCGCTCAGAGGGCAGGTGCACAGCCACTCAGCAGACTGGGATGAGCGGTGCTCCCATAGCAGGCCGATCCCCACAGGCCACGCCCTCCACCAGTGCACGAATCCCGTGCACCAGGCCTCTACTATTTAATACGCTCCTACCTCTTGTCTAATAATCAGTTACTATATAATGAATATCGGAATATAACTGCCATAATGAGAACAAGGTTCAAGTTCCTATTAGAAACCATTTGAGAAAACTAAGATAAGGGCTTTTTGTGTGTTCTTTAAAGAAATGGTGTTTTAGTTGAAAGAGGCTTGTAAATACAGAAAAAAGACTCATGCTTGCCAGAAAGGAGAGGAGCCGGGGGACTGGGTATAAAAGCTGAAGGGATTAAGTACAAATTGGTAATGACAAAATAGCCACCAGGATGTATAGTCAATAATATTGTAATAACTATTGATGGTACCAGATGGTACTGGAAATATCAGGGGGGATACTTTGTAAAGTATATGATTATCTAACCACTATGCTATATACCTGAAACTAACACAAAAAAATGTTGAATCTAAAAAAATAGTGTTGTAAGATTAATAAATACCTTCATTCTTTATTTTATAGGTGATAAAACTGAAGCACAGTTAAATGAACCAACTTGTTCTTGTCATAAAGTTACTTAGTGGCAGAGCCAAGACTAAAATTTTTTGTTCTGAATTTTTGTTCTAGTCCCTCTTAAGGATGTTATTCTATATTATAGGGTACATGGTTTCCCATCTTAAATACATGTTAATTAATTCATTGTTATTTTGAACTCTAACATTTTTACATAAAAGCATATATATTGTAATTTTCCCTCTACCTGATCTTTGGTATATCAGTTGTCCCAAAGGATACCTCTGTTACCAAATTTTTGAACTCTTTTTAGAAATATTCTTTGCATATAAGTGTGGGGTGTGTGTGTGTGTGTGTGTGTGTGTGTGTGTGTGTGTGTATGCATACCACATACCTCCCCACTTTTGTTTATGCAGACAGTAGGGTACTATAGTTTTGCACCTTGTTTTTTGTTTGTTTGTTTGTTTTTGCACCTTGTTTTTATCACTTAAAAGTATCTTGGAGATTGTTCTACATCGCCACATAAAAGACTTATTTTTTTCATTTATTTTTATTTTTGCTATGGATTTTTTAAAATCTTTTTTTGTTTGTTAATCCTCACCCAAGGATATTTTTTCTATTCGTTTTTAGAGAGAGTGGAGGGAGGGAGGGAGGGAGGGAGGGAGGGAGGGGGGGGGAGAGAGAGAGAGAGAAACATCAATGTAAGAGAGACATATCAATTGGTTGCCTCCCACACATGTCCCAACTGAGGCTGAGGGTAGGAGATGGGGTGGGAAGGTGGGAGGGGGAGATCAGCAACCCAGGTATGTGCCCTTGATGGGGAATCAAACCCTCGATCCTTTGGCCAATGCTCCAACACTGAGCCACACTGGCCAGGCCTCAAATAATTTTTTAAAAGCTGTATAGTACCCCATATATGGATACCATAATTTATTTGATTCATCTCTTAATGATAGATGTTTAAGTTGTTTCTAGATTTTTGTCATTACAAAGAATGCTCAGTATTGTGCATATGTCTGCATACACTGATAATTTATAACTTGAATTACTAGAAATAGAATTGCTCAGTCATAGGATATGGGCATTTTTAATTTTGGTAGTTACTGTATAAAATTTTCTTCCAAGCTATACTTCAGCCAAAAATATGAAAGTGTCTATTTCTCAACTCCTTTGTCAACATATCATATTATTAGTTTTTGTAAATCTTTGCTACTCTGGAAAGTGAAAACCATATGTCATAATTTTTTTAGAATTTTTATTTATTGATTTTAAAAGGAGGGAGGGAGGGAAAGAGAGAGAGAGAGATCAATTTGTTACTTTTCCTATTTATGTATTCATTGGTTGATACTTGTATGTGCCTGACTGGGGATCGAACCAGCAACCTTTTGGTGTATAGGACGACACTCCCACTAACTGAGCCACACTGGCCTGGGCAAAGCCAACTAACTTTAAAATTCCATAGACCCTTATGAACAAAAAGAGCTTGAATAAGCTTTCAGTTTTTCCTGTCTCTCTCTTAAGTTTAAAGTACAAAATTAAAAAGCCAGTGTTTAACATAAATTTTGGGACTCTCTTAATGCTCTTAAAAGTTGTTTTTTCCACTCTAAAAATAGCCCATGCTCATTATTGTTTTGAAATTTTATGTTACTAGAAAGTGGGAAGCCACACATGCAGAAATAATCATCATTAACATTTTGGTCTATTATTTTTTAAATATGTTTTTATTGATTTTAGAAAGAAGAGAGGAAGGGCGAGGGAGAGAAAGAGAAATATCTCTGAGAGAAAACTATCAATTGGCTGCCTCCTGCACGCCCCTATTGGGGATCAAGCCCACAACCTGGGCATGTGCCCTGACTGGGAATCAAACCTGTAAACTCTCGGTGCATGGGACAACTCAACTAACTTGAGCCACACCAGCCAGGACCTTTTTATTTTATTTTATTTTATTTTTTTAATATATTTTTATTGATTTCAGAGAGGAAAGAAGAGGGAGAGAGATAGAAACAACAATGATGAGAGAGAATCATTGATTGGCTGCCTCCTGCATGCCCCCTACTGGGGATCGAGCCTGCAACCCAGACATGTGCCCTGGCCAGGAATCAAACCATGCCCTCCTAGTTCATAGGTCAACACTCACCCACTGAGCCACACTGGCTGGGTGCAGACCTTTTTAATATAAATATTAATTGTACCTTATGTACAGCTTTTAACTTGCTTTTTTCTTTTTTAACATTCTTTGTTATAAACATTGTTAACATTTTTAGTGACTACCAACATTTTGAGTGGGATTACCTAAATTTACTTAACTTTAAAAAATGTTTTAAAAATAATTTCTGTACATATACAATCATGTGTTGCTTAACAAAAGGTATACATTCTGAGAAATTCCCCTTTAGGTGATTTTATAGTTGTGCATACATCATAGAGTGCACTTACACAGACATAGGCTGTATAGCCCACTGCACACCTAGGCTGTATGGCATTACCTATTGCTCCTAGGCTATAAGCCTCAGTCTACACCTTGTTACTGCACAAAACAACATGAGATGAAATCAAACACAAGAGAAAATAATGCAGTCAAGAGACACAATAAGCAAAATGTATGAGGCTGCTGCTGGTATAACACAGCATACTGGTTTACAGCAAATTTTTTTAAGTATAAAGAGTACACTCTAAAACAATGATTTAAAGTGTAGTATAGTTAATACATAAACATAGTCATTTATTATAATTTTCATGTATCATGTATTATACATAAATCTATGTGCTATACTTTTATATGACTGGCAGTGCAGTAGGTTGGTTTGCACCAGCATCTCCACAAACACGAGTAATGCATTGCACTACAACTTTATGATGTCACTAGGTGATAGGGATTTTTCAGCTCCATTACAATCTTATGAGACCACCCTTCTATCTGCAGTCTGTTTTTGGCCCAAACAACAACTTATGTGGCACATAACTGTACTCCTTTACAGGGTAGTAGATTATACTGTGAAGTAGCTTTTTTAGAACTAGCAATCTGACAGAAAAATATCATTTTCCTACACTTAGAAAAAGTGCATCATCTTGTGTGGTTATGCACATCTGAATTGCTGCAAAACTTCATTTGAAAATCATCCTTAATATTACCAGAGTTCCAATTGAGTTAGGTAGGCTCTTTGGACTGCTTTATAATTTTTAAGGCAATCTCAAAAAAAATACTCATAGGAATTTTCTGTGGAAAAAAATGATAACACTAAATCCCTTGTGAATGTTCTCAATGTAATAATTGGTAGCCTGTGTTATTTGGTACATTCATAGAGAATAAATTCAACTGTTTGTAATACTATTCCACTTTCTTTATGATAATGGCATGTTTTTAGGGTCTGAAATAATCTTGAGTATATTTTTAATATATTATTTATTCTTACAATAATTTTAGGTCAACTGGCTATTCTGAGGTGATAGTTGTCGTTGGCGGCTGTGAACGAGTTGGAGGGTTTAATCTTCCATATACTGAGTGCTATGATCCTGTGACAGGAGAATGGAAGTCTTTGGCTAAGCTTCCAGAATTTACCAAATCAGAGTATGCAGTCTGTGCACTAAGGAATGACATTCTTGTTTCAGGTAAATAAAGAATTATTATAGTAGCTACTCTTAATTTGAACATAGCTTGGCTGTTTTAAATTAAAACAGTGTCACAAAAGAAAACAGTGACACTGGATATGCCCACTTTAGGCAGATCAGTTTAGACAACAAATAAAACCAAGATGACTTTTTGCTGTAACTACAGTATGTATGGTCTGAAGTCTGTTAATTAAGTGATCATATTAGCTTTACAGATTACTAGATTACTACACATTGAACATACAACAATACATACTTTATTTTGTACAATGGTATGCTTTTTTAAAAATCTATCATTTTTTAAATGTTTTTTAAAGTAATTCTGGCCCAGCCAAGCATGGTTTAGTGGTTGAGTGCCAACCTAGGAACCAGGAGATCACAGGTCAGGGCATATGCCTGGGTTGCCGGCTCGATCCCCAGTAGCAGGTGTGCAGGAGGCAGCTGATCGATGATTCTCTCTCATCATGGGTGTTTCTCTCTTCTCTTCCTCTCCCTTCCTCTCTGAAATCAATAACAAATATATTTAAAAATAATAATAATAATTCTTTTTTTGGGGTGCTTCTGATTACCAACTCCTAAAATAACAATCTACATATATTTGTAAAGTTCAGAGTCTGCGGTTTATTTTTTGAGGCCTATAATTATTTATTTTATTTTTAAACTATATTTTTATTGATTTCAGAGAGGAAGGGAGAGGGACACAGAGATAGAAACATGATGAGAGAGAATCATTGATCAGCTGCTTCCTGGGCACCCCGACTGGGGATAAAGCCTGCAACCCGAGCATGTGCCCTGACCAGGAATCTAACCGTAACCTCCTGGTTCATAGGTCAACGCTCAACCACTGAGCCACGCTAGCCGGGCTGTAATTATTTCTCAAGATAACAGTTGGCAATGTTAAAATCTGTTCTGTAGAACTACTTGCATTAAGCTTTCAGAGGGTCCTTGTTTTCATTTATTGAACTGAATTCTTAAGTTCTTGGACTGGGTGAATAAATCCCGTGTTTTATTATCTTTGCCTTGGGCATAGATCCTTTGGTGATAAATACATATATATTGAATGTGCATTGTTTTGCATTTAAAGGTGGAAGAATCAATGGCCGTGATGTCTGGATTTATAATTCACAGTTAAATATTTGGATCAGAGTTGCTTCTCTAAACAAAGGCAGATGGCGTCACAAAATGGCTGTCCTCCTTGGTAAAGTAAGAGAAACCACTTTTTATCACTATTGCTGGTACATTTCCAAAATAAATACCACAGCTGAATCCTTTATTTTACTCACCCTCTGGGTATTTTGGCTTCAAATTGTATTTCCTTCCATTTCTAACCTCAATAGATAAACTGAAGATATAAACAATTTGACACTGTACTTTTGAATGGATAGTTTGTTCTCTCAATTTGGAATTCGTGACAGTACACCACATTTCTCTTTTCATGCGCCACTGGAGTCTAAATGCTTAAGAAACATGGAAAATAAAGGCGTTGCATCAAGTACAAAAACAAGCCAATGTCTAATCCAAGCAGTTTTTTTCCTTTTACTGACTTTGGCAGTCAGGCAGAGATATATTTATCTAGAGTGGTGTTATTTTATCTTTTTTATTTGTACAAGTAGGGGCAAAACAAATTTAAAATAAGTGTGAAGATAAACTCACCAACATATTTTAAACTAAACTTGTTATTGACTGCAGCTAATAAGTTTTATAAAAAATATGTAATTTGGTTCTGAACCCTTTGCTGTTCTTAGGAACTTGAGAATCACTTGTGGACTAGTGGTTTCCAAACTTTTAAAAAGCAACTACACCCTCCTTTTTAAAGTTAAATCTAATATAAATTTTATTCCAAGAGCTAACTTGGGTCCTTTAGCTTTTCCCTGCCTCCCTCTCTATCAGCTCTTCCAAAGCCGCCTCAAATTAATAAACAGTCTAAGAAAAAGCAGCATACTTGCTTGCACATGTATTTTTGACTGGTCCCTTAGTACCAGGCTCTCCTGCGGAGATATTTCAGAGCTACCAATGAGAAACCAGAACTGCTCTAATTTGAAACAGAGATGGTACCAGGAACCTTTCCCACCCATCCTCCCCTCTCCCATGCCCATAGAGGCTTCTAGATAATCTGTCTCTACTGTAGAATACCAGAGCTTCTCGAAGCACATGGAAAGCCACTGTTAATTCCTAAGGATTTTTTTTAATTCCTAAGGATATTGATCTAGTGTGGTGCTGCTGTCAACAAGGTCAGTGAAATAATGAGGACCTTAAGATAGATGTAATGGAAAGAAAATACTAATAGAATAATTTATAAAACCACTGGCTTGGCAGTACCTACTATATTATATATAGTTTTGGTAGCTATGCCTCAAGAATGACAAAATATTACTAAAAAGGGACTGCTAAAGTAAGGGAAAGAGATGAGGTCTAACTAAAAATATTATAATGACTTAGTCAACTACAAAGGTATTAAAAATTATTATTTCTCAAATACTATACATGGATTAATGAACACAAATTTATTTCACAAATATCAGTATACTTGACTTGAAGCTACCCAAAATTTGGAATCACTAAATCAAGAAATAAAAGGAATCCTTCCTACTTTATACAGCAAGTACTCAATCCATGGAAACCATTATCCTAAAATTTACAATGTAGGCTGAATTCAAACCTATAAAATTATTTAAATTTATAAATGTTCTCTGTAAAAGAGCCCTAGGATGGTTTGTAATATAGAATCTTAGCACATGAAGGAATCTTAGAGAATACTTACTGTAATTTTTTAAATTCATAAAGTGGGCAGACATTATCACTCAGTGGTTAAGCATCAACCTATGAACCAGGAGGTCACGGTTCCAATTCTGGGTCGGGGCACACACCTGGGTTTTGGGCTCGATCCCTAGTAGGAGGCTTGCAGGAGGCAGCCAGTCAATGATTCTCTCTCATCATTGATGTTTCTCTCTCTCTCTCTCTCCTTCTCTCTTCCTCTCTGAAATCAATTTAAAAAATACATATTTTTTTAAATTAATAAAGAAAGTGAATCAAGAAATTAAGCCACTTGCCCAAGGTTATACAGAAAGTGATAAAGGGACAAAAGCTCGGATTTTCTTAGGCTAGAGGTGTTTTATCTTGATGCTCACAGCACTTATTTTTAATTTATGCATGTAGGGAAAATTAGGTAGCCCTGGCTGGGTGATAAGATCAATTGGTTAGAGTGTCATCCTGGTATGCCAAGCTTGTGGGTTTGATTCCCAACAGGGCACATACAAGAAGCAACCAATGAATGTATCAATAAGTGGAACAACAAATTGATCTCTCTCTCTCTCTCTCTCCCTCTCTCCCTCTCTCCCTCTCCCCCTCTCTCCCTCTTTCCCTCTCCCTCCCTCCCATTTCCCAATTCCCCCCATCCCTATCTGCTTCCCCTCTCTCTCTTTCTCAAATCAATTTTTAAATTTTTTTTAAAAGAAATTAGGTCTGAGTCTCAGAAAGAATAAATTGCCCAAAGTCTTAACATTGTCTGGCTGCCTCTCCTGACTTCAAAGCCTATGTCCTACTGGCTACATTGTACTACAGTTTCCATACCCCTTCCAACTGCATAACCTTGAGTAAGTTACTTAGCCTCTCTGAACGACATGGTGTTAGAACAAACCCACCAACAGACCTTTTTTTATCATAATGTGAGAAAAGCAAGATAGAAATGGTATTGGCTGCTGTGGAAATTTGGAGGAACACAGAAAGATAAATTGTGGACAGACTTTAAATGATAATATATAACATTTAGCCTTGACCCTTAGGCATTCATTGTTGAACTATTAAAAGGAGTTGATGAGGTGTTTTAGTAAGATTAATCTGTGATTTGGAGACCAGGAGATTAATTGAAAGGTATGAAATGATAGGGACCCTGAGGGAGGATAATGGCAATGGGAAACAAAAGAAAGGGACAGATGTCAGAGATATTGTGAAAGAAGACTCAGTAGGTGTTAATAGTTAATTAGATGTGGAGGGAAGAGTTGATGATGACCGTCCTTTAAAAGAACTTTGGATGTTAAACAGGAGAGCTCCTTTAGTTAAAAGTGTCTTGTATGTCTCATTATGTTTAATGGACTATTCTGCATATAGGTCATTTAATAAATGGCTTGTTGATTAGATCATCTGTCATATAAAGATATTAATTTGCCCTATCTTCCTAATATTTGTGAAAAGAAAATGTACGTGAAAGCCCTTTGAAATATATAGTATGGAGTTTGTTATGTGTCAGGTACTTTTCTAGGCACTTGTAGAGATTAAAATGAAGAACAAGCCCTAGCCGGTTTGGCTCAGTGGATGGAGTCTTGGCCTGCGGACTGAAGAGTCCCAGGTTTGATTCCGGTCAAGGGCACATGCCTGGGTTGCGAGCTCAATCCCCAGTAAGGGGCACGCAGGAGGCAGCCAAGCAATGATTCTTTCTCATCATTGATGTTTCTATCTTTCTCTTCCTGTCCCTTCCTCTCTGAAGTCAATAAAAATACATTTAAAAAAATAGCCCTAGCCGATTTGGCTCAGCGGATAGAGTGTCCGCCTTCGGGCTGAGGGGTCCTGGGTTTGATTCTGGCCAAGGGCACGTACCTCAGTTGTGGGCTCAATCCCCAGTAGGGGGGGTGCAGGAGGCAGCCGATCTGTGATTCTTTGTCATCATTGATGTTTCTCTCTCCCTCTCCCTCTCTGAAATCAATAAAAATATATTTAAAAAAACAAAAAACAAACAAACAAGATAGGCCCTGCCTCCCAAGATCTCAGTCTAGTAATCCTTACCTATTATTTTATTTACATAGCTTTCTTACTTTATCATAATCTAATATTTTCATCATTCATCAATCTCTGTTTGTTACTTTATTCTGTTTGATAATAATAAATGTAAAAAATTAATTAAAGTTTAATCATGTAATTCTCAGCTCAAGCAGTATTATACCTAAGGTGGTGAAGATTTGTTCTTGGGGTGAAAAAAATGTTTCATCTATAAAGCATAGATATACATACAGTACATAAACAGATATACAATTATCTGTGGTATTAAAATTTCATTGGAGGAGGCTATTATGAAAAAAATGTCTAAAAAGACTCCTTGGTGGTGGTAAATTTTTTAAAGTTTCAGAAGCTGAGCTAAATATATTGCAATTATAGTTATCAAGTGCTCTTTAAAGGAGAGAGGTCACTTAATTCTTTAGCCAACTAGTTCAGGATTCAAGCTTTGTTAATTAAGATTTTTTTCCCATGTATTTTATATATAGGTATATGTTGTTGGAGGCTATGATGGACAGAACAGGCTTAGCAGCGTAGAATGTTATGATTCCTTTTCAAATCGATGGACTGAAGTTGCTCCCCTTAAGGAAGCAGTGAGTTCTCCTGCTGTGACTAGCTGTGTAGGGAAACTGTTTGTGATTGGTGGCGGACCTGATGATAATACTTGTTCTGATAAGGTAAGGCATGTTCTCTTACCGAAATTACCACTGACATATATAAGAAGAGAAATATGGAAGGTTTATCAAGGGGATAGCGAGGTTCCTTAGTGTGAAAGGCCTTTTAAAACTTGGTACTTTATACTTTTGAGGGAAAATACTGAATTTCAAGTTAGTAAAGAGAGATTCTAATATATCTGACAATTTGCTGTAAAAAGCATGATTTGATCTGTTTGACATGAGACTAATCTCAATGTTGAGATCTTGTACTAAATAAGTTGTTTTAAACCTTTTACTGCTGTAGTCAATAGGTTCGAAAAATTATTCACACAAAACACAGTTGGGAAATGAATCGGCAAAGGGGATAAGACACAGTAGCTAATTATGCTGCCTCCAACTGGGTCATTTTCTGCATACTTTAAAAGTATTTTTTAGAACAAAGATGAGAAAAGGAAACCTCTGTAATATAAATAGAGGATGGTTCAAAGTTGCTGCATTTCATGGAACTCTTGGACAAAAGAACTTATGCCACCCTGACATCTCAGGAAATACAAAGTTTGTTCTGGAAACAGCTGTCTATTACCTAATTGGTTTAGCAATAGTTAACTGAATTTTGTCAATTTTTTTTTCTAAATTAACTTTATACAATGTGGTCAAAAGTTACATATTTAAAATTCATTAATTCAGAATTTGTTATCATTCAGAGTATACTGAATTGAGATTTACTTATGTTCTTTTGAAGAAAGGTATCCCTAAAAGTGTAAAGAACTTATATTCAGATTAAATCATAGTTATGCTATATAATACAATTTTTTAAAAATCTAAACTATTCATTTTCATGGAAATAAGTAAAGCAAACTTGGTAGCCATTCCTCCTGGAAGCAATCTGTTTGTTACTTTATTCTGTTTGATAATAATAAATGTACATTTGAGAATTTCATATTTCACAGTTCACTATCAAGCTAACTCTCTTAATTCTGTGAATTAATGAGATTTGACTTTTAATCATGTTTCTATATATTGATAGGCTTTTTATTAAGCAAATTTACATTTTTGTTGAGAAATTTTAATTAAATATTTCTATGTATTAGGTTCAATCTTATGATCCAGAAACCAATTCTTGGCTACTTCGTGCAGCTATCCCAATTGCCAAGAGATGTATAACAGCTGTATCCTTAAACAACTTGATATATGTTGCTGGTGGACTGACCAAGGCAATATACTGTTACGATCCAGTTGAAGATTACTGGATGCACGTACAGAATACATTCAGCCGGCAGGTAATAACATAAAAATCCTAAAGAAAAATGAATCTAGGAGGAACTAAGTACATGGCAATTATGAATATACTGCAGTTCTGCTATTAAATTATTTCATGTATGCTTGAACTATTTCATAATTTTTTAAAACTTTTTACCATCCCATGGTGAAGTAGCTATTGTGCTTGAGCTGTTCATTTTTCCCCCCTTGACCTTTGTCAGAATTCTGCTCTAGTCCTTATCACTCTCTCTTGCATATTTTAAAAGATAAGAAATGCTCCCAAACTGTGTTTTTCTTTCTGTAGTCAGAAGCTAGTTGTTGTTTATTAGTTATAAAGAAAATGGCTGTGCTCATGTCTTCATCCACACACTCTGGCCTGTATCTTCCTATTCCCCCTCCACCACTGCTTCCAAAAAAAGGCCTTCCCTCAGCCTTTCGATTCATGGCTCGCTCTTCTTTCTTCTACCACCAAAATGCATAATGGTTCTGATGCTGGAAATCTGATTCTACCTATACCACTCTAGAGATCTTGTACTCTCAAAGGCCGTTACTTATCATCTCCCAGTCTCATTCATATTCACTTGTTTTTTCTACCCAACCTTTAAATATGGGTTTTCCTTGAGCCTCTTCCCCCTGCCGTCTTCACAGTTTATACTCTATTCCTGAGTGATCTCATTTACTGCCCAATACTGATGACTTCAAGTCTGTATCTCCATTAAAGCCTCTCTCCTGTGCTCCAGACTCAAATTTCAAGCTGCTTATTTGATATTTTCCATGAGTGTTCTTCCCCAAGCCTACTTTCTGTTTTCCAATAAGTTAGTGAATGGAAAACTCTTTTTCTCCCTTACTCTCAAAATACTTCTGACACCAGAAATGAGCGTTTTTCCCACACCAGTTACTTCTTCACAGTCTGGGTGTCTTACAATTCAATTCTGTTCTGACATTATCTACCTGGAGTTAGTGTTAGATTCCACAAGTCAAGGGTTCAGTCCCACTAAACTGCCCCTGCTTCAAATGCCAATCACAAGTTCCAGGTTGTCCCCAGTATTTCTGATCTACCAGCTAAAAATCCAGGTTTATTTTGTAAAGGGGTTTTGCAAAGGATACAGGTGAACAGCCAGATAAAGAGGTATATAGAATGAGGTCCAGAAGGGTCCCAAGCAGAGGAGCTTCTGTCGTCGTGCAGTTGAGGTGTGCCACCCCCCAACACACGGATGTGTCAACAACCTGAACACTCTCCAAATCCCATACTTTGGAGATCATATAGGCATGATCAATTACTAACTCAGTTTCCAGCCTGTCTCCCTTCTCCAGAGAATGGGGGGTGGGCCTGAAAGTTCCAAGCTTCTAATCATGGCTTCGTCTTTCTGGTGACCAGCCCTCATCCAGGAACCCACCAAGAGTCACCTCATTAAAATGAAAGACACTCCTATCACCCAGGAAATTCCAAGGAATTTAGACGCTCTGTATCAGAAACATGGGGCCAGAGACAAATATACACACACATCTATACTAATAAAAGCATAATATGCTAATTAGACCAGACAGCTGAACAACCTTCCGAACGAAGCCGCGACCGCGAGGGCTGAATCTCGTGCATCGGGCCTCTAGTATATATATATTTCCTATTATTTCACAGCTAGAAAATTTCTTAGATTTTCCTCTCTTTTATATTGAATCAATCTAGCCTATCAGTTCTCAGAGTTTCTCCTATTCTTTTCCATTCCTATTCTTGCTTTTGTTCAAGTTCTTATCAGTTCCTACCTAAACTGAAACAATAATCTAGTGTTTCGCTAATGTCTTGCTTCTCTAGCCCGTTTTGCCACCAGTTATTTTCCAACAAATGTAATAATCATGTCTCTCCTCTGATTGGAAACTACTGAGTAAAATCCAAAGTTTTCCCACTTCCTTCTATTCTAGGCCTTCTATTGGCTGACCTCTGCTTGCTTTTTCAGCTTTACTTTCTGCAACTATACCTCAATTATATTAATACCTATTATTTGCATTCTATATAGATCTTATGTGTTCCTGCCTTAGTTCATACTGT
This sequence comes from Myotis brandtii, assembly GCF_000412655.1. Taxonomy (NCBI): domain Eukaryota; kingdom Metazoa; phylum Chordata; class Mammalia; order Chiroptera; family Vespertilionidae; genus Myotis; species Myotis brandtii. The sequence goes on from NW_005364139.1 coordinate 197,304, forward strand.
CCCCTTTAGCCCCTCATGCCTTTTCTGGCTTCTCTGTTCACTAAAAAACGATAAATCATCTAATTTCATGGTAGACAGTTATTTGAGTCCAAGGCTACATTTTATTTTTTTTAAATATATTTTATTGATTTTAGAGAGGAAGGGAGAGGGAGATAGAAACATCAATGATGAGAGAGAATCATTGATTGGCTGCCTCCTGCATGCCCCCTACTGGGGGTCGAGCCCGCAACCCAGGCATGTGCCCTTGGTCAGAATCGAACCTGGGACCCTTCAGTCCGCAGGCCGACGCTCTATCCATTGAGCCAAACCAGCTAGGGCTACATTTTCTTAAATGCTTAAAATCCTGAATGACATAAAAGAGCTAAAAAAATGAGCTCTTTTTTTTTTTTTGCAGTCCAAATGGACCCAGCCTTTCTCTCTCTCTCTCACTATTTCCATGCTTCTTGACTTTGCATAATTCCTAAAAGCCACAGTTTGCTATTTTAAACATTTTTGCATTTTAATTCTTGTCAGAAACATCCTTTAAAAAAAAATTGTGGGATTTTAATTCGATGATGATTTTTTTAAATATTTCTTCAGTAGACCAGGTATTTAAAGTGTCATTAAAGTTTAGAATAATAAATGAAATATGATTCTTTATTGTTGGCATTTAAACCTAAGGATTATAAATAATAATAATTAAGGAGGGTTGTTGGGGGGGTTTTTACAATATTAGGATTGTATTTCATTTTAATCTATAGTACATGTAATTTCCTGATATGAAAGTATAATGATTTCAAGGTTGTTTGTTTGGTTTAATTCTGAGCATTATTATCTGAAATGATGTTAATAACAAGGTCCTATAACAATATAGTTTAAGAATCATCATCAAAGTGACTGTAAGGTTTAGTCATGTGGTGTTGCTTATCCCTGGAAACTAAGGATGTTGTTGGTTTTGTGTTTTTTTAAAGTATATTTTTATTGATTTCAGAGAGGAAGGGAAAGGGAAAGAATTAAAAACGTCAATGATGAGAGTCATTGATCAGCCCTGATTGGGAATTGAGCCATGACCTCCTGGTTCATAAGTCAGTGCTCAACCACTGAGCCACACCAGCTGAGCAGAATGTTGTTTTTTATTGTATTGATAACTTTTAGAATTTATAGAAAGAGCTTGTGTACTTTTAAATATATATATA
>NW_005364139.1:198529-205243 GCF_000412655.1 Myotis brandtii
GGAGAGAGAGAGATTAAAACATCAATAATGAGAGAGGCTCATTGATCAGCTGCCTCCTGCACGCCCCACACTGGGGATCGAGCCTGCAACCCAGTCATGTGCCCTGACCGGGAATCGAACCGTGATCTCCTGGTTCACAGGTCAAGGCTCAACCACTGAGCCACACAGGCTGGGCATAGCTTGTGTACTTTAGATGAAAAATTTTATAGTTTGGCACATAATTGGTACAATTCATGGGTTAGGTATTCTGGATAAAAGTTTGTCACTCACTAACGATAATCAGTGAAGTTATTCTGGAAGTATATGAACTATAATATAGGCATTTTTTAAGTACTCACTAATTCTTTTTTTTATTATTATATTTATTTTTTAGAGTGAGAGAGGAAGGGGGAGAGAGAAAGAAACATTGAATTGTTTTTCTACTTATTTACACATTCATTGGTTCTTCTTGTATGTGCCCTGACTGAGGATCAAACCTGCAACCTTGGCATTTCGGGACAATGCTCTACCCACCTGAGCTACCCGACCAGACTCACTAATTCTTTTATACCTGAAGATACTATCCTAATCTGTGGTCATATTATAGCCACTTCCTATAATAAAGAACCTTCCTGTAATAGAAGAAGCAAGCCAAACTCTTCAGAGATGTTTTCTTTCAGTTATCATTAGGCTAAAACCCATCTCTCAGCCCACCACCCTCGCTTCACACCCCCCCCCAACTTGGCCCAATTACTAACATATATTTTATCTTAACACTCACTTCATCCATGCAAAATTAGCACTCGCACATAGAGTAAAAGTTAGCAAAAGGGAGCTTATTTCATGTTTCCTTTTATTGACAGTGTTAAACCATGTCTTATTTTACTTTTCAGCTTGCTACCAAATCTCTTACCTTCAACAATTAATGTGGGGTTTTTTATGTGTTTGTTAAAACAGGAAAACTGTGGTATGTCTGTGTGTAATGGTAAAATATATATCCTGGGTGGAAGACGGGAAAATGGAGAAGCCACAGACACTATTCTCTGTTATGATCCTGCAACAAGCATCATCACAGGGGTAGCTGCAATGCCCAGGCCAGTGTCCTATCATGGCTGTGTGACTATCCATAGATACAATGAGAAATGCTTTAAGCTCTAACGCCAGGATGCTTCACCCAAGAAGCCACACTGATCCAAGATGAGAGGTTTCAAAAGCTCCAGAGTGGGACCTTGGCATATCTCCTTTGTGCCATATGCACAAAAAGTAAAAATAGTAATTGTGGTGCCTTTCTCCCCAAAATATTAATCTTTCAAACTGTAATAAAGCCTTCCCTGTAATTGGAAAACAAAAGGGGTTTGGGTTGTTGTTGAAGATAATAGTGGTGTTGCTTGGGCTTTGAAAATGCACCTTTGTAAATATTTGTGAGAAACCTATGTGGAATAGGAAATTCTGTCTGATTACCTTGTAAGAATTTGTGATTGGTCTCTTCATTTATGTATGTTATCTGCAAGACTGTATATTCCTTATTTTGTCATATAGACAGATAGAAAATTGCATGACTTAAGGCTTCATTTAGGTTGAATCACGTAATGCTTACAACACACCCTAAGGAGGAAAAATCAGTTTTCAAAATCTTTGTTACTAAAAATATATTCAAACTGATTAATTTACCGAAAGGATTTTTTTCTGTAATTGATAAAAATGTGATGACAGCGATTTGAGTAAGATACCAAATTATTACTTCATGCTTTGAATTGCTGTCTTATATTAAACGTATATTTGAGAAGAGGTTGGGTAGAAGATAGAAAAGCAGATGCCGTTAAAATGACAGGTTACTTTCTAAGGAAAAATTAAGATCCTTTGGAAGGAAAATGACTCACTGTGCCTCTCAAAGTATTTAGCATATCATCTCTAATGCCTCTTAAAGAGGTTCCTTTTCGTGAACCTGGCAAAGGAGTTGAAATCCATTTTGTAATATTATCTTGTGAAAAGCAGGGACAGATCTTCTCCCCAGCCCAGAAGGGTTTGACCTCATTAATATGGTGCTTTGGGTGAGGACTTCTCCCCTGGTTATCCTACTTTCCTGTGACCAGCTTAAGTCCTGGGAGTCTCTACAATTAAGTTGTCTTCAAAGGATAAACCAGGGCCCACCTAGCTCGGCCCATTTTTCTTTTAAAATTAACTGTCTGAATAAACTAATGGCAGTAGTTGCAGTCTTCTAATCTCATTTGGTACCATTGTGTAAATTATTGATCAAAATTCCCAAGCTTCTATACAACAAATTGCCTTTGTCTAGTTTTTCAACTCCAGTTTATAAAACTTACTAGTATTCAGGGATGAACTTAAAATTTCTTTCTAAGGCAAATGGAGTAGCAGGAACTACAGCATAACTGTTATTTCTCGGTGAACCGGTGTAATTTACAACATTTTAGGGATGTTCCAGGTTGCCTGCTATGTTTCAACTTCCCAGGCACTGTTGTCTTCTTACATTATAATTAATATAGTCCTTGTCATAGGAGATATGATGCAAATATATGATTGGAGTGTCACCACATTTCTGTTAAAACCAAGGTAGCAATAAAAAACTTAACATTGATAAACTTATTTTTATTATCCTAGAACAGTGATGGAGAACCTATGACACGCATGTCAGAGGTGACATGCGAACTCATTTTTTTGGTTGATTTTTCTTTGTTAAATGTCATTTAAATATATAAAATAAATATCAAAAATATAAGTCTTTGTTTTACTATGGTTGCAAATATCAAAAAATTTCTATATGTGACACGGCACCAGAGTTAAGTTAGGGTTTTTCAAAATGCTGACACGCCGAGCTCAAAAGGTTCGCCATCACTGTCCTAGAATGATAACAGAGATATCAAATAAAATATATGGCATCAACTTAAATGCTTAGCTGGAATCAGAATTCTGAGGAAAACTCTAAAAAAATTACAAATTTTTAGGGAAATTTTACTTTTCAAATCATAATTTTTAATGATATATACCTTTTTGTGGTAATTGTCAGAGCAATTCAGAAAATAATTTTCTGTCATTTTAATTGAAAAATAATTGTATGTACTATTAGGATACTTGTTTTAATTTTTGAGTAAATATCTACTTTTGCATTATATCCTTTGTGTAGATAGTGGAATCTATTTAGTTCAGAAATTCTTTGCAGTATATGAGATAATGTATGAGAAAAGTGTAAATGCTGAGGATTATACAAATGATACTTGTTACTTCATGTTTATTTTTAAGATCATGCCCATTCATAAATACAGACATTTCACATAAAAAATATTTTCTCAAGGTAACTTGTATTCTGGTACTTTTATCTATTGTAAAAGTATATTAACTATTGTATTTTGATATTCATTTATTTTAATATCCATATGTTCATTGTAGTAATTTGAAATGAAATTCAGTAGAACAGAATTTGTTTAAACATGGACCTCATACCAATATTGTTTAATTTTTTTCTCTACATAATTAAAACTACATCAATTAAGTATTCAAACCAAGAACTTAGTTATACTAGGAAATTAAAGAACTATTTTTAAAGGTACCCAAATGATATTTTAATTTTGTTTAATTATTTATCTTCCTTTACTGATTCTTGGTAAATGATGGTGTTAGCATTTTAAAAAACAAAAAGAATTTTAGGATATAATTAGTATATAAAAACGGATGTATCTACCAAATTGGTCAGGTTATTCATACTGTCATCACATCATTGACAGATTTTCTTTTGATGGCAATGCTCATATAAGCCTTTGGGTTAGTGTATATGTATATACATGTGTATGTCTGTAGAGAGTATGGTCATGTACACACTTATATACTAGTACAAACACCAAGAGTTGTATAAGTTTGTAATGATCAGGAAAAAAACACATAAATTAAAAAATAATTGACCTTATTAAATTCCATTTCAGAAGATTTTCTTATTTGGGAATTTCTAGATTACTTTTTTACATTTAAAAGTACATGATGAGTATTAGTATGAATACTTGTATATAGCCAGAATCTACATAATACATATGGTTTTACAAGGTCAGAAAACAAAATGGAGGTGGAGATGCATTTGCTAAACCCACTCAGTGAGAAAGGGAATTGAAAGTATGTTTTGTGGATCAACCGAAAAGTACAGTTTGTTTTTTTCATGAACTTTAATCCTTTTCCATGTGTTCCTATATGTGAGTGAAAAATTAGAGTGGTCTAATTTTTACCACAGAAGACCTTCCTTTTCTACTCTAATCTTCCCACTGACTTGACTGCACAGGTATGAATTGGTAGCCTGTTGGATTTTAAATAACCTTTTCTTCCCTAGATAACTAAAATATAGATATTTACTCCATTTAAACAGGTGTTTAAGAAAAATGATGTAAATACTCAGGGAGGGTATTAAGTTATCATTTTTGCTTATTTGGGGGGTTTAAAGTGCCATAACTAAATAACCTTGATTCTAGAGTAAATTTAATTTGGTTCGTGATTCTAGAGTAAATTTAATTTGGTAAAGGGCTTCACACATGGCAGTGGTTGAACATTCATTCTTTTGTATTTAGGAAGATGAAAATGTTTTGTGGACTGATACATTTTCTCTTAGTGAATATGAATTGTTTATGTATCTCTACTGTCAAAAACTCTTCTTGAAACTCAGGAAAGACAAAGGTTCAATTATACTACTTTTGTCAGTATGCAAACCAGGTGTGTTGTGTATGGTGTGTTTTTTTTCCTGTTGTCTGGATATGGCAATAGATTTTTTTTTTTTTTTTTAAATTTCAGAGAGGAACAGAAAGGGAGAGAGAGAGAGGAAAACATCAGTGATGAGATGGAATCATTGGTCGGCTGCCTCCTGCATGCCCCACACTGGGGATCAAGCCCACAACCCAGGCATGTGCCCTGACCTGGAATGGAACTGTGACCTCTTGGTTCATAGGTGGATGCTCAACCACTAAGCCACCCTGGCCAGGCAATAGATTTTGTTTAATTGCTGTGAGAACCCATACATGAAAAGAAAGGGGTCAAGTTGTTGGTGTGTGCCTGTTGTGTCTTGAGATATCTATGTGGAAAACACATCTACTCCAGACTGTATTTTCAAAGAATAAAAATTGCTATGTATGTGGTGCCATGTGATAAGATAATGTCTGTTAAAGGCTTCCTGTGGACGGCCTTTATTTTAGTAAACTCAAGACACCAGTTAACCTCAACATAATGTTGGCCTTATTAGAATTTGTTGTGCATTATATTAAAAGCCAGGTTTACATCACCTCAACCCATTATTCTTTTTAGTTAAGTAAATATATTCACCATATCATGTAACCAGAATGGGGCAGTTTGTTTGACCTTCAAGGCAGTAGGTTTGACTAGCTAGCTATACTTACACACCACTTGAGCCAGGAGTGTGAATTGAGAATTCCAGAGACATTTTCAACATACTTCAAACATTTTAAAATATTTTATATAAATGTTTTACATTTGTGTGATTGCCTAGATATTAAATTTACTTAGTGCTAAAGATAGTCATCATACATAATTCTTTTAAACAGCATTAGTCATAACTTATTTTATATGTTATTCCAAAGAAAAGAATTTTAATATTTTTAAAATGACTGCATCTGAATTTGTGCCTTAAGTTCTCCCAGTGCTATTTCAACTTTTTTTCAATCTAAATAAAGCTTAATCTTAGAAAAGTTTCATATTTGTTTACTACAGAGTAAATAAACCTCTTAAATTTTTTTTTTCATTTCAGTCCTTCTTAATTTTTTTAATTAGCACCAACTGTGTGGTTGCTTGGCAGAATGAGAAAGGTTGTTGGGTGTTTGGAGTTTTATTATATTTTTTGGTTTGTTTGGGGTTTTTTGTTTTGTTTTGTTTTTATACCAAGGTGCTTTTAAGATATTCAGGAAAAACACATCAATCTTACATTGAATAATAAGCCCTTGTAAACATCATTTGCAATATCTACATCCAATGTCAAAAAAGTAAATTTTATTTTTGTTCCTTTATGTACTGTTCTTTTCCCTCTCTCTCTCTCTCTCTCTCTCTCCCTCTCCCTCTCTCTCTCTCTCTCTCTCTTTCTCTCCAGACTTTTTCAGTTAACTTCCTGGGGAAAGTTCTTACTCTTCCCCCCACCCCCACCCCCATGACCCCTCCATGGTTTCTTCATTTAAATTTTTGTTGAAGTTTCTGGAGCTATCTGAGACAACACAATTACAGAATTTAACAGAAGTATAATATGCTTTAGAACTTGTACAGAGTGGCCAAATGTCATTTGCCTTCAATTAGAGGCTCTAGAGTCTTCACAGTGGAGAAAAAAGGCTTTGTATTTCTTTGTTCTCAATTCAATTGTAGCACATTAATACTTATATGTTTTGTTTAAATATATTTTGTGTATAGTATTTTTTAAAAGTTGTATCTAATAAAATGTCTTTTAACCATTATTACTTGATTATATGGGTGTATTAAATTTTGTTTACCAAAAATTTGTTGTTTTTTTTTTTGTTAATCCTCACCCGAGGATATTTTTTTCTGTTGATTTTTAGAGAGGGGAGGGAGGTTGAGAGAGAGATTCATCCACCTGAGGGGGACACATCAATTGGTTGCCTCCTGCACTCACCTCAACTGGAGATTGAATCCAAAACCCTTAGTGTGCAGGTCAACACTCTAACCACTGAGCTACCAGTCATGGCTGTTCTATTTTATTTTAAATACTAGAGGCCCGGTGCACAAAAA
>NW_005364139.1:207684-215576 GCF_000412655.1 Myotis brandtii
CAGTGCCTGGCTGCCGGCCGCCATCTTGGCTGACAGTTAATTTGCATATACTCACTGATTAGCCAATGAAAAGGGTAGCGGTCGTACGCTAATTACCATGTTTCTCTTTTATTAGTGTAGATATCCAAGTGGTTATGTGAAAAAGGGATTGAGGAAATACATATTAACATATGTGTGTATTTACTGGTGTGTTCATAAAGTAACTACAAGGATTACTTATATTTATTTTTGTTGGTTTTTTAAAAATATATTTTTATTGATTTCAGAGAAGAAGGGAGAGGGGGAGAGAGAAACATCAATGATGAGAGAATCATTGATCAGCTGCCTCCTGCAACCCAGGCATATGGCCTGACCAGGAATCGAACTTTGACCTCCTGGTTCATAGGTCAATTCTCAACCACTGAGCCATGCTAGCCAGGCAAGGATTGCTTATACTAGTATATGGAAAACCATGGATAGTGGGTAAAGAATAGGAGCCTCTTGTACTTTAAATATTCTCTAAAAAATCATCTGTACTCACCCTGCCCAGGTAGCTCAGTTGGTTAGAGCCTCCTTGATACGCCAAGGTTTTGGTTTCAGTTTTGCTCCCTGGTCAGGGCACATACAAGAAGAATCAACCAATGAGTACATAAATAAGTGAACAACAAATTGATGCTTCTCTCTTCCTCACTCTCCCTTCCACCCTCCTTCCCCCCCTCTCAAATCAATTTTTTTTTAAATCACCTGTATTCTTATATGGAATGAGGGGGAAATGGGCTATACCTGCCTTTTGTTTCTCCTGTTTATTAACTGTTAATGGAGACAGATAATCAAAAGGGTTGTTTTACTCCTAGTCATGTTGAGGTCTTCTTAAGTTTTACGTATTTTATAATGTTTGACATCTTTGGGGACCTTACTGCCTGGAGAGAAACCACCTCCCAGGACTATATGATTTCCAGAGGCAGTAAACAACTTGGCATTGAGCCCACCTTTCATATATAAACCAAACAACCCCTTGTCCATACCCCCAACCACCTCCTTTAACTCACACACCAAGCCTGTTATCCCCTTCCCTAACTCATCCTGGGGCCAGGTCCCAGACAACTAAGAACAGCCCCTATGCCCCAGAGCCCAACAGAATTATTCAAATTAACCAGTACTAAGCTGTTTACCCTGCCCCACTTTCACTTTCCCATGGAAACCCCAATAAAGGCTCTGGCCTGTTTCCCCCTCATCCCCTTTCTGGTTCCTGACTGACGCTGGCACTTCCCCTGTGGGTGGCCCTGGGTGGCATGCCCTGCCTCTTGTTTCTAGGGGATCTGTGAATAATAAACATCTCAATGGCATTGATTTCTTCAAGTCACTCAGTCACCTTTATTAGTTAAACTCACAAATTACTTATGTAAAGAGCCAGCCAAGGTCCAAGGAAACCTCAAGCATATTCTGTGCATGGGGGTGGCCAGCTGGTGAAGTTTTCCCCAACATAGGCTTTCTCTGTACAGGGTTATATAGACTGCAGAAAACAGCACACAGGGCATGCAGCTGGAGGAATGTGGTTGCCTGCAAACTGTTTACAGTCCATGCTCACACCTGAGAACAATTTCGGTTTGGCCATTTTTTTACTGAAGAGTGGGCAGTCCACCAGCTGTAAATTCTCACAGTCTGCTTACAGATGGTCTTCATCATATTCCCACAAGGTGGGAGGGGGAGTTGAGCTTGTCACACATCACTTGTTCATTTTTGAACTGTAAGAACTGTGCTGGTCTGCTGTCTCTGAAAAGCAACTCAGTATCTCATTAAACAGGATAGGACCATTTTGAGCTGGTTCTGTGGTTACAGTTTCTGCCATTATCCTGGGTCATTTTAGCATATAGAACCCATTCCTTTGCTCTGGCCTCCTATTATTTTTACCTCTAGTCAACAAACTTTCACCCTAACTCACTCCACTAACACACAAGGCAAAGCCTTAAATCAGTTCATTATCCAGAATTACTCTTCCTATGAAACCTTAGACTCTAATGTCTTTCTGTCTTTTGCCATAGCCTTCTTTTCTTTTCATCTCTCATTCCATGATCTTCCTTGTGATCTTATCCAGTTCTCCAATCTTCTAACGTCTCTTTAAGCAGGCCTCAGGATTACCCAATATCCCTTCCCAGCCTACATTCCATAATTATCACATTCCAACCACCCTCACCAGCAGGCAAAATTTCCTCACCCATTTGATCTCCCATTCCACTTACTCTCCTTCTGCTGACATGTGTATCAACCCAATTGTTGGACTTCTCTCCTCCTACTCCCAAGCTATTGAGCCCTGGTAGAGAAAATCAATTAGCTGTCAAATGATACCTCAAAAATTTTGTGATCTCCAACCTCAACAGAACAAGATATTCTTGGCAAGCCTTAATGTGCATCTACTCTCTTCTTTTCCCTTTCTCTGTAACAGCTCACTCACCACACCCCTGTCTTCTCTTTTGTTCTCAGCAGTTGATCTTGCCTTCTCCTTCAAAGACTTAAAAAGGACATGAGGTAGGATCTCAACATCTTGCCCTCCCATACTTATTTCCCATCCTCTCTCTTCTTCATGACTTAGGTATCCCTTCTCCATCTAAACTCTGAATTCCCCTCATCTGGCATCTTAGGAACTTCCCTCTATTTCTCTCTCTAATTTTCAACCTCTTTCTATGAACGTTTTCCCAAAGCTTCTCCCATCTTTTTAAAATACATTTTTATTGATTTCAGAGAGGAAGGGAGAGGGAGAGAGAAACATCAATGATGAGAGAGAATCATCGATCAGCTGCCTCCTGCACACCCACTACTGGGGATTGAGCCCACAACCCCCGACATGTGCCCCAATGGGGAATAGAACCAACGGGTTCATAGGTCGATGCTCAACCATTGAGCCACATTGGCTGGGCACCTCTCCCATCTCTAAAATACCTTCTGCTGCTCTAAATTCCCTTCTAACTACACCCACGTTTTTAAAAGTCTCTCTTTTGCCTCACTTCTTAATACACTGCAATCTGGCTCACATACTCACACTGCTACAGAAATCACCCATGCCAAAGGCGCCAATTACATCTCTGTTGCTAAATCCAAAATTCTTACCTTATTTAACTCCCTGCAAATTTGATGCTCTTTGACTATATTTTTCCTATATTGGCTACCCTTACACTTTTCCTTTTACTTTTATGGGCTCTTCCTCACTCCTAAATCCTCAATCATCAAGCTTTCTTCTTACCCTGCAGATAATTATCCTAGGTAACTTTATCCACTTCCATGACCCCAGTTATGACTATATTTAATGATTCCTAAGTAAATCAGTCAAGACATTTGATACACACAACAATGATCTTTAAGCGGAAATAATCAAAAGAACATCCATGCCCATCCACCATAACTGCTAATGTATCTTTACCTGACTCCTTGATTGAAATCCCTGGTGGGCCTGGCCGGTGTAGCTCAATGGTTGAGCATTGACCTATGAACCAAGAGGTCACAGTTCGATTCCCATCAAGGCCCATGCCGGGCTGGCAGGCTCAATCCCCAGTAGGGAGCATAAAGGAGGCAGCTGATCGAGATTCTCATCAATGATGTTTCTATCTCTCCCTTCCTCTGTCTGAAATCAATAAAAACATATTTAAAAAGAAAATAAAGATATCCCTGGCGGAAATAACTGGGTGACTCTAGTTCATATACCTGGCTGGCTGCTAAGGGTCTGGGAGAGAGATCTGAAATTTTCAGGGAGAGGAAGGCTTTGCTTCTTGCCAAAATAAATACAATATAGAATTCCCCAAATCCTGGGTGTGTAGGGGGTGGGGAGGAATGCTACATGAGCTTATCTATCTCTGTGCCTTGGCTTCCTTCTGCTGGAATCCCTGGCCTCTAGCTATCTCCCATATTCTCAGAGAGAGCTAAAATTCATTTCCTCAGGGCAGCTTTTGTGAACGTCCTCTTTCCATCCCAGTCTGAGTTAAATAAGCTCCGGTGTGCTCCCATCATCCACTCTATATACCTCTGTCAGCGAACTTTTCTGTTTACTTGGCTCTTTTTTTAAAATATATTTTTATTGATTTCAGAGAGGAAGGGAGAGGGAGAGAGAGATAGAAACATCCCTGATGAGAGAGAATCATGGATCGGCTGCCTCCTGCAAGTCCCCCACTGGGGAACGAGCCCACAACCCAGACATGTGCCCTTGACTGGAATTGAACCTGGGACCTTTCAGTTCACAGGCCAATGCTCTATCCACTGAGCCAAACCGGCTAGGGTCGGTTGACTCTTTACCTCCCTCTCTGAGACTATGGACTCTTCAAAGTGAGATGAGGGCCAAGAATCTCTAGCCTAGAAATCAGTTCGGGAGAAAGGATCAGCTGGGGTAAGATGCCTTAGTGGATAGTTTCAGAAAGCTCAAGGTCGCTGAAAAGGGAAAGGAGATAGAAAATGGCTAGAAAGTAGAGTACCAATGACAAATGGCCTACTTTGACTTTGCCTAGAACTGAAAAGTCTCATCAATATTTGTTAAATCATTTCTAATGATTTCCTGGCATCTTATATAACAGATAGTGACTTTCCTTGACCTTATCATTAGGTTTTGGGTTTCTGTCTAAATTTAGGTTCAGTAACAACCTTCTCTTTGGTTCTGAGTCCAGCTCAAATGCTACCTTGTCTAAGAAGTCTCCTGATTCCCCAAGTGGGTTTATTTTTCACTCTTTGAGGACAAGAACCAAGTCTATCTTTTTATCCTAACTCTGTCCCCAGGACCTGGCAAAATGCCTGGAACAGAGTAGGTAATGGATATTTATTTGACTGATAATCACTATGGGAAGCAGAAGAGATGTGTTTTAAAAAAGGGGTGGGGGGGGGAAACAGGGTAAATTATAAAGTCTCCAAAGTCCTTTAGTGATCCCCGGTTTGGGTCACAGCTACTGCCTCTCTTGTTATACTAAGTGGAAGTACTAAGGGATTGCTACCCAATCTTCTATTCCTGACTTACTCTGCTACTGCTCCCCTAACCCCTACCTGTACCCCAACATCTGCATAGTTAGTAAAATGTGTATAGGTGGGTTAATTAGATGATATATAAATTATATCTCAATAAAGCTGTGACATTTTTTTAAATGCTGTATAAACTCTTTTCTTCAAGAAACCCATCCTACCCAAAGTTGCTATCAGAACTGGAGTTGTCAGTGAGGAAAAAAAAATTTTTGTTTCCTTGTCTCAGTGTGTAATTTTCATCCTTGAAGCCTAGGGACAATAGTGTTAGGGGCAGAAATAGACTAGTGGGGCCCTAACCAGTTTGGCTCAGTGGATAGAGCGTCGGCTTGAGGACTGAAGGGTCCCAGGTTCGATTCCGGTCAAGGGCATGTATGTTGGTTGCGGGCACATCCCCAGTAGGGGGTGTGCAGGAGGCAACTGATCGATGTTTCTCTCTCATCGATGTTTCTAACTCTCTATCCCTCTCCCTTCCTCTCTGTAAAAAATCAATTAAAAAGTATATTTAAAAAAAAGAAATAGACTAGTGGGGACTAGCTATAGTTGTAAGAAATATTAATCATGCTCTGTTAACTGTGATTGTTTTGTTCTGATTAAAGAAAGCACATTCTGACCTGGCTGGGCATTGTATTCCCTGCTTCTTTCCCCCCTCACCCCCCCACCCACGCAAACCTGCCTGCATTACCTGTAATCTGTAACCATTTTACCCATTCTTATTCCTCTTGCCTACTTCCCCATGCCTGTAATACCCATTTGTATTCCTTTTGCATACCCATTCTTATTCCCACTTCCCCATGTAGTCTTTGTCCTTCTACCCAATAGAAGCAGCTGGGGAGAGAGGGTAAGAAGGGGAGGCAGGATGGCCTGCTGCTTTCCCATGCTGCCCGCATTATTGGAATAAACGCTCAGACATGATTCAACCCTGTCTCTGCTTAATTGGCTCAAGTAGTGACAGGCAGCCCTGACCCACTAGTTGTCCAGTTTCAAAGGGACTTTGCCTTACACAAACAGGGAGACAGAACTATGGATGGATGATGGCGATACTATTTGTCAAGACCTGTAATAGAGAGACAATTGGTATAGTGGAGCTGAGAAGGCTAAAAGGCTGATTCCAATGTAACCCCGATATTTGGGGGGTTAGCAATCTGAATCTGTGCCAGCAACTTAATGTACATTCTTGATAACTTATATTTAAGTCACTGCCCCTTTCTCCAGAATCTGGTCTTGCAAGACCTGTTACCTAAATGCTCACATTTTACAGAGGCCATAAACCATGAACCATACACAACCCTGGAGGGGGTTATCAGCGCTGGCGCCAGGCCCTTAGATATGATCTCAAGAACCCCATCCCAACCCACGGGGCTTTTTGCAAAGCCCGCAAAAGGTCCAGAAGTCCCCATCCATTTTGGGGGGACAAAGAAACCAAAAGGGGATAAAAGAAGGGCTTCCACCATATTGGTTTGCTCAGACTTTGGAGGCAACTCCTCTGAGACTGCCGGCATAATAAAGCTGTGTAACTCCATTTCTCTAAGCATTGCTTGGGTTTCTTCGGTCTTCTACAACAGAGCAAGCACAGATTTTGAAGCCAGATGGCCCTGGGTTTGAATACAAGTTCTGCTACTACTAGCCTCCACTTCCTCTTTCATCATTTGTAGACAGTGATGATGATCCATAGGACTGTTGAAGAATTCAAAAGAAATACTGTCATCAAAGAATCTATCATAGTGCACAAGGCCCTGCACAGCAGTAAGTACTTCTCACACCTCAGTAAGCACAAAAGTCACCTGGGGATCCTGTTAAGCTGCAGATTCTGATTCAGTAGCTCTGAGGTGGGCCCTGAGATTCTGCATATCTAACAAGCTCCCAGGTGATGTCTCTACTGTTGGTTCAGGGCCACAGTTTAGCAAAATTATGACGTGCCAATGGAGTGTAGAGGAGAAGGCAGGAAATTAATTCTTCAGGAGAAAGGAGTCTAGACCTTGATTTTGCATAAAAGTGGGAGGTGACTTGGGAAATAACAAGGAATGTGGTGAATAGCCACCAGACTGGGAAGGTGAATTGTAAATGATCTTAAACTTGATCATAATGAGTTTTAATTTTAGCCTGAACCAGTGGTTCTTAAAACGTGGTCCTTGATCAGCATCATCCCCAAAGTTGTTAAAAATGCACATTTTAGGACTTACCCTAGACCTACTGAATCAGAAACTCTGGAGGAGGAATCCAGCAATCTGTGTTTGAACAAGTCCTTCAGGTAATGCTAATGAACTGTAACATTTGAGAACCACAGGTCTTAGGCAATGGAGGGTGGGGGCACTGGGAGGTGTTTTAAATAGTAGAGGGAAGCGATCAGATCAGTGTTGTAGAAAGGTGACCCCTGCCCTACGAGGCAGGTAGCATGACCAATTAGGAAGAAAGGGCAGGAAACCAGGTGTCATACAGGAATGTGCTTGTCTGCAAATAACAGAAAGCCTGAACTCAAGGTGTTTAAACAAATGAGTGATATTTTTCTTACACAGCAAGTTGGCAGTCCAGGCCTGGTACTAAGGCTCCAAACTGTCCTCAAACACCCAGGCTCCGGCTTCCCTCTGCCCTACCATGTTGGCTCGTGATCTCATGGCCAAAGGATGGATGCTGTTTCTTCAGGTATCACATCCAAATTCAAGGTAGAAAAAAGGGGACTGAGGGGGCAAAGGCAGGACTAGTTACAACCCTCCACTTCCTTTGGGAGACTCTTTTATTCATTGAACTTGTGGTTTCATTTTCTTGAGCCACATGGTCACTCCTGGCTGCAAGGGAGGGTAGGAGATGGAGTGTTTGACTTTCCATCTTTTTTTTTTTTTTAATATATTTTATTGAGTTTTTACAGAGAGGAAGGGAGAGGGATAGAGAGTTAGAAACATCGATGAGAGAGAAACATCGATCAG
>NW_005364139.1:215609-216194 GCF_000412655.1 Myotis brandtii
ACTGGGGATGTGCCCGCAACCAAGGTACATGCCCTTGACCGGAATCGAACCTGGGACCTTTGAGTCCGCAGGCCGACGCTCTGTCCACTGAGCCAAACCGGTTAGGGCTAACTTTCCATCTTCTATAGAAGGTAGAGGAAGAAGGGTTGGAAAAGGATGTGAAGTCTGCCAAGCTGACGTGTATGCCACGTCTTATAACTCTAAAGTTATAAGAAGAGAGAATGGGATGGTTGAAAGCAGGAGAGGAGAGGCACAGCTTATCTTATGCTATTGCATCAATAAGTCCTTTATACAAAAATATAAATGTCACCCTAGGCAGTTTGGCTCAGTGGATAGAGTGTCAGCCTGCAGCCTAAAGGTTCCTGGGTTCAATTCCGATCCGGCTGTGGGCTTGATCCCCAGTGGGGGCGTGCAGGAGGCAGCCAATCAATGATTTTCTCTAATCATTGGTTTTTTTTTTTAAAATATATTTTACTGATTTTTTTACAGAGAGGAAGGGAGAGGGATAGAGTCAGAAACATTGATGAGAGAGAAACACCGATCAGCTGCCTCCTGCATGCCCCCTACTGGGGATGTGCCCGCAAC
>NW_005364139.1:216280-224274 GCF_000412655.1 Myotis brandtii
CAACATTGTACAAGCAGTATACAATTAAAGTTCAAAAAACATTTTCCCCAGCTATCATACCCCTTATTTTTATTTGTTTTTGTTTTACTTTAAAACTGATTGCCTGTATTTGGGGCCCTGGAGATCCAAAGTCATTCTACACAGAAACTGTGACTTCTTCTTCTTTTTTTTTAAATGCATTTTATTGATTTTTTACAGAGAGGAAGGGAGAGGGATAGGGGGTCAGAAACATCGATGAGAGAGAAACATTGATCAGCCGCCTCCTGCACAGCCCCCACAGGGGATGTGCCCGCAACCAAGGTACATGCCCTTGACCGGAATCGAACCTGGGACCCTTCAGTCCGCAGGCTGACGCTCTATCCACTGTGCCAAACCGGCTAGGGCGAAACTGTGACTTCTTAATCTTATGTACAATGAATAGTAAATAAAGCAGCAGGGAAAATTACCTGACAGTTTCCCCTCCTTTTGTTCCTTTTATAATAAAAACAATTCTTCTCCTAGCACATTTATGACTATTCTGGCATTATTGCTGCTCAGCTGGGGAACAGCAAACCTGGATGGGTTTACTCTGAAAATCTGAATAAGACATTTTACAAGCATAGAAGGAGAAACATAATGGTCATACAAAGTATGAGTTGTTTGGAGAAAATAAAAGTTATTATACATGTGGTATGTCTTACTGCCAAGGTCAATTTATAGAAGACTAGAGGCCTGGTGAATGAAATTCATGCACTGAAAGTGGCGGGGGGGGGGGGGGGGGGGGATCCCCTCAGCCCGGTTTGTGCTCTCTTGCAGTCTGGGAGCCCTCAGGGATATCCGACTGATGGCTTAGGCCGTCAATCAGACATCCTTAGCACTGCCGCAGAGGGAGGAGAGGCTCCTGCCACTGCCTCTGCACTCGCCAGTGGTGAGCCTGGCTTCTGGTGGAGCGTTGCATTAAGCGTCTGCCCCTGGTGGTCAGTGCGCATCATAGAGATCGGTTGTTCTGCCATTTGTTCTATTTGCATATTAGCCTTTTATTATAAAGGATTATTCATCCCAATTAAAATCCTCTGTTTACTTACATTTGAGGAATCTGAGGATTAAATACAGGGGCAAAGTCCCACAATTTGCCATTGGGTGGCCCATTGTGAGGATAGAATAGGATTTCTAACATCAGGGTCAATAGGACAGCACTCTGGGCAGTAATTGATTTTTGAAACCAGGTATATGCAACATTGTTTGTTTTGGCTCAGTTTAGGCCACCAGAGATCTTTTATTTGGGAATGAAGGCTATCTATAGCCAGGACTGTACTTCTTGATTAAGGGCATTGGGCGGGGGGGCAGTTCTGGAACAGAAGGGCCATCAACGAGGAAGCCAGGAAGAGATCACAATAAAACCTAGCAGAGGATAATACAAGTAAATACCATAATGGAAATTAAAGGCTATAAGAAATTCTGTCAGCAAATAAATAAGCTCAGTACTAGTGCTGTTGTTTATCTTTCATAACAGAGAACTGTAGTGTGGAAGTCCAATTTAAAAAATAATTAGGGGGTGGGAGTCCCGGGGAGAGGTCAATGGGGGAAAAAGAAGACATATGTAATACTTTATTTTTATTTATTTATTCTAAATCCTCACCTAAAGATATTTTTCTATTGATTTTTAGAGAGAATGGAAGAGAGAAGGAAAGACAGAGAGAAATATCGATGCAAGAGAAACACATCGATTGGTTGCCTTCTGCATGCACCCCGACCAGGGTCCAGGCTGGGGAGGAGCCTGCAACCGAGGTATGTGCCCTTGACTGGAATCGAACCTGGGATCCTGGGATCCTTCCATCCGCAGGCCAACGCTCTATCCACTGAGCCAAATTGGCTAGGGCAACATATGTAATACTTTAAACAATAAAGAATTAAAGAAAAAATAAAACTACCATCATCTGAAAATAAATAAATAAATAAATAAATAAAAACAATTAAATGAAGATATCTCAGTACTGGATTAGCTGGGCACCTAAAAGCTGATTACATATATAAGGAAATGTAACCAAATTAAAATAAAAAGTCTTCAGTTTTTAAAAATTTGACCCGGAAGTTTAAGTAGAACTGGTTTTGTATGCTCCCCTTTTTACATTGTCTATGTTCCATCAGAAACAACTCACATTACAGCTGACGTTTTATATTTATTTTACCTTACCTTTACAAGTAATTTCAGACATTTTGAGCCTATGCCCAGAGGCCTCTTTCTTAAAATATTTTTAACAACTTTATTAATTCATGTGTTTGTTATGAATATTCCTGGACAAATTTTGTGTGTACATATGGTTTTGCCTCTCCGGGTATCTGCCTAGGAGTTAACTGCTGGGTCATATGGTAACTCTGTGGAACTGCTAGGCTATTTGCCAAAGCGGCTACACCCTCTTACATTCCCACCAGCAATGTGTGAGAGGTCCAATTTCTCCACATATAGAGGCTTCGTTTTTATATGAAACTGTGGACAGAAAAAAAAAAAAAAAGGTGTTCTATGGAAAGTAACCTCACAGGGTGATCTGATCATAAATTCCTAACTGGGCAGGTCATGGTGGGTAGTCATGGCCCAGGCATATAACTTCTGAAGTAAATGGTTTTAAGCCCCCGTTAACACCCCTTTGAAATATCAGAAGTAATATCCCTCGAAGGAGGTATTAACCCTCAAGAGAGCACATAATCTTGTTCACAATCCTGTAATCCAATCCCCACTTTGCTTTCTCCCACCTTCCTTGCACCCTCTTTTAAATTTCAAATGTATAAAAGAAACTGCAAAACTGTTATTCTGAGGAGCATTTGAGATCTTGCTACCCAGCATATGTCATCAGTTTGGCTCAAATAAACTCATTAAGAATTTTCTACAGGTTTGCCCTGGCCCGTGTGGCTCATTTGATTGAGCGTAGTCCCATACACTGCTTCTATTCCTGGTTGGGGTGCCCCAGTTGCTGTTTCTCTTTCACATGGCGGGGCAGCCGATTGATATTTCTCTTTCACATTGATGTTTCTCTCCCTCTCCCTTTCTCTCTCTTTAAAAAATCAATGTAAAAAAGTAAAATAAAATTCTCACCAGGCCAGCATGGCTCAGTGGTTGAGAATCGACCTATGGACTAGGAGGTCATGGGTTTGATTCCTGGTCAGGGCACATGCCCAGGTTGTGGGGTGTGCAGGAGGCAGCTGATAAATGATTATCTCTTATCATTAATCTTTCTCTCTTTCTCTCCCTCTCCCTTCCTCTCTGAAATCAATAAAAAATATATATTTTTAAAAATTCTCTATAGGTTTGAATGTTTCTTATATCAACAAAACAAACAGAGAACTCAACCAGTTCCAGCCATGGAAAGTTTCTTTTCAGGGAAAATATCTTTTTTTTTTAATGAATGGAAACATGTCTTGCATCATCTCCCCCATTCCCAAAGTCTGTATTCCTTGGTGACTGTACAATCCACAGGAGGAGAAGCACAATACATGGCTTCTTTGTGGTTAAGGTAGGGTCCAATAAGATCTACCAGGGTGGAATATTGAAACATGGGATTCGGGGTACAGACTTTTCTTCTCATGGGTTCTTGTCCTCACAAAGTTTAAAGAATAAACTCGCACACCAAAAGGCTTCTTTAATAAAAAATGCAGAAGTTTATTGGAAGTAGATATAAACTCCATCTGGGCAGGGGTGCCCCCAAAGGGGACCCCAGGGAAAGGGGCCTCCCAATGGGAAAAGCATTCTCTCTCTCTCTCTCTCTCTCTCTCTCTCTCTCTCTAATGGGAAAATTTAAAAATCCTGCCTCATGTCCCTTTGTCTCCAGTTTATGTATGCTGCAGTTCTTTGTTTGAACCTGACCCTTTCTTATTGGTCCCTTTCCTTAATTTGGGACCCCCATGTTTTCCTCATTGGTCATTCTCCTTCATAGAATTAGTTTTCAAAGCTCAGAGCCCACGTGGTGCCTTCCTCTCTCTCCCCACCTTATTTTGCTGGTTGGAGTTGGCCTTTGAGCTCCCAGCTGCTCAGGCCAGAGATACCCCTGTCCAATAGGCCTAACAAACGTTTGGTTTCTTGTTTGGACCTGGCTGGGGACAATCATTTATTTTTAACTATCCGAATGTAATTCCCCGGCACTAATTTAAGTTTGCTTGAGGCTGTAAATAAGTGAGACTCTCATTTTACAGGTCTAATTAGTATCTGCATCCTGGTAGGGGAACCTCATTACCTTAAGGGCTCCAGGAGTCAGGTTCCTGCTAATCTTAGGAAGAATGGTTGGTCTTCCTAACCTGGGGCCTGGAAATCTCTGGTCAGTTTAGCAACAGTTTCCCATCTGAGCCAGCTTCCCCTTCCCACTCAGGCCAGCCTTTGCATCCACCACCCTTCTCAGGCTTTCCTTCCCGTTTCTCTGATGCAAGAAGCTATTTGCCAGCAATCGCCAGTGTGAGGCTCCCCCAAACTACTGGCTCCTTTTCCTAGGTCAGTGTCAACACTCCTGGAACCTCCCCCAACCACCCCCTGTCCCCCACTCTTACCCCAACCCACCCACCACCCTATTCCACTCCCCACCTCCTCCACCTCCAGTGACTGTACTGGTGAATAATGCCTGAGGAGACCTGGCTAAGAAGGGGCCTGGCCCTAACCAGTTTGGCTCAGTGGATAGAGCGTCGGCCTGCGGACTGAAAGGTCCCAGGTTCGATTCCGGTCAAGGGCATGTACCTTGGTTGCGGGCACATCCCCAGTAGGAGGTGTGCAGGAAGCAGCCGATTGTTTCTCTCTCATCAATGTTTCTAACTCTCTATCCATCTCCTTTCCTCTCTGTGAAAAATCAATAAAATAATATATTAAAAAAAAAAAGAAGGGGCCTGAAATCCAACCTCCAGCCACTTGCCCAGCTGTGTGCCCCAGCACAGGTCTTTGTCTGCTTGAAGGATAGGGTGGCTTTTTCTCATGTGCCATTTGACTTAGCAGGGGCTTCCTCCCAGTTCATTACCAAGTCTCTCTGTATTTTATCCCCAGTTGCTGAATCTATCCACTTACTTCCCTCCATCTCCACTGTCCAGTGGGAGCCATTCTCATACTTCACCTGGGCAATTGAAATTGCTTTCTAACTGTCTGGATGCTTTTTTCTTTCTTTCAATTGATTTTAAAGAGAGAGAGAGGAAGGGAGAGAAACATCGATTTGTTGTTCGACTTATTTATGCATTCATTGGTTGATTCTTTTTTTTAATTAAAATCTTTTTTTAATATATTTTATTGATTTTTTACAGAGAGAAAGAGAGAGGGATAGAGTTAGAAACATTGATCAGCTGCCTCCTGCACACCTCCTACTGGGGATGTGCCCACAACCAAGGTACATGCCCTTGACCAGAATCGAACCTGGGACCTTCCAGTCTGTAGGCCAATGCTCTATCCACTGAGCCAAACCAGTTAGGGCAATTGGTTGATTCTTGTATGTGCCCTGAGGTAGCAGGAGGATGCTCCAACCAACTGAGCTATCTGGCCAGGGAGTGATCTATTTAACACTTAACACTCTTGATGACTTCCTGTTTTCTTACAATAAAGATCAAAATCTTAATGCCACTTCCTGTGTATCTTGCCTCTAACTCAGCCCCATCCCAGCCATTTTGCTCTTGCTTAGGTTACCTTGTGTTAGGGTTGTCAAAGGAGGAACATATGAAACCAAAAGCGATAAGGAATTATAAATGTATTAGGTCATCTGGAAAGCCAGATGGGCTGAACCCCAAAATGGCACCAGCACCCAGGGACCGGAGTCAGAGATTTTAAGGGACTCTAGGTGGGGTTTTTCTGGGTGGAGAATTCTCTAGGTGGGTCCGAATCCTGGGAAGGTTCAGAGGGGAAGGGTAATGGTTTTAGCATTTAGCATTTAGCCAAGTGGAATGTGGTCTAGCAAGTGGAATGAGGTCTAAAGGAAAGGGAATGTCCCTGTGAATTGGTCTAAAGGTCAGTTCCCAGGGGAGGGGGTGTCGATTCAATGATTTGATCAGACCTAACACCCTGGACTTCTCTTACTTTGTCTTAGGCTTTATCATGACCCACAGCTCCTACTGCTTCAGGTTTCATTTCATACTTTTTTCAGGGAGGACTTTTTTACTTCCACTTTGCAGCACCCTGCCCTTTTCCTTAGTAGAGCTTATCTGTTATTGAAATGGACACATTGCGTGCACATGTGTAAAGATCTGTAGCTATGTTATTTCTCTTTAAATATGCAAGCTTTCTCATGGGCTCTAATTCCTACTGGGGACTGGGCTCAACTTAAACTTGCCTATTAAAGTGATCTGGTCTTAAACAGTCTCATTTGGGGTAAATATTCAGTCAATTCAAAGGTGCAGCCCTGCCAGAACGTTCCCCTCCCCCTCTTGACTTCCCACGATGGCTTGTGGGATCACAGGGAAGCTTCAAGAAAGTGACAGGAGCTGGGAGCTGTAGCCTGGGTCCTCACTGGCCTCTGCTCCCTAGTCACTCCTGGTCACCATGGCCCTGCTGGCACCAGCTGCTGAGCTTGTTGACCTAAACCCCAGTCAATTACTGGCCCTCTTATTCGCTCACTCAACAACTACTTTTTGAGTTCATACTATGCACCAGGCTTGCTATTGGAGATCAAAGTAAATTCGTTAAAACATGTTTATTAAACACTAGAAGCCCGGTGCATGAAATTCATGCATGGGGGGGGGGGTCCCTCAGCTCAGCCTGCACCCTCTCCAACCCAGAACTGCTGGCTCCCAACCACTCGCCTGCCAGCCTGATTGCCCCTAACCGCTTCTGCCTGCCAGCCTGATCACCCCCTAACCACTCCCCTGTCAGGCTGATTGACGCCTAACTGCTCCCCTGCTGGCCTGGTTGCCCCCAACTGCCCTCCCCTGCAGGCCTGGGTCCCCTCCAATTGCCCTCCCCTGCAAGCCTGGTCGCCCCTAACTGCCCTCCCCTGCCAACCTGGTCCCCCCAACTGCCCTCCCCTGCTGGCCTGATCGCCCCCAATTGCCCTCCCCGGCAGTCCTGGTCGCCCCTAACTGCCCTCCCCTGCAGGCCTGGTTGCCCCTAACTGCCCTCCCCTGCTGGCCTGGTCCCCCCCCCAACTGCCCTCCCCTGCAGGCCTGATCGCCCCAACTGCCCTCCCTTTCAGGACTGCCCTCCCCTGCCAGCCATCTTTGACCACATGGGGGCGGCCATCTTGTGTGTTGGAGTGATGGTCAATTTGCATATTACCTCTTTATTATATAGGAGGATTAAATACATCCAAAAAGTTGACAACATATGTAAAATATAAATCAATTGCAAAGTGAACACTCTCTAAGCCTACCACTCATCTCCAGTGGTAAATCCTATATAATAAAAGCCTAACATGCAAATTGTCCCCCAACCAGGAGTTCGACCAGGGGGTGGGGCAGCTGGCCAACCGCCTGTGGTGCCTCCTCCCTCCCCCGCCAGCCACTCGATCTGCCCCGGGGCAGGCCGGCCAGACCCCACCCAGGCACAAATTCATGCAGCAGGCCTCTAGTCTTTACATAATGAGAACAGATGAAAGGGGGACAGGACAGAAACAGATCCCTGGAGACCAGTTGTGAGACTAGAGGAGTCTTGAGCAGAGAGATGAAGGGGTTTGGGGCAGGGTGGTACAGGGCAAGAGAAGGGTAGGGTTGGCTCAAGAGATATTTAAGAGGAAACCTGGACTTGCTGGATTGTCACTCGCTAGTTGTGCGACCTAGCCTTTCCAAGCCTCAGTTTCTGCATCTGTAAAGTAGGCTGGTAATAACTGCAGTGATTTGTATTCCTAGCACAAAGCTTGGTACAAGATGATACACAAAAATCACAGCCACTGTTGTCAACACTGCACTAGGTAAACTTCATAAATGCTGGCAGAATGAATATTCTGCCCAACTTGGAGCTGGAACCTTCCACTCTCTTCTAGGAAGGAAAACGATAACTGATGGTAACTCTGCCATCACCGAAGCCCCTACTTCCAGGAAAAGTGGCAGCGCGGGCCTGGGTCTGAGTC
>NW_005364139.1:224721-244479 GCF_000412655.1 Myotis brandtii
CCGCGGGTGAGCGTGGAAGGGAGAGGACCTGGAGGAGGAGCCTGGATGCAGGGAGTGTGTGTGTGTGTGTGTGTCCGGGAGTCCCCGAGCGGGAACCCGGAATTTGGGTCTGTGTGTGGGAGGTTCCTTTCCCGAGGGGCCCCGGGAGCGCCCGGAGCCGGAGCTCTCGGTAGGCTGAGCTCGGAGGCCTGTGGTGGGTTGGAGACCGGGTTTGGCCCCAGCGTTAGCAAGTTGTGGCTTTCCCAGCGGGAGTCCTGGAGTCTCCCTCCAACCTGTCGCCACCCCCCGCCCCCTCCGCGAAGGATGCGTGGGGTTTGGAAAGGCCGGGGCATTCCAGGAATGCGCCCCGGTTCCGGCGGCGGGGGTGCGGGGCCGCAGGGGGGCTCGGGAGAGGGAGTGCTTGGAAGGAGGGCTGGTGCGGTGGGTTGTGGCCAGATTGCAGAAGACAATGAAGTTGATATCATCACATGTTTCCCCTGTTATGAATGTAATTCTGCTAAAAAATAGAAAGCAGAGGAGTAAAGTATCACCAATAAACCTTAGAAGTTTGATCAGTTTGATCGACGTTTGCTACTATTTTCATCTACGCTTATAACCGAGATTACCTACAATTTTCCATTCCGTTTTCTAGTTATCATGCAAAATACGATGTAAGAAGTAGTACTCAGGAACGTAATTTCCTTTTTTTTACATAATTTTTTTCTTTATTGATTAAGGTGTTACATATGTGTCCTTATCCCCCCAATTTCCTCTTTCTTAATAAGCAAGTAGCAAGTATTCATCACAGAAAATTTTAAGAGTACAAGCAAAGCGAGAGAAAGTACCCATAGTTTCCCGGTCTACAGAGATTATCATCGCGTGTATAATTTTTGGCTGTGTATTTTCTTTTCAAAGATAGGAGCAAATGATGCCCTGATTAGGAATTCAGTTTTTATGGGAATCTGAAGGTTTTAAGTAGGATCACAATTCGGCTGCTGTGTGGAGACCAGTTAGGACAGTGGTTGGCAAAATCATTAGTCAACAGAGCCAAATATCAACAGTACAACGATTGAAATTTCTTTTGAGAGCCAAATTTTTTAAACTTAAACTATATAGGTAGGTACATTGTTATTAACTTAATTAGGGTACTCCTAAGCTGGCCTTTGCTAAAAACGTCCTCAATCTGATTGAGGTACGTTCGCTGAGGTCGACCCCTTCCAACTCTCCCATCCACACTCGTCTTGTATACTTGTTTCGTCTATCTCCTTTCCGAAAACCGACTTCTGCGCATGGGCCACGAAGTTTCAATCACACTGTACCTGCGCGCCCGCACGTGGTATTTTGTGGAAGAGCCACACTCAAAGGGCCAAAGAGCCGCATGTGGCTCGCGAGCCGCGGTTTGCCGACCACTGAGTTAGGATGCTGTTTGCAGTACCTTGAACTAGGTCCATGACAGTGGAAATAGAGAAGGGTAGAAAGATTAAAAAGATATCTTGGAGCCCTGGCCCGTGTGGCTCAGTTGGTTGAGCATCATCTTGTGTACCAAAGGGTCGCTGGTTCAATTCCCAATGGGGGCATATGCCTGGGTTTTGGGTGATCCCTGGGGGTGGTGGAGGGGGGCTTCGATGTGGGGGGCTACTGATTGATGTTTCTCTCTCCCTCTAAAATAAATTAAAAACATTAACATTTTTCAAAATGTTTTGGAGGAAAAATGAACAGGACTTGGAAATGGATTGGTTAGGGAGAGGGAGACGTCTTTGCTTTTCAGTATTTGTTTCGAGCAACTATGAATAGGTGGTGCTATTTACTGGGGAGAAGAATGGAAGAGAAATTTGAGGTGGGAAAAATCATGTTTTGTTTTGAACATAGTAAATTTGAGATGCATATTAGTTATGAAGTCAGTATGTTGAGGAGGCAGTTGGCTGTACAGGTTTGGAACTCACAGAAGAGAGAGCCTAGAGCTGGAGATAAAAATTTGGGAGGCCCTGGTGAGCATCTGCCAGGGACCCGAGTTTTTAGGGTTCAATTCCTGGTCTAGGGCAAGGGTTCCAGGTTCAATCCCCACCACCCAGGGTGGTGTGTGGGAGGCAACCAATCAATGTTGATGACTCTCTCTGTCTTCCCCCCTCCCTCCCTCCCATCTACTCTCTCTCTAGAAAATCAATGAAAAAATATCCCTGGGTGAAGAGTAACAAACAAAACAAGAAAATTGGGGCGAGTACTCAGTTATATAGGTGATATCAAAGTTTTGGGACTAAGTGAGATCACTTAGGGAGAACGAGTTAGCTCCTGCACTCCAATACTTTGAGGTCTGGTAGAAGGAGAAGATTGAACGTAACCATTGAGGTACTGAGGTACGAGAAAAAGCAGGACACTGGTGTTATGGAAGCCAAAAGAGATAAGTTTCTGGAAGATGGAGAATTGTTGTTGTTTTTTTATCTGTATTTCTAACATATTTGATAAGATGCTCAATTGGATTTGACATCATGGAGGTTATTGGTTTTGGCCTATCCAATAATCTAGAAGTGAAAGATGGAAACCAGATTGGAATAATTGAATGGGATGTGAGGACGTGAAGACAGTGAGTGTGAATTAGAAAGAAAGTGCCCCTTCTTCATGTAAAGACCCCTTATGTTCATGTACCCAAAACTAAATTTGATAGGTGAAAAATTGATGTCTTGTTTAATTTTTCTATTTCTTTTTTTTAATTAAATCTTTATTGTTCAGATTATTACATTTGTTCCTCTTTTTTCCCCCCATAACTCCCCTCCTCTCAGTTCCCTCATCCATAGGTGCACGATTTTTGTCCAGTCTCTTCCCGCATCTCCCACACCCCTTTTCCCCCCAAGAATAGTTAGTCCGTTCCCTTTCTATGTCCCTGATTCTATTATAATCACCAGTTCATTCTGTACATCAGGTTATTTATTCACTTGATTCTTAGATTCACTTGTTGATAGATGCATATTTGTTGTTCATAATTTGTATCTTTACCTTTTTCTTCTTCTTCCTCTTCTTAAAGGATACCTTTCAGCATTTCATATAATACTGGTTTGGTGGTGATGAACTCCTTTAGCTTTTCCTTATCTGTGAAGCTCTTTATCTGACCTTCAATTCTGAATGATAGCTTTGCTGGATAAAGTAATCTTGGTTGTAGGTTCTTGCTATTCATCACTTTGAATATTTCTTGCCACTCCCTTCTGGCCTGCAAAGTTTCTGTTGAGAAATCAGCTGACAGTCGTATGGGTATTCCCTTGTAGGTAACTGAGTTTCTTTCTCTTGCTGCTTTTAAGATTCTCTCTTTGTCTTTTGCTCTTGGCATTTTAATTATGATGTGTCTTGGTGTGGTCCTCTTTGGATTCCTTTTGTTTGGGGTTCTCTGCGCTTCCTGGACTTGTAAGTCTATTTCTTTCACCAGGTGGGGGAAGTTTTCTGTCATTATTTCTTCAAATAGGTTTTCAATATCTTGCTCTCTCTCATCTTCTGGTACCCCTATAATTCTGATGTTGGTACGTTTGAAGCTGTCCCAGAGGCTCCTTACACTATCTTCGTATTTTTGGGTTCTTTTTTCATTTTGCTTTTCCGGTTGGGTGTTTCTCGCTTCTTCGCATTTCGAATCTTTGACTTGATTCTTGCGCTCCTCTGGTCTGCTGTTGGGAGTCTGTATAATATTCTTTATTTCAGTCAGTGTATGCTTACTTTCTAGATGGTCCTTTATCACACCATCGAGGGTCTCATTAGATTTCCTGTACATCTCATCAAGTTTATCGACAGACTCTAGAAGCCTCTTGAGAGACCTCAAAAGTGTGGTTCTGAACTCAATATCCTCCCTTGATAGTTTTGTCCTGTTTCTTTGTCTCCGCATTTTTTACGCTTTCTTGGTACACCCCCTAGTGGTCTTTGTGCGCAGTCTTGTTGTAGTTAAGCCTTGATTGTTGTAGTTAATACTAGAGGGATTTGACCTCCAGGCCGACTGGCTGTGTTAATCAGCTGTGTCTGCAGTGGAAGAACTTGTGTCCTCTAGGGAGGTGCTAATCTAGCCTTTGCCTGAGGCTATCCGGCAAATGCCTCTGTGCAGGGCTTGGGCGGGGCGGGTCCCACGGGATCAACAGGGCGGAGGAGGGAGCAGTTATGGCTGCTCTCAGTCCGTCCCCAGGGGCTCTGCCTCTCTGTCCCAGCAACGGCTGCAAACCTCGGAGGGACCGTAGCCAGACAGTCCTGCTTCTCCCGTTTGAGTCTGGGTCCCTAGAGACTCGCTGGAGCTCAGAGTCTGAGGCTCCCTCCGGATTGAAACAGACAACCGCGCCCTCAGCCACCAGCCCGCGCCGCGCGCACTCCGCCCCTTAGTATTTTACTTCAGCACTGCGCCTCCTCTGATTCTCGGTTCCTCCTAGTTGTAGAACTTCCACTCAGCCAGCCTTCCTGTGGTTCTGGATGATGTCCGTTCCGTCTTTTAGTTGTATTTTTGAAGTGGTTGTTCGAGGCAGCAAACTCCGGCATTAACCTATGCCACCATCTTGGTTCTCAATTTTTCTATTTCTTGATTACTAATATGGTTGAAGATTTTTTCACATTTATTGACCATTTGTGAGTTTCTATTCCTGTCCTCTGTGCTGCTGCTGCTTCTTTAAAAAAAAATCATTTTCTAATTTATTGTTAAGAGTTCTTTAGGCAGTAATAATACGTAGCTGATAGAATGGAATCATATAATTGTCTTTTTGTGGCTGGCTTATTTCACTTAGTATAATATTCTCTATGTTCACCCAGGTTGTAGCATGTGTCATAATTTCCTTTTTAAGGCTGAATAACATTCCAGTGTATGTCTCTATCTATTTTGTTTATCCAAGTGTCAATGAACACTTGGGCTGCTTCATGTTTTGGCTATTGTGAATAATGCTGCTAAGAAGGTGGGTGTATAGATATCTGTAGTAGATATTTTTCAAGTCCCTGTTTTCAGTTCTTTTGGATATGTACACCCAGAAGAGTGATTACTGGGTTATATGGTAATTCTATTTTTAATTTTTTTGAGGAATTGCCACATTGTTGTTTTTTGTTAATCCTCACCCAAGGATATTTTTCCATTGATTTTTAGAGAGAGTGGGAGGGAGAGGGAGAGACAGAGAGAAACATCGATGTGAGAGAGGCATATTGATTGGTTGCCACCTGCATGCACCTGGACCAGGGCTGGGGAACCTGCAACCAAGGTACAAGCCCTTGACTGAAATCGAACCAGGGACTTTTCAGTCTGCGGGCCAATGCTCTATCTACTGACCCAAACCAGCTAGGGTGTCATGACACTTTTGTCTTATGTTTGCCTCTAAGAGTTTTATTGTTTTATGTCTTACATTAAAGTCTTAGGTCCTTTCAAAGTTAATTTTTGTCTATGGTGTTAGATAAGGGTCTGATTTCATTCTTAAAAAAATTTTTGTAATTGATTTTAAATTAAATTTTATATTTTAATGTGTTTTTATTGACTTGAGAGAGAAACATTGATATGACAAACATCTACTGGTTGCCTCCACACACATTCTGACCATGGTTCGAACCTGCAACCTGGGTATGTGCCCTGACTGGGAATTGAACTGGGGACCTTTCAGTGCACAGGATGACACTCAGCCAACTAAGCCACACTGGCCAGGGCTTAATTGATTGTCAGAGAGAGAAAGAGAGAGAGACAGTGAGAGAGAGAGACAGACATAGAAGCAGAGAAACGTCAATTTGTTACTCGACTTAGTTATGCATCATTCATTGGTTGATTCTTGTATGTGTCCTGGCTGAGGATCAAACCCGCAACCTTGGTGTATCGGGAAGATGCTCTAACCAACTGAGCTACTTGGCCATCAGCACCATTTGTTGAAAGGACAGCTCTTTCCCCCATTGAATGGCCTTGGCACCCTTGCCATAAGTCATTTGACCATATATTCAAAGGCTTTTTGGGGAGAAGGGGGTCCCGATATATGGTGACAGGAGAAGATTTGACTTTGGATGGTGTGCACATGGTGCAGTATACAGATCTTGTAACCTAGAAAACCCACACCTGAAACCTGTATGATCATGTTGACCAATGTCATCCCAATAAATATAATTTTTCAAAAAACGGCTTATTTCTGGTCTCTAGTCTATTCCATTGGTCTCTATATTTGTCTTTATGCCACTACCACACTCTTTTTGTTATTGTTGTTAATCCTTACCCCAGGATACTTTTTTCCATTGTTTTTTAGAGAGAGTAGAAAGGAGGGCAAGATACAGAGAGAAACATCAATGTGAGAGAGACACCCTGACCAACTGGGGTCTGGGATTGGGATCGAGCCTATAACTGAGGTATGTACCCTGGGGACCCTTCAGTCCGCAGGCCAAGGCTCTATCCACTTAACCAAACTGGCCAGGGCCCATATATCTTACTCTTGATTACTGTAGCTTTGTAGTAAGTTTTAAAATCAGGAAGTGCAAGTCCTCCAGTTTTGTCCTTTTTTATGATTGTTTGGATATTTTGGTGCCTTAAAATTCCAAATGTGAATTTTAGGATAGGTTTCTCTACTTATGCAAAAAGCGTCATTGGGATTTTGATAGGGATTGCATTGAATCTGTAAATGGCTTTGGGTAGTATTGACATTTATTTTTTATTTTAAAATTACAGTAGGTCCTCGGGTTACGTCGGAGATCGTTCCTACAGCGTGACTTAACGTGATTTTCGCCGTAAGTCGGAACCCACCTACATAAGCACCTACATCACTCACATACACAGCAGTAATGAAGTGAAACAGTAAAAAAAATTTAAAAGAAAGATAACAATTCCTGACCTTTACTTGTGGTAAATAAATAATAAAAAACATAAAGCACATATCTACATACGTTGAAATGACAGAACTTTTTTTTTTTTTTAATAAATAAACGGGAGATGGCGATGTAACCACAAAACGACGTACGTTGAATCCGATGTAACCCGAGGACTGTCTGTATATATATTTTTTATTTTTTTCAGAGAGGAAGGGAGAGGGAGAGAGAGAGAAACATCAATGATGAGAGAGAATCATGGATCGCCTGCCTCCTGCACGCCCCCTACTGGGATGGAGCCTGCAACCCAGGCATGTGCCCTTGACTGGAATCGAACCGGGACCCTTCAGGCCGCAGGCCGAAGCTCTATCCACTGAGCCAAACTGGCTAGGGCTAGTATTGACATTTTAACAATATTAAGTCTTCTAATCTATGAACATGGGATGTGTCTATTTATGTCTTTAATTTCTTTCACCAATATTTTATACTTTTCATTGTACAGTTTTTTCACCTCCTTGGTTAAGGTAATCCCTCAGTATTATTTCTGATACTATTGTAAATGAAATTGTTTTTATGGTTTCCTTTTCATAGTTCTTTTTTTTTTTCTTTTTTAAAGAGACTGTGAGGTTACGTGGTTCCCCAGGCATGACCAGCGTTGGGAGGTCAGCGTGGGTGGACGTGAGGACGAGGGGATGTGGGGACGTGAGGATGTGGGGACGAGGGGATGTGAGGACCCATAGTTCATTTTTTTAATATATATATATATATATTTTTTATTTCAGAGAGGAAGGGAGAGGGAGAGACAGAAACCTCAGTGATAAGAGGCAATCATTGATTGGCTGCCTCCTGAATGCCTCCTACTGGGGTGGAATTGAACCTGGGACCCTTCAGTCCACAGGCCCATGCTCTATCCATTGAGCCAAACTGGCTAGGGCCATAGTTCATTTTTTAAAAATATATTTTTATTCATTTCAGAGAGGAAGGGAGGAGAGAGAGCTAGAAACATCGATGATGAGAGAGACTCATTGATCGACTGCCTCTTGCAGCCCCATACTGGGATCAAGCCCGCAACCCGGACATGGAATTGAACCGGCGACCTTCAAGTTCATAGGTCGAAGCTCAACCACTGAGCCATGTCATCCAGGCTCATAGTTCATTTTTCATGTATAGAAATGCAACTGATTTTTTTTTTATTAGAGAGAGAAGGAAATATCAGTTTGTTGTTCCACTTATTTCTGTGTTCATTGGTTGATTCTTTTTTAAACAACTCCTTCTTTTACTTATTTTTTTTTGTTAATCCTCACCTGAGGATATTTTCCCATTGATTTTTTTTTTTTTTTTTTTTTAGAGACAGTGGAAGACAGAGGGAAAGATGGAGAGAGAGAGAAACATGGATGTGTGTGTGTATTGGTTGCCTCCCACACATGCCCCAACCCAGTCAGGGGATAGAACCTGCAACCAGGGTACGTGCCCTTGACCAGAATTGAACCCAGGACTCTTCAGTCCATGGTCTGGCGTTCTATCCACTGAGCCAGACTGGCTAGGGCATTGGTTGATTCATGTATGTACCCTGAACAGGGATCAAATCTTGACTTGTTGGGATGACGCCCTAACCAACTGAGCTACCCAGCCAGGGTGAAATGCAACTGCTATTTGTGTGTTGATTTTGTATTCTGCTACTTTGCTGAATTCATTTATTCTAACAGTTTTTGTGTATGTGATTTTTAGGGCTTTCTACATATTAAGATCATAATAAAATTTTTTCATATTCATTTAGTGGATGCACTATAATTTGCTATGGACTATTTCCAGTTTTTTTATTATCAAATACATAGAAAGAGGAGAACTAACATTTAAGCAGCCTACGTATGATGTACATTACCCTTCCTTGAGAGTATTTCCTTAGGATAGATTCTCAGAAATACCTGATCCTCCTCTCTTCTCATTTGACCACAGATTTTTATTTGAATCTTCATTGCCACCTCCTTAAATTGCCCTCCCATCTCCCTCGCGTCCTTTAATCCTGGTCCCCTTTCATTCTGTTTTGTATACTGCTACCAAATGAAGAGTAAGGTTGGTGTACTTTTCCCTCATAGAAAACAAGACTTAAGAAGCAGATTGTTTCTATATCATCGGTTCTGTGGGTGTTAGAAAAAACGGTTCTGTGGGTGTTAGAAAAAAAAGTTTTCAAAGGCTGGAGTACACTTCATGAATGATTTGAAATTTAATTTGATTCTTGAAGGATGAAGTAGCATTTTAGTAAGTGGAGAGAAGGCAGAGGTGAAATATTACCCATTAGAACAGTGGTTCTCAACCTTCCTAATGCCGTGACCCTTTAATACAGTTCTTCATGTTGTGGTGACCCCCAACCATAAAATTATTTTCGTTGCTACTTCATAACTGTAATTTTGCTACTGTTATGAATCGTAATGTAAATATCTGATATGCAGGATGATTTTCATTTTTACAAACTGAACATAATTAAAGCATAGTGATTAATCACAAAAACAATATGTAATTATATATATGTTTTTCGATGGTCTTAGGCGACCCCTGTGAAAGGGTCATTCGACCCCCAAAGGGGTCGCGACCCCCAGGTTGAGAACCGCTGCATTAGAAGGTAATTGTGAGATGTTCAGGCGTGTGAACTTTGATGACTACAGACAAGGAGAGGTAGAACTCATTCTCCTAGACAAGGATTGTTTATTCTGCTTATCTGGAGTGAGCTAGGGTTTTACATACATTGGCAATTTTTACCCCTTTTGTTTTAGAAAAAATAGTTTATTTGAGATTGTATTATACTCTTTTATTGATGTATAAATCACATGATGTAAAATTCACCATTTTTGTTTTGTTTTTTCGTTATTGATTAAGGTATTAACATATGTGTCCTTATCCTCCCATTGTCCCCCCCTTGTCCCCCCACTCATGCCCTCACCCCCCTGATGTCTGTGTCCATTGGTTAGGCTTATATGCATGCATACAAGTCCTTTGGTTGATCTCTCCCTCTTACCCCCACCCTCCCCTACCTTCCCTCTGAGGTTTGATGGTCTGTTTTTAAGTGCATAAAGTATATTCACAAGGTTGTGCAACCATTACTATTTAATTATGTAAGTTTTCCATCTCCCTAGAAAGAAATCTCCTATCTATTAGCAGTCAATCCCAGTTCCCCCTGGCAACTGTTTTCTGTGTCTATTGATTTGCCTGTTTGTGGACATTTCATATAAATAGAGTCATATAACATGTGACTTTTTGTATCTGCTTAATAATATTTCATTGTATGAGAGAAAGAGGGAGATATAGAGAGAGAGGTATCGATTGGTTGTCTCCCGCATGTGCTCTGACCAGGGCCAGGAATCAAACCCGTGACCCTTTGGTGAAGGTGCCAACATTCTAACCACTGAGACACACCGGCCAGGGCTAACCAGCCTTATTGAGGTACAATTTGCATATCACAAACTGCACATATATGAAATGTACAATTTAATAAGTTTGGACATCCTTATACACCTGTGAAACCATTCCCATAATCAAGATAGTGATCATATGCATTATCCCTAAAATTTTTCTTATACCCCTTGGTATCCTTCTCTCCCCCCTCCCTGTCGTTGCCCCTTCCCCTGGCAGCCACTGATCAGCTTTCTGTCACTATAGACCAGTTTGCATTTTATATAAATGGGATCATTGTGGAATATACTTTTTTTAGGCTGGCTTCTTTCACTCGGTATCATTCATGTTGCGTTTATCAGTTCATTCCTTTTTATTTACTAGAGGCCGGGTGCACAAGAATTGTGAACTGTGGGGGCGGTCCCTCAGCCCTCGGGGAATGTCCGACTAACGGCTTAGGCCCGCTCCCCGGACATCCTTAGCGCTGCCACGGAGGTAGGAGAGGCTCCTGCCACCACCGCTGCGCTTAACAGCCATGAGCCCGGCTCCTGCGTTGAGCATCTGCCCCCTTGGTGGTCAGTGTGCGTCATAGCGACCGGTTGTTCTGCCATTCGGTTGATTTGCATATTAGCCTTTCATTATTTAAGATAATAGTCTATTGTGTGGATATATCACAATTTGTTTATCCACTCACCTGTCAGTGGACATTTAGGTTGTGTCTAGTTTCTGACTAGCACAAATAAAGACAAGTTTTTGTATGGTCATATGCTTTTATTTCTCTTGGGTAAATACTTAGGAGCGGAATAGCTGAGTCATATGGCAGAGTATGTTTAACTGTTTAGGAAACTACCAAACTGTTTTCCAAAGTGATTGTCCCATTTTTTATTGTTCCACACTCTTAATTGTGTTCTTTTTAACATACAGAGAAGTAAGAAGAAAACAGAAAGAGACATAAAGATACCTATAATCAACCTCTCAGATTGTTCCTTTTGGCATTTTCCACCCCCAAATAACACATGTACATGATTAGAAAATTTAAACATTGTAGTCAGGAATAAAATGAAAAGCAAAACCACTACCCAGAGACAATGATTGTTAATTGTTTTTGATCTAGAAAAATACAAACATATACCAGCATCTCTTTGTCTCTTTTTCTTCTGGTTTATAACAGAAGCAATCAAAGTATAGACACTATTCTGCACCTTGGTTTTTTTCACTTTACAATTTATTTTAGAGGTATTTAAATAGTTTCATTATAGTCTTACAGTAGTACCATCAGTTTTGCTAGTGTAATTGTGATAATAGGGAATTGTTTGAGTATAATGTGAAGTTTGTCTGTAAGAAATACTAGGCAAATGTAGGAAACTACCCTGCCTAACTGAGCCATGGAAGGAATACACAAGCCACACACAGGCATGCACTTCAAATACCTTCCAGCAATCTGTTTATTGCTGTGTAATGAGTCATACCCATCCACATCTGGTGTTACAGATTTCTGTTGATTTCACATTACCCTCCTGCCACTTGACAGTAACTCACAAGCTGCAAACTTTCAATGCCCACTAACTACTACA
Organism: Myotis brandtii; assembly: GCF_000412655.1. NCBI lineage: Eukaryota > Metazoa > Chordata > Mammalia > Chiroptera > Vespertilionidae > Myotis > Myotis brandtii. Next base: position 236,433 of record NW_005364139.1, read on the forward strand.
GCAAACTTGAAGTCTTTTTCAAGGTAAAGTGCCATGTTTGTTTATGTACTAGAGGCCTGGTGCACGAAATTCCTGCATGGGTAGGGTCCCTAGGCCTGGCCGGCAGTCAGGGCCGATCAGAGCCTGCCTTTTTTCACTCCGCGCCGCCCCCTGGTGGTCAGCGCTGTCATAGTGGGTGATCAAACTCCCGGTTGGTTGAACTCCCGAGGGGACAATTTGCATATTAGACTTTTATTATATAGGATTTCTTAACCATTTAGCACACGTAAAATGGCTACCATTATAATTAGACTCCCTTTTTTATGTCATTGGTAAAAATTTTGAGTGTCATACTTTGAAACCTCATTTTTCCCATAAGCCTCGTGATTTTTATGATACAATTTTACACAGCATGGTACATTTTAAAAATGTGTCTGTCGCATTATAGAAGAACTGATTTATTCCATGGTATGAACATACATAATTTTTTTACTTTTTAAACTTTTAAAGTTTTGTTTCAAAAAATGGTGATATACATCATATATACTAAAGAGCACATAGATAAGGAAGTATGTTTTAAAGAATAGTGGTAAAGCAGTAAATGACTACTTAGCTCCCACCCAGCTTACAAAATAGTAAATTACTAATATTTTTGAATTTACTGTATGCCCCTCACTGAGCATTTTTACTTTTTTGAATATCTGAAATATTTCATGATAAAATTAAATTTAAAAGTATTAAAAGTCTGTACTTCCCCCTCAACTGGTCTTCCTAATGAATGTTGATTGCCCAGCTGATAGCCCTGCTAGTGCACAAATAGTGTGCACACACATACCGGGGGTAGGAAAATCTGTAAATAGATTTCTGTTTAAGATTAATGTGTATTGGGTTTATTATTGTTATTTTTTATAATCGCTTTGTTGAGATCTAATTCATATGCCATAAAGTTCACTCTGGTAAAGTGTAACATTTAGTTTTTTTGTTTGTTTTGTTTTAAATATATTTTTATTGATTTCAGAGAGGAAGGGAGAGGGAGAGAGAGAGAGAAACATCAATGATGACAGGGAATCATTGATTGACTGCCTCCCGCATGTCCCCCACTGGGGATCGAGCCCGCAACCTGGGTATGTGCCCTTGACCGGAATCAAACCTGGGACCCCTCAGTCCGCAGGCCGACGCTTCATCCACTGAGCCAAACCAGCTAGGGCAGTTTTTGTTTTTTTTTAAGTATATTCACAAAGTTGTGCAAACATCACTATATCTAATTCCAGAAATTTTTCATTAATAGGTAGATTTTTATGAGTAGATTTTTCAGATTAGGCAGTATTGATCTAAAGAAAAACTAATTTCCTAAGATATCAAAAAATGTTTTAGGCTTTAAGGTGCTGTTTCCTTTATAGAAAGAATCATAGCTCCAGATAGAAAGGCATAACACTATCCCCATAGGATTTATTGTCCATTTGAAAGCTCCAGTGAAAAGTCCCTATTTAGTGAAGTGTGCAAGATTTGGCTCAGTTTATATAGTCCCAATGACTATATAAATTGTGTCCAAGAGTTTGGCACAATCTTGATCTGGTCCTGTTCTTTTCTCTCCAACATAGATATGTAGACGAGTTTTGTTTCCTTTTTGCTTCTCTTGGAAAGAGAACTTTTATGGCTTCACAACTGATACAACAGGATTGTCATATGAGTCAGAACTATCATTTTATAGGATTCCAGTGATCTGTGCCTGAAAAGGGCTTCAAGTCACTGAAAGGTTATATGGCTCCCCTTTTGTAAACTTAAGAATTTACTTGAGCCTGGCATGGCTCAGTGGTTGAGCATTGAACTATGAACCAGAAGATCACAGCTTGATTCCCGGTCAGGGCACAAGATCTGGTTGTGGGCTCAGTCCCTGGTGTGTGGCAAGCAGGAGGCAGCCGATCAATGATTCTCTCTCTCATCATTGTGGTTTCTATCTGTCTCTCCCTCTCCCTTCCTCTCTGCAATCAATTAAATATATATGTATGTATGTATGTATGTATAGAAGAATTTACGCGAAATATCTCAAACTCTTATATATCCATTGTTCACTCTTCTAGAAAAATTATGTTGAAGTGATAGGGTAAAGGAAGAGTAAAATTTACCTCCCTAGCCGGTTTGGCTCAGTGGATAGAGCGTTGGCCTGCAGACTGAAGGGTTCTGGGTTTGATTCCGGTCAAGGACACACACCGCTGTAGGCACCCGGCCCTGGTTGGGGGCCTGCTAGAGGCAACCAATCGATGTGTCTTTCTCACATTGGTGTTTCTCTCTGTCTCTCCCTTTCCCTTCCACTCTCTCTAAAAATCAATGGAAAAAAATACCTTCGGGTGTGGATTTAAAAAACAAAAAAAATTACATAAGGCAAACTTTCCACTGATGAATAGAAGGAGGACATGGATAATTTAGAATAGCTGTTTCATTCTATATATTTTTTTTTATTGATTTTTTTACAGAGAGGAAGGGAGAGGGCTAGAGAGTTAGAAACATCGATGAGAGAGAAACATTGATCAGCTGCCTCCTGCACGCCCCCTACTGGGGATGTGCCCGCAACCAAGATACATGCCCTTGACCGGAATCGAACCTGGGACCTTTCAGTCTGCAGGCCGACGCTCTATCCATTGAGCCAAACCGGTCAGGGCAGCTGTTTCATTCTAAACTCTTTTTCATACTATTACTTTGTTAGATTATTAGAAATAGAGTACTGGCCTGAATGGATCCTTGGGGCTGACCTTATATAGAGCAACTTTTAGTCTTAAGCAGTTTTGTTTATAATAGAAAAGTAGGTGTTTTTACCTGGAAATAGATAATACTTAAATAATGAAACAATACTTTTTGAGCTCTTGTATAGCTTTTTCATTTTGCTCAGCTCTTTACATGCCGTATTGGGAATGGCCAACATCAGCTGAATGGCCCACATCAGTTTGACACTAATGATCAGCCTCTGTCAGCTTCCCACCATTCTGGCCCAGTGTAAAATTGTGATTATTTTTACTTAAAATACCTATTTTTTCCCAATTCTAGATGAGTTGAGGAAAGATTGATTGTGTTGGCCAACAGATGAGAGCGTATTCAAACAATTTTGTGTATAAGACCTGGCTTAGGATAATTAGGATAGAGTTTTTGTCAGTACCAACTGTAATGAAAATCAGAACAGAATCTTCTTTCTTTTATATTTCCCTTAATCTGAATCTTTCCTATTATAGGTTACTTCAGATAGCTTGTAGTGTGAAAAATAAGCATAATTTTTTGGGGAAAATTAGCTGTATATGTTAACTATATCAATGAGAGAGGACAGTTTTATGAGTAATCTTCAAATAGGAAAAAATTAAATTGACATTGAAATACATTTTGATTCTTTTCATTGGACTTCTTTATGCCTAATGATTTTTCTCAGTCTGATATTAAAATGGATGTACATTCTTAGCATACACATTGAACAGTATTTGGGAAGCTTAGATGGTGTTGGAGTAAAACCTGCTATTTTTTTTTTTCTTTTTAATCCTCATCTGAGGATATTTTTCCGTTGATTTTTAGGGAGAGTAGAAGAGAGAGGGAAGACAGACAGAAACACATCGATTGGTTGCCTCCTGCATGAGCCCCAACCAGGGTCCGGGCTAGGGAGGAGCCTGCAACCAAGGTACCAGTCCTTGACTGGAATTGAACCTGGGACCCTTTGGTCTGCAGGCCAACGCTCTATCTACTGAGCCAAACTGGCTAGGGCTGCTGCTATTTTTTTTTAAAATATATTTTTATTGATTTCAGAGAGGAAGAGAGAGGGAGAGAAAGCTAGAAACATCAGTGATGAGAGAGAATCACTGATCGGCTGCCTTCTGCATGATCGGGGATCAAGCCTGCAAATGCCAGGCAAATGCCCTGGCCAGGAATTGAACCGTGACCACCTGGTTCATAGGTCAATGCTCAACCACTGAGCCACACCAGCGAGGCCCTGCTGTTATTTTTAATTTGCAAAATTCAGGGGTTAGCAAAAGAAGGGTTACAGTTGTTCGTGTGTAAAATAATGCAATAATTAATAAATAAAAGAATAAGCTTTTATTCTTTTTATCACAACTGTAAACCTACTTTTGCCTACCCCTGTATGATTCATGATATGGATCATATGTATTTAGATTACTAACAGGCAGTTGCATTGTGTTCTTAAAGGTCCAACATTAAATGTGTGTAGTACACATTACCTTGCTTCTGGATCTACTTTATTGCTGCAGTAATACCTTCTAGTTATGGTGTATTACTCTCTTAATACCCTGCTGGAAAGGAATTGTAATCTGTATTCACAAATGAAAAAACAGGTCTGTCATTTTCCTCTGAGGATACCTTTAGACCACATCTCCATAGGTTTAGATATATTGTTGTTAACTTTTCAATAGTCTGTTCTTTTAATTTTCTCTTTGAGTCATGAATTATTTAGAATATCATATTTTCCATATCATAGTGAGTTTTTGTTAATAATTTCATATTTAATTTTATTAGGATCAGAGAATATAACATTTTCACATTTTGTAATTATTGAGGTTTTCTTCATATTCTGTTATATGATTTAATTTTAATGAAGTTTTATAAATATTTCAAATGGATTATTCCATGCTGCGTTCATAGTTGTATGTATCTGTTAAATCTGACTTCTTAATCACATCTGTATTACCTGTATTTTTATCTGTTGTTATCTTGGTCTTTTAAATTTCTGAGAGAGATGTGTTCAGATTCTATTATAATGGTGATTTTCTTAAATCCTCCTTATATTTCTGCTTTGTTTTGTATTTTGTATATTTTGACACTACGTTGTTTGGTGTATAGGTTATGATATATCTCTCAAATCTGGCTTCTTAATCACATCTGTATTACCTGTATTTTTATCTGTTGTTATCTTGGTCTTTTAAATTTCTGAGAGAGATGTGTTCAGATTCTATTATAATGGTGATTTTCTTAAATCCTCCTTATATTTCTGCTTTGTTTTGTATTTTGTATATTTTGACACTACGTTGTTTGGTGTATAGGTTATGATATATCTTTGTGATTGTGTCTTTTAATAGTAGCAGTCATTATTAAGTGTTTTCTTTGCCTTAAATTATTGTCTGTTATTAATCTTGCCAAGCATGCTATCTTTTTGTTTGCACATGCCTGTGTATAACTTTGCACATCTCTTTTGTTTTAATATGTTTGTGTTGATTTCAGAGAGGAAGGGGGAGAGAGAGGGAGAAGCATCAGTGATGAGCGAGAATCATTGATCTGCCTCTTGCACACCCCGTACTGGGGAATCAAGCCTGCAACCCAGACATGTACCCTGACCGGGAAATCAAATTGTGACCTCCTAGTTCATGGGTTGATGCTCAACCACTGCCAGACATTTTTGCACGTCTCTTTATTTTAAACAGTTAGCCATAGTGCTTTTGAAGTTGTAGCAATATAAACAAATAGATTTGTAAGTATAGTATTGTGGAAAGCATGATGAAAGCTAGTGTAAACTAGTAGTTATAGTCCCTGTGGATATTTATATTTTATCATGTATTTTAGTTAGCCATTAATTTATTCATCAAGTAGTTTATTGAGAGCTTACAGGAACTGTGTAGGGGAAAGATAGGGAGAGCTGTATTGGGAGGTATGATCTGGGGAGGCTTTCTCTGATAAGGTGGACATTTGAGTTGGGATCTGGTAAAACTAACCTAGGGGAAGAGCATTCCAGAGAGAAGGAACCTTAAGTCCAAAAACCCTAAGGAAAGATTGAGGTGTATTTGGGGAACAGAAAGAAAACCAGTATGTCTGAATGTTAATGATGAAGAATGGAGAGGAAGGCTGGACCCAATTCATGTAAGATCTTGTAGGTCATGTTAAAGAGAGTGATTTTATTCTAAGTGTTAGGAGAAGCAATTGAAGATTTCAAGCAGGGATGACATGATCAGATATATATTTTTATAGTCCTAAACTGAGGTATAGTGAAATACACAAACAGTTGAAATACACGGATTTTAAGTGTATGGTTGGATGAGTTTTCACGATTGCATATTACCCATGTAACCCACTCCATTATTAAGATATAAAATATTTCTATCACCCCAGAATGATCCTTATTCCTCTTCCCAATCAGTCTCCACTACCAGCACCCCACTACTATTCTCTTTTCATTCACCAAAGATAAATTTGTCTGCTTCAGAATTTCATATAAGTGGAATCATTTTATGCACTCTTTTATGTCTGGCTCTTTTACTTACCATAATGATTTTGAAATTCATTCCTATAGTTGCTTGGATAAGGAGTTCATTGGGTATACCACAGTTTGTTTGCCCATTCTGTTTTGGATTTTGTAGATATTTTTTAAATGTCTCTTTGGCTAATAGAGGAGAATGGTTGCAGATTCTCTCATTCAAATATTTGATAAAGAAACACTGGTTGTCATGTTAACAAAGGGGAAAATATTTTGAGGGAAGTGAAGACTATAGAAACAGGGCCAAAGAATTATAAAAACCATTATTAACATCTTAGAAACATTTGTCTATATGGAAGCAGATGGAAAATGATTGTTCTGCTCCTCCCCATTCCCCTTTTTAAATCAGATGGGCAGAGTTGTCTTGAATGAGAGCACAAAATCCAGTGGTTCTAATGAGATTCAAATGCCATAAAGATCATAGAATTTTAAATAAGTTTTTTTTCATTTCAGAGAGGAAGGGAGAGGGATAGAAACATCAATGATGAGAAAGAATCATTGATTAGCCCTAACCGGTTTGGCTCAGTGGATAGAGCGTCGGCCTGCAGACTGAAGGGTCCCAGGTTCGATTCCAGTCAAGGGCATGTACCTTGGTTGCTGGCACATCCCCAGCAGGGGTGTGCAGGAGGCAGTTGATTGATGTTTCTCTGTTTCTCTCTTGTTTCTAACTTTCTATTATTCTCCCTTCCTCTCTGTAAAAAAATCAATAAAATATTTTTAAAAAAAGAAAAAAAGAATCATTGATTAGCTGCCTCCTGTATGCCCCCTACTGGGGATCGAGCCTGCAACCCTGGCATTTACCCTGACTGGGAATCAAACCCTGACCTCCTGGCTCAACCACTGAGCAACACCAACCGGGCGATCATAGAATTTTATATTGAGAAGATACCTCACATAGTACATAGCAAATTTTTCAAGGACCTCCTTCCCCTAAGAATTGGCCACCTTGTAAGCTATGTCTGCAAGACAGGGTTCTAGGACTAAATTCTAGGGGTTCTAGGTTTTCTCTGACATGAGAACTAAAACTTTTTACTAAGAATATCTAGTGACTATGTATTACCTAATTTTTGTTTTTAATTATATAATTTTTTAAAAATTATTTTTCTCTTGGAGTTTATTTCAAAATATAGAATATTAAAAGGTTTTGGTCTTCAATCTTTTTTAAAAATCCAGACTAGTTTATGTTATTTGAATAGGTGTGATACAGGCTAGTTTTGCTTTTTTATATTATACATGGGAAAAATGTGTATTTTTTTAAGGGTAACTGGATAACATTTACTGTTTATAATGAGGCTGTTTCAATGAGATGAAAATTTTAAATTACAGGAATGAGTATTACATATATTTCTGTATTAGTATTTGACTCCATGATATGGAGAAAGTCCTTTCTCACAGACAAATTATAAACAGTAACATTTTTTTAACAGTTCACAGTAACATTTCAGTATTCTTTTTAATTTCATTTTATTTAAAACCTAAAAAGGATTAGTAGGACATTTTGTTTCAGAGTTGAATCTGAAAATATCTAACAACTGTTCACATTTCCTTTTCATAAATCTTGAAACCAGACAAGAAGAATCCAAAAATTCATATTGCCATGGTTTGTTACACATTCCATTCGCTTATTTATTACATCATGATGATAGCATGCTTCAGCATACGTGCCTAGCCTTAGCTAGCATATACTTGAATGCAGCATGTGTATACTTTAGTATTCTTGCTAGACTGAAGCAGACCTGACTTATTTAAACACTAGAGGCCCAGTGCACAAAAATTTGTGCACTGGGGGGGGGGGGTCCCTCAGCCCGGCCTGCGCCCATTTGCAGTCCA